>NW_026646732.1:0-300000 GCF_949987535.1 Balaenoptera acutorostrata
AAGTGATATCTTATGATAAGTGTCTTTTTCTGTGTGACTTATTTCACTTAGAGTCGTCGTACCTAAGTCCACTCACCGTGCTGCTACTAGCCTTATGACGTTGATTTCATGGCTGAGTGATATTCCATTGCACATGAGGACCACAACTTCTTTATCCATTTTTCTCTTTCCTAGGATATTTAAGGTGTAATGAAGTGGGGGTTCTTGTCAACAGTGCAGCCCTAAACTTTGGAGTGCCTGTGCCTTGCTGATTTTTAGTTCTCCCAATTAATACGCCCATGAGTGGAAGTGCCCTATGCTCTCCAAGCTGTGTTTTTTAGATGTTTCAGGACACACCGTACACTTCTCCAGAGTGGCTGTTGGCAATTTACATCCCACCCATCAGCGTAGCAAGGCTCCCATTTCTCCATGGCCGGTCCTGCATTTCTGGTTTTGACACTTTTTTCTCCATGCCCTTTTTGCCCCCTGGGAAGCGAGACATCTTTGTAGCGCTGATTTGCCTTCCCAGTTTGCTTGGTTGGCCAAAAGGTGTGTATGTGTTTTTTCCTGAATATATTCAGGAAAAAACGCATACGCCCTTTTTGGCCAAGGGCATCATTGTCCACGTTTTGCCGCTTTTCATGTGCTTTCAAGGCGATTCGAATCTACCTCCTGAAATCTGTTTCCTGCAATTCTTCCATGCTTTCAAATCGTCTTCGTTGCCCTTCCTCAATATATTTCTGGACGAGAGTTATCGTTTATAACTCTGCAGGTTTGTGAATTGCAGTGCACCTGAGCTCCATTTTTCAAGTCGCTTTTTTGGGAGCTGGCCGCAAAAGGGCAGGATTGCTTCAGGCCTTATTCTGGTTCCGGTCGGCAGGCTAAGCCTGTGGTTAATTCTTCTTCCTGATGGGAAAATAGAGTGACCTGTGCCTGTCCCAACACCTAGAGCTAGTCTCTCATTGGTTCCCCCTCTTCCCGTTCATCCTCAGGACAAATTGCAACCTGTACGGAACAGGAGGTTAAAGGTGCTCATTCTCCAAGGAGGGAGATGGCTAGTAAAGCGGCTGAAATGGTGAACCTGAACACAAGTAGATGAGAAATGAGGTGCGTTTTAGAAACCTTTCCCGATCACACGGTGTACCATCTTCTGGGTTTCTCATGCACGTTTTCGACGTAGGAAGATGCCCTTGAACCTGGAGATTTGGAACCCATGGAATGGGTACCATGCAGTATTACTTTAAAGGGTCTGCATTGGCTCACCCAACCTCACCAAACCTCTCAGCCCCAAGAGTGTCCACCCTTATGTCTCAATCAGCGGTGTGTCTAGATATGCTCAATCCAGGTTGCATCACAGCCCCTGAACAAATTTTGTAAGAATTTCTCTCTCTTTCACTGTCTTTGTTTCATGGGTTTTGAAAAGTAATTTATTTTTATAATGGGGTGTAGCTGCTTTTCACGGCTGTGTTTATGCCGCCTTACACCCCCTTGACTCACTTACCGAGAGATATCAATACATAGGTTTGAAGATTCTTACTAGTCAGATATATGCTTGTGTGGTGAATAGGGGGTGTTGAGTCCAGTTCAGTGAGCAAGGAGTAGGTCTTGTCTATTATATATTGGGTTTATGGAACGGTATCTGAGCTAATTTGAAACCTTTGTTTTATGCATCACCCCACCTCACCTTTCCCGTTCAGCAGCCATAGTGTGTTTTCTAAACGTGTGACTCTGTTCTGTTTTGTAATTCAGTTCAAGCGTAGCGGTTTTTACATTCCCTCTATAAGTGATATCTTATGATAAGTGTCGTTTTCTGTGTGACTTATTTCACTTAGAATCATCGTACCTAAATCCACTCATCGTGCTGCTACTAGCCTTATGACGTTGATTTCATGGCTGAGTGATATTCCATTGTACATGAGGACCCCAACTTCTTTATCCATTTTTCTCTTTCCAAGGATATTTAAGGTGTAATGAAGTGGGGGTTCTTGTCAACAGTGCAGCCCTAAACTTTGGAGTGCCTGTGTCTTGCTGATTTTTAGTTTTCCCAATTTATACGCCCATGAGTGGAAGTGCCCTATGCTCTCCAAGCTGTGTTTTTCAGATGTTTCAGGACACACCGTACACTTCTCCACAGTGGCTGTTGGCAATTTACATCCCGCCCATCAGCGTAGCAAGGCTCTGATTTCTCCATGGCCGGTCCTGCATTTCTGGTTTGAACACTTTTTTCTGCATGGCCCTTTTGCCCGCTGGGAAGCCAGACTTCTTTGGAGCGCTGATTTGCCTTTCTAGGTAGTTGGTTGGCCTAAAAGGGCGTATGCGTTTTTCCCTGAATATATTCAGGAAAAAACGCATACGCCCTTTTTGGCCAAGGGCATCATTGTCCACGATTTGCCGCTTTTCATGTGCTTTCAAGGCAATTCGAATCTACTTCCTGATATCTGTTTCCTGCAATTCTGCCTTGGTTTCAAAGCCTCTTCGTTGCCTTCCCTTAATATATTTGTGGACGAGAGGTATCATTTAAAACTCTGCAGGTTTGTGAATTGCAGTGCCCCTGAGCTCCATTTTTCAAGTCGCTTTTTTGGGAGCTGGCGGCAAAAGTGCAGGATTGCTTCAGGACCTATTCTGGTTCCGGTGGGCAGGCTAAGCCTGTGGTTAATTCTTCTTCCTGATGGCAAAATAGAGTGACCTGTGCCTATCCCAACACCTAGAGCTAGTCTCTCATTGGTTCCCCCTCTTCCCGTTCATCCTCAGGACAAATTGCAACCTGTACGGAACAGGAGGTTAAAGGTGCTGATTCTCCAAGGAGGGAGATGGCTAGTAAATCGGCTGGAATGGCGAACCCGAGCCAAGGAGATGAGAAATGTGGTGCGTTTTAGAAACCTTTCCCGATCACACGGTGTACCATCTTCTGGGTTTCTCATGCCTGTTTTCGATGTAGGAAGATGCCCTTGAACCTGGAGATTTGGGACCCATGGGATGGGTACCATGCATTATTACTTTAAAGGGTCTGCGTTGGCTCACCCAACCTCACCAAACCTCTCAGCCCCAGGAGTGTCCACCCTTAGGTTTCGAAGAGCTGTGGGTCTTGATATGGTAAATCCAGGTTGCATCACAGACCCTGAACGAATTTTGTAAGAATTTCTCTCTCTTTCACTGTCTCTGTTTCACGGGTTTTGAAAAGTAATTTATTTTTATAATGGGGTTTAACTGATTTTCACGGCTGTGTTTATGCCGCCTTACACCCCCTTGACTCACTTACAGAGAGATATCAATACATAGGTTTGAAGATTCTTACTAGTCAGATATATGCTTCTGTGGTGAAAAGGGGGTGTTGAGTCCAGTTCAGTGAGCAAGGAGTAGGTCTCGTCTATTACATATTGGGTTTATGGAACGGTATCTGAACTAATTTGAAACCCTTGTTTTATGCATCACCCCACCTCACCTTTCCCGTTCAGCAGCCATAGTGTGTTTTCTAAACGTGTGACTCTGTTCTGTTTTGTAATTCAGTTCAAGCGTAGCGGTTTTTACATTCCCTCTATAAGTGATATCTTATGATAAGTGTCGTTTTCTGTGTGACTTATTTCACTTAGAATCGTCGTACCTAAATCCACTCATCGTGCTGCTACTAGCCTTATGACGTTGATCTCATGCCTGAGTGATATTCCATTGTACATGAGGACCACAACTTTTTTATCCATTTTTCTCTTTCCTAGGATATTTAAGGTGTAATGAAGTGGAGTTTCTTGTAACCAGAGCAGCACTAAGCTTTGGGTTGCCTGTGTCTTTTTGATTTTTAATTTTCCCAATTTATACGCCCATGAGTGGAAGTGCCCTATTCTCTCTAGCTCTGTTTTTTAGATGTTTTAGGAAACACCATACCCTTCTCCAGACTCGCCATTGGCAATTTACATCCCGCCCATCAGTGTAACAAGGCTCCCTTTCCTCCTTGGCCTCTCCTGGATTTCTTGGTTTTACACTTTTTCAGGAAGTTCCTTTTGACCGATGGGAAGTGAGACCTCTTTGTAGTGCTGATTTGCATTTCCGGCTTGCTTGGTTTGCCTATAAGGGCCTATGCGTTTTTTTCTGAATTTATTCAGGAAAAAACGCATATGCCCTTTTTGGCCAAGTGCATCCTTGTCGACGTTTGGCCGCTTTTCATGTGCTTTAGTGGCTATTCGAATCTAACTCCTGAAATTTGTTTCCTGCAATTCTGCCTTGCTTTCCAATCCTTTTCGTTGCCTTCCCTCTATATAGTTTTGGACGATAATTATAATTTAAAACTCTGCAGGTTTGTGAATTGCAGTGCCCCTGAGCTCCATTTTTCAACTCGCTTTTTGGGAGCTTCCCGCAGAGCCGCTGGTTTGCTTCTGGCCCTGCTCTGGTTCTCAGTGGCAGGCTAAGCCTTTGCTTAATTCTTCTTCCTCATTGGAAATTAGAGTGACATGTGCCTGTCCGAGCATCTAGGGCTTGGCTCTCCTTGTTTCTCCTCCTTCCCCTTTTTCCTTTGGACAAATTCCAAATTCTGTGCAACTGGATGTTGAAGGTGCTGACATCCTCAAGTGGGGAGATTTTAAGGAAAAAGGCTGGAGGGGTGAATCCAACAACCAGGAAATTAGGAGTTTTGGTTCCTTTTCCAAAATCTTCCTGATCCAACCGTGTTCCATCTTCTGGGTGTCACAGGCATGTTTTAGCTGTAGGAAAGGTCCCATGTATGTAAGGCGAACACCAGGGATTTTTTCCAAATCAGTGTCTCCCCAAGCTCCAATCTGGGGAATTTTTAAGCTACTGGTACATGTGTGTTCATTAAGGGACTTGGGCTGTAGGCAGAGTCCGAACTTTAGATGATTGAAGTCTTCAGGTTCAGAAACGCTCACCATCGGCCTCCTTTAGTTTCCATTTTATCTGTAGTTGATAGATGATGTCGATAGAGATATCTATTGTTTTTCAGATTATTTCCCCTTAGGGGTCATTAAAAAATATTGAGTATAGTTCCCTGTGCTATACAGTAGATCCTTGTTGATGATATATTTTATACATAGCAGTGTGTATATGTTAATCCGAAACTGTTAATTTATCCCTCCTCCCACCTTTCCCCTTTGGTAATAAAAAAATATAAGATTTTATACTTCTCAGAAATCTAGGAGCTGAAAGAGAGGTATCATTTTCAATGGAAAATCATTCAAAACAAGGTTGAAACTTCAACCAAGATTATTAGATGTACATCCTTGGAAAGAAATCACTGCATTTCACTACTGTTGACCTGACAAATAAGACAAACCCCTCCACTGAACTTGCTTATAATAAAGTGATGGAAATATCAAATGGAAGTGTTAGAAACATCTTATTTTACACGAGCCTTATACACTGCTCTATGTTAATTACAGTTTGGCTCACACATCTGTTCATTGAAGTTACAATGTTCTCAAATTCTGTTACTGATCCTGCAGAGTGGGCCCCAACAAGGGTCTCCCTGCCCAGTGTCATTGGAGCCAACAGATCGAGACTGACTTTGGTTCAGAAGCAAAGGAAAACTTTATATTTTAATCAGAGAATGGAGAGGTGAGAGTGTGTGCTCCCCTGCGGGTTGTGGGCCGGGCTGCTGTGTAGGGATCCTGTCAGCATCAGCCAGAGGGAGGGGGCAGAGCTCTCGAGGGCCGGGTTGGCTGGAGCTCAGGCTCTATGTCGCAGAGTCTGCACAGGGCCCCACGAGCTGAGGTGTCGGCCCAGGCATCTTGCACTAGGAAATCGGGTCTGAAGTGCCGGGTGTGGGACCTCTGCATGTGGAAACCTAGGAGCAAGTGAAATTAGACAAAGTACAAAGGACAAAATGGTTAGACTTTATTTTATTGCCCAGATTCTATTTTTATCTCCCAGGAATTTTTAATGGGCTTTGCCAGTGACAAAGCCCTCCTCTGCCTTTTGTCCCATTCCTCATTCGTGGGGCACTGAGGGTGCAGACACCTCTTCTGTAAATGCTTCGTGCTGAGTTGGGTGTCCTCATACCTGGGGGGAGGGGCAGGACTTCTCTCCAGCAGCCTCCAGGTGAGGTGGATTGTCCCCAGGCCTCCTCCCTCACTGCTCGTCTGCCTGAGCACCAGCATTGGAAGTTTCATAGATTCTAATGACCTTTAAGGGTCCAGGAAAGAGATGTTCAGAGACGTTGCGGGGGGGTGGGCGGTTTTACCCTGCTCCACATTGGTTCGACCCCCTTAGGCTGACGGTTTCTGCCAGCCTAGATGCTCTGACCAGTAGTCTGCGCTTTCTTCAGTTAGGCCACTGAATTAACGTACAAACAGCACCAGGTATCAGAGCCCTGCTTGCTCAACTCCCAGACAGTCCAGGGCTGGTGGTGATCCAGGACCATGACGGCCACTCAGTCAACGGCCTTTTGAAGTAGCCAGGAGTACAGCCGGTCTCATTGGCCTCCGTCACCGCAGTGTCTGTAGGCTTTTCTATGGTGGCAGCGTTATTTACGGTTCCCCTGCCAAGTTTATTAGCTCCGCTCTGGGTGCAGTAAGTCCTGTAAGCAATAGTCTGCTCTTTTGGGGCACACTCTTGTTGTTTTCTGAGAGAAACTCCAGGTCAAGTGACGGTCACACGAGTCGTCATGGGGGCCCATTGCCCCCGGTTGTCTCTCTGGAGGTTGGTGTTGGACGGCCTCCTCACTCGAGGCCATTGTGCCCACGGAGCAATCCTGCAACTTCAGGGCATGGTGGGTGGTTAGGATCACCAAGTGGCATCCTTTACCCTTAGGAGGGAGCTGCCCTTGCGGGCTGCTGATTTCCAGGTTTTTAGATACCCCCAGTATCCTGGTCAGATGGAGTGGCTGGCCAATGCCTGGAGGGCATTCTTGCATTGTTCCATTTCAAGTGGTCCCAGTTTTTGCACTAATACTCCAAGGGTGATTCGCCTTGGACCAGGAATGTAAAGGTCAAAGGGTTTAGCTAACTTAGGGAGGTCCAGGGCAAGGGTCTAAATTGACTGCACTTTCCCTTCTTGAAAGGCTGCTTCTGGATTCTATTCAAAAGGATCATCATCTTTTCCTTTCAGTGTTTCATATAGAGGCCCAGTTATTGGACTGTAGTTAGGGATCCAGATGCAGCAAACCCCGGTCGCCCCAGGAACCCCTAAGCTGTCTTCTAGTTTTAGGAAGGGTGAGGCTGCAAATGGCTTCTTCCCTTTCCTGGGGTGGGCTTCTCCGACCTTCTGTGTGAATGAAACCCAGGAAGGTCACCTTAGTTTGTGATATTTGAGCCTTTTTCTTGGACACCTTCTATCTTTTATTGGCTAGGTAGTTCAGAGGCCTCCTTAGTCGGGCTGGTGATCAGAATGTCATCTGCATATTGAAGGAGGGTTCCCTTCTCCAGAGGTAGATCTTTTAGGTCTTTAGCTAACGTTTCCCAAAAGATGGTGTGGGGATTTTTGAACCCCTGGGGCAGGACGGCCCAGCAGCATTGTTTTTGTTGTATGTTGAGTCCTGCCACTCACAGCCAAAATTTCTTGTGACTCTGGGACTAATGGAATACAGAAGAAGGCATCATTGAAGTCTAATACAGAATACCATGTCCTGGTGTATGGTAGAATGACCAGCAGGGTGTAGGAATTTGGAACTACTAGATGTATATCCTCTGCGGCTTCACTGACTGTCCTGTCGTCCTCTACCAGGTACCCAGCAGCCCACGGGGCTCTTGTGGTCAGGCCCCTCCCAGGATATGGAGCTCACCTGGGCAGGTACCCAGCAGCCCATGGGACTCTCAGTGTTAGGCCACTCCCAGGATATGGAGTTCACCTGGGCATGTACCCAGCAACCCATGGGGCCCTCATGGTCAGGCCCCTCCCAGGATATGGAGCTCACCTGGGCAGGTATGCAGCAGCCCACAGGGCTCTCGTGGGCAGGCCCCTCCCTGGATATGGAGCTCCCCTGGACAGGTACCCTGGCAGGGCTGGGCACACAGGAACCGTGCACATAGCCCTCATTGCAGAGCACCCCCAGCACAACTGTAGCTCAGAGCTGACACAGAGCACCTCAGAGCAGAGCTTGAACTAACAAACAGCAGCTCCAACAGGTCTGTGACCCTAGGCTTCACTCTGTGCGGCCTCCCTCTGCCTGGTCTTCCAGGGGCTTCCACTGCAGCCGGGGCACCAGGCCTCTGTCTCCACCCACCACCCCTCCTCTCCCTGACTCCTGGGTTCCTCTCATTAGCAGAGGGTCTTCTTGAAGTTGTCTCCCACTCATGGACCAGATGAAATGATTAGAAAACAAGCCAGGGCTGCCGCCCCTTATCTATCCTGACTCTCGGAACCCTACACCTGTTCCTTGGATCTGGCCGGTGAGGAAGGCCCATTTTCTGCAACTCTGAGCCCCTGAGGGGCGAGGATTAGCTGACCTTTGCAGCCTGACACGGCCGGCCAGGCCTTCCCAGGTGTGCCTGGGTTGAGGTCAATATAAACACCCCTCCAGGCAGCAAAAGCCTCTGCAGCTGTGCCTGACGCCATATTCTCTGCCCCGTCAGCAGTCTTGGGGTTGGGATGGTGGGAGGGAGTAGGGCCCACGGCTCTATGAGTGGCCCGGTGTGACTGGGGCTCTGCTGGACTTCCTGCAGGAGTTGCCGGGCTGCCACCTGCTAAAGAAGAGGATGTGTCACCGATATTTCCTGCTGGAATTTCTCCCCGGGCAGAGGTGAGGAAGGAAAAAAGCAGTGGGGGCCGGGACAGGAGGGGTACCTCAGGCAGGGAAATGGAAAGGTTCCAGACGAGTGCCCGGAGCCAGGACCATCCTGGCTGGCCTGCAGGCACCAAGACAGCCTGCGTGTCCAAGCCCCTTCCTCTAGCTTTTAAAGTCTTTGCACACATTCAGGTGTTTTACCTGGGAAGGGTGGGAAAAGTTCAGCAGGAACTGGCCTGGGGCTCAGCTCACATTTACTCAGAGACGCCTCCTCACGGTCCCCCAGCTTTGCAATGAGGACGCTCCTTGTGTTGGGGCTGCTGGCTGCATGGGAAATGATTCCCCACCTGTGACCAACTTCAGAATTGTTTACCACTGGAGCAAGTGCCCTGATAGGGTTTTCCTCTGTATGACCGGTGGGTTCTGTTTTTGTTTTTTTCTTTTTTGGTTCAAGGTAAGTTTTATTCCTCTTTTTGTATTTATGGATATAAGCATGGAAATAATTCATTCATATAAATATTTCTATGGGAAGGACAGAACTTTTTTTCTGTTTTATTTTTTTAAGTACTAATTATTTTTTAATTTTTGAATTTATTTTATTCATTTTTTTATACAGCAGGTTCTTATTGGTTATCTATTTTATACATATAAGTGTATATATGTCAATCCCAGGCTCGCAATTCATCCCACCACCACCACCCTGCCACTTTTCCCCCTTGGTGTCCATACATTTGTTCTATACATCTGTGTCTCTATTTCTGCCTTGCAAACCGGATCATCTGTACCATTTTTCTAGGTTCCACATGTATGCGTTAATATACGATATTTGTTTTTCGCTTTCTGACTTACTTCACTCTGTATGACAGTCTCTAGATCTATCCACGTCTCTACAAATGACGCAACTTCATTCCTTTTTATGGCTGAGAAATATTGCATTTTATATATGTAGCACATCTTTTCCGTTCGTCTGTCTATGGGCACTTAGGTTGCTTCCATGACCTGGCTATTGTAAATAGTGCTGCAGTGAACATTGTGGTGAATATGTCTTTTTTTTTTTTTGAATATGTCTTTTTGAATTATGGTTTTCTCTGGGTATATGGCCAGTAGTGGGATTGCTGGGTCATATGGTAATTCTATATTTAGTTTTTTAAGGAACCTCCATACTGTTCTCCATAGTGACTGTATCAACTTACATTTCCACAAATAGTGTAAGAGGGTTCCCTTTTCTCCACACCCTCTCCAGCATTTGTTGTTTGTAGATTTTCTGATGATGCCCATTCTAACTCGTGTGAGGTGATAACTCATTGTAGTTTTGGTTTATATTTCTCTAATAATTAGTGATGTTGAGCAGCTTTTCATGTGCTTCTTGGTCATCTGTATGTCTTCTTGGGACAAATGTCTATTTACGTCATCTGCCCATTTTTGGATTGGGTTGTTTGTTTTTTTACTGTTGAGCTGCATGAGCTGTTTATATACATTGGAGATTAATCCTTTGTCCATTGATTCGTTTGCAAATATTTTCTCCCATTCTGAGGGTTGTCTTTTCGTCTTGTTTGTAGTTTCCTTTGCTTTGCAAAAGCTTTTAGGTTTCATTTGCTCCCATTTGTTTATTATTGTTTTTTATTCCATTACTCTAGGAGGTGGATCAAAAAAGACCTTGCTGTGATTTATGTCAAAGAGTATTCTTCCTATGTTTTCCTCTAAGAGTTTTCTAGTGTCCGGTCTCACATTTTGGTCTCTAATGCATTTTGAGTTTATTTTTTGTGTATGGTGTTAGGGAGTGTTCTAATTTCATTCTTTTACATGTAGCTGTCCATTTTTCCCAGCACCACTTATTGAAGAGACTGGCTTTTCTCCATTGTATATCCTTGCCTCCTTTGTCATAGATTAGTGGGTCATAGGTGTGTAGGTTTATCTCTGGGCTTTCTTTTTTTTTTTTTTCTTTTACATCTTTATTGGAGTATAATTGCTTTACAATTGTGTGTTAGTTTCTGCTGTATAAAAAAGTGAATCAGCTATGCGTATACATATAACACCATATCCCCTCCCTCTTGCACCTCCCTCTCACTCCCTTATCCCACCCTTTTAGGTGGTCACAAAGCACAGAGCTGATCTCCTTGTGCTATGTGGCTGCTTCCCAGTAGCTATCAATTTTACATTTGGTAGTGTATATATGTCCATACCACTCTCTCACTTTGTCCCAGCTTACCCTTCCCCCTCCCCATGTCCTCAAGTCCTTTCTCTACGTCTGTGTCCTTAATCCTTTCCTGCCCCTAGGTTCTACATAAACTTTTTTTTTTAGATTCCATATATATGTGTTAGCATACAGTGTTTGTTTTTCCCTTTCTGACTTACTTCACTCTGTAGGACAGACTCTAGATCCATCCACCTCACTAAAAATAACTCAATTTCGTTTCTTTTTATGGCTGAATCATGTTCCATTGTATATATGCGCCACATCTTCTTTATCCATTGATCTGTTGATGGACACTTAGGTTGCTTCCATGTCCTGGCTATTGTAAATAGAGCTACAGTGAACATTGTGGTACATGACTCTTTTTGAATTATGGTTTTCTCAGGGTAAATGTCCAGGAGTGGGTTTGCTGGGTTGTATGGTAGTTCTATTTTTAGTATTCAAGGAACCTTCATATAATTCTCCCTAGTGGCTATATCAATTTACATTCCCACCAACAGTGCAAGAGGGTTCCCTTTTCTCCAATTAATGCCTCTCCAGCATTTATTGTTGGTAGATTTTTTGATGATGGCCATTCTGACTGGTGTGAGGTGATACCTCGCTGTAGTTTTGATTTGCATTTCTCTAATGATTAGTGATGTTCAGCATCCTTTCATGTGTTTGTTGGCAACCTGTATATCTTCTTTGGAGAAATGTCTATTTAGGTCTTCTGCCCATTTTTGGATTGGGTTGTTTGGTTTTGTGATATTGAGCTACATGAGCTGCTTTTTGGAGATTAATCATTTGCCATTTGCTTCATTTGAAAATATTTTCTCCCATTCTGATGGTTGTCTTTTCATCTTGCTTATGTTTTCCTTTGCTGTGCAAAAGAATTTATGTTTCATTAGGTCCCATTTTTTAATTTTTGTTTTTATTTCCATTTCTCTAGGAGGTGGGTCAAAAAGGATCTTGCTGTGATTTATGTCATAGACTGTTCTGCTTATGTTTTCCTCTAAGAGTTTTATAGTGGCTGGTCTTATATTTAGGTCTCTAATCCATTTTGAGTTTATTTTTGTGTATGATGTTAGGGAGTGTTCTAATTTCATTCTTTTACATGTAGCTGTCCAGTTTTCCCAGCACCACTTACTGAAGACACTGTCTTTTCTCCGTTGTATACCCTTGCCTCCTTTGTCATAGATTAGTTAACCATAGGTACGTGGGTTTATCTCTGTGCTTTCTATCCTGTTCTATTGACCTATATTTCTGTTTTTGTGTCAGTACCATATTATCTTGATTACTGTAGCTTTTTAATATAGTCTGAAGTCTGGAAGTCTGATTCCTCCAGCTCTTTTTTTCCCCCTCAAGACTGCTTTGGATATCCAGGGTCTTTTGTGTCTCCCTACAAATTTTAAGATTTTTTTTTCTTGTTCTGTAGAAAATGCCAAAGGTATTTTGATCGGGATTGCATTAAATCTGTAGATTGCTTTGGGTAGTATAGTCATTTTCACAATATTGATTCTTCTAATCCAAGAACATGGTATATGTCTCCATCTGTTTATATCATCTTTGATTTCTTTCATCAGCGTCTTATAGTTTTCTGAGTACAGGTCTTTTACTTCCTTAGGTAGGTTTATTCCTAAGTATTTTATTCTTTTTGTTGCAGTGGTAATGGGATTGTTTCCTTAATTTCTCTTTCTGATCTTTCATTGTTAGTGTATAGGAATGCAAGCAATTTCTGTGCATTAATTTTGTATCCTGCAACTTTACCAGATTCATTGATTAGCTCCAGTGGTTTTCTGGTGGCATCTTTAGGATTCTCTATCTATGATATCATGTCATCTGCAAACAGTGACAATTTTACTCCTTCTTTTCCTTTTTGTATTCCTTTTATTTCTTTTTCTTCTCTGATTGCCATGGCTAGGACTTCCAAAACTATGTTGAATAGCAGTGGTGAGAGTGGACATCCTCGTCTTGTTCCTGATCTTAGAGGAAACGCTTGCAGTTTTTCACCATTGAGAATGGTGTTTGCTGCAGGTTTGTCATATATGACCTTTATTATGTTGAGGTAGTTTCCCTCTATGCCCACACTCTGCAGAGTTTTTATCGTAAATGGGTGTTGAATTTTCACAAAATCTTTTCCTTCATCTATTGAGATGATCATATGGTTTTATTCTACAATTTGTTAATACGGTGTATCACATTGATTTGTGTATATTGAAGAATCCTTGCATCCCTGGGATACACCCCACTTGATCATGGTGTATGATCCTTTTAATGTGTTGTTCGATTCTGTTTGCTAGTATTTGATTGAGGATTTTTACATCTATATTCATCAGTGATATTGGTCTATAATTTTCTTTCCTTGTAGTATCTCTGTCTGATTTTGGTATCAGGGTGATGGTGGTCTCATAGAATGAGTTTGGGAGTGTTCCTTCCCCTGCAATTGTTTTGAAGAATTTGAGAAGGTTGGGTGTTAGCTCTTCCCTAATGTTTGATAGAATTCACCTGTGATGCCATCTGGTTCTGGACTTTTGTTTGTTGGAAGATTTTTAATCACAGTTTCAATTTCCTTGCTTGTGATAGGTTTGTTCATATTTTCTATTTCTTCCTGGTTCAGTCTTGGAAGGTTATCCCTTTCTAAGAATTTGTCCATTTCTTCCAGGTTGTCCATTTTATTGGCATAGAGTTGCGTGTAGTAGTCTCTTAGGATGCTTTGTATTCCTGTGGTATCTGTTGTAACTTCTCCTTTTTCACTTCTAATTTTGTTGATTTGAGTCCTCTCCCTCTTTTTCTTGAGTCTGGCTAAAGGTTGATCATTATTGCTTATCTTCTCAAAGAACCAGCTTTTAGGTTTATTGATCTTTGCTTTCGTTTTCTTTGTTTCTATTTCATTTATTTCTGCTCTGATCTTTAAGATTTCTTTCCTTCTACTAACTTTGGGTTTTGTTCTTCTTTCTCTAGTTCCTCTAGGTGTAAGGTTAGATTGTTTATTTGAGATTTTTCTTGTTTCTTGAGGTAGGCTTGTATTGCTATAAACTTCCCTCTTAGAACTGCTTTTGCCGCATCCCATAGGTTTTGGATCATCGTGTTTTTGTTGTCATTTGTCTCTAGGTAGTTTTTGATTTCCTCTTTGATTTCTTCAGTGATCTCTTGGTTATTTAGTAACGTATTGTTTAGCCTCCATGTGTTTGTGTTTTTTACGGTTTTTTTCCGTGTAATTGATTTCTAATCTCATAGCATTGTGGTCGGAACAGCTGCTTGACATGATTTCAGTTTTCTTAAATTTACTGAGGCTTTGTGACCCAAGATGTGATCTATCCTGGAGAATGTTCCGTGTGCAGTTAAGAAGAACGTGTAATCTGCTGTTTTTGGATGGAATGTCCTATAAATATCAATTAACTCTATCTGGTCTATTGTGTCATTTAAAGCTTGTGTTTCCTTATTAATTTTCTGTCTGGCTGATCTCCACTGGTGTAAGTGAGCTGTTAAAGTCCCCCACTATTATTGTGTTACTGTTGATTTCCTCTTTTATAGCTGTTAGCTGTTGCCTTATACATTGAGGTGCTCCTATGTTGGGTACATATATATTTATAATTGTTATATCTTCTTCTTGGATTGATCCCTTGACCATTATGTAGTGTCTTTCCTTGTCTCTTGTAACATTCTTTATTTTAAATTCTATTTTATCTGATATGAGTATTGCTACTCCAGGTTTCTTTTGATTTTCATTTGCATAGAGTATATTTTTCCATCGCCTCACTTTCAGTCTGTATGTGTCCCTAGGTCTGAAATGGGTCTCTTGTAGACAGCATATATATGGGTCTTGTTTTTGTATCCATTCAGCGAGCCTGTGTCTTTTGGTTGGGACATTTAGTGCATTCACATTTAAGGTAATTATCGATATGTATGTTCCTATTACTATTTTCTTAATTGTTATGGGGTTGTCTTGGTGGGTCCTTTTCTTCTCTTGTGTTTCCCACTTAGAGAAGTTCCTTTAGCATTTGGTGTAGAGCTGGTTTCATGCTGCTGAATTCTCTTAGCTTTTGCTTGTCTGTAGGGCTTTTGATTTCTCCATCAAATCTGAATGAGATCTTTGCAGGGTGGAGTACTCTTGGTTGTAGGTTCTTCCCTTTCATCACTTTAAATTGATCATGCCACTCCCTTCTGGCTTGGAGATTTTCTGCTGAGAAATCAGCTGTTATCCTTATGGGAGTTCCCTTGTATGTTATTTGTCATTTTTCCCTTGCTGCTTTCAATAATTTTTCTTTGTCGTTAATTTTTGTCAATTTGATTACTATGTGTCTTGTCATTTTTCTCCTTTGGTTTATCCTGCCTGGGACTCTCTGTGCTTCTGGACTTGGGTGGCTATTTCTTTTCCCATGCTAGGGAAGTTTTTGACCATAATCTCTTCAAATATATTCTCGGGTCCTTTCTCTCTCTTCTCCTTCTGGGACCCCTATCATGCGAATGTTGTTGTGTTTAATGTTGTCCCAGAGGACTCTTGGGGTGTCTTCATTTATTTTCATTCTTTTTCTTTATTCTGTTCCATGGCAGTGATTTCCACCTTTCTGTCTTCCAGGTCACTTATCCGTTCTTCTGCCACAGTTATTCTGCTACTGATTCCTTCTAGTATATTTTTCATTTCAGTTATTACATTGTTCACCTCTGTTTGTTTGTTCTTTAATTCTTCTAGGTGTTTGTTCCTTAATTCTTCTAGGTCTTTGTTAAGCATTTCTTGCGTCTTCTCGATCTTTGCCTCCTTTCTTTTTCCAAGGTCTTGGCTCAACTTCACTATCATTATTCTGAATTCTTTTTCTGGAAGGTTCCCTATCTCCACGTCATTTCGTTTTTTTTTTTTTCTGGGGTTTTATCTTGTTCCTTGATCTGGTATAAAGTCCTCTGCCTTTTCATTTTGTCTATCTTTCTGTGAATGTGGTTTTCCTTCCACAGGCTGCAGAATTGTAGTTCTTCTTCTGCTGTCTGCTCTCTGGTGGATGAGTCTATCTTAGAGGCTTGTGCAAGTTTCCTGGTGGGAGGGACTGGTGGTGGGTAGAGCTGGGTGTTGCTTTGGTGGGCAGAGCTTTAATCCGCTTGTCTGCGGATTAAATAAAACTTTAATAAAAAGTTTAATCCGCTTGTCTGCTGATGCATGGGGCTGGGTTCCCTCCCTGTTGGTTGTTTGGCCTGAGGCGACCCAGCACTGGAGCCTACCTTGCTCTTGGTGGGGCTAATGGCGGACTCTGGGAGGGCTCACACCAAGGACTATTTCCCAGAACTTCTGCTGCTAGTGTCGTTGTCCTCACGGTGAGCCACAGCCACAGCCACCACCTGCCTCTGCAGGAGACCCTCTAAAAGTAGCAGGTAGTTCTGGTCATTCTCCTACAGGGTCACTGCTCCTTCCCCTGGGTCCTGATGTGCACACTACTTTGTGTGTGCCCTCCAAGAGTGGAGTATCTGAGTGGAGTTGAGACTCTGAGACTCTGCGTGGAGTCACACAGACTCTGGGTCCTGTGAAGCTTCGATGTTTTGTGGTTCTAGAAATCCTATAGGAGACGGTCCACAGCAGGTGAAGCTAATGTTGTCAGTAGAGGTGTTGAAGCCAAAGATCTGCAGTTCCGACTAGAGGTGCCGATGTACATACAGGACAAAATCATCTCGTGTGAATGTAGTTCAGGCATGTTTAAGATGAATGCAGTCATGTTATTGCCTACCATATTCTATCTTGAGCCTCTCCTCAGGGACCCCCTCCTCAGTTCCTGAGGCTCCTGTAAGTCATGTACAGGGGACTGGAGAGTGGGCTCTGTCCAGTCTGAGCCCTGAGTTACCCTGTGTGTATCTTAGGATACTTTGTATTTCTGTGGTGTCTGTCTGTTGTAACATCATCTCTTTCATTTCAGATTTATTTGGGCCCTCTCTTTTTAAAAAAACATACTACTGTTGTCTTTTATTCTTTACAGAAGTTTAATAAGTGTTTGATCTACTATCCTTACCCTATGTATACTTTTTGCAGTGAGATTTTTACTTTTCTTTGTTTCCTTGTTACTATCAATAATTAGTGAGACTTCTTTTAAGCTACCTTCAACATTGCTTATAAAGCTGCTTTATTAGTGATGACAGAGCCTTAATGGAAGTCATGTTCTGGTTGTAAATTAGAATGCAATGTGCCAGCAAAAAGCCCCTTAAGTTTATGTCTCATTACTTCTTGTTCTTTTTTTAATTTAATTTTTATTTTTTGTCAGAGCAAATTTGATTAAAATGTTTTGTTTCTTCTAGGTGTGCAAGATGTGGTTCTTTTAAACATATACATATATCTATTCTTCTTTGCATCATTTTCCCATGTAGGTTATGACACAATGTTGAGCAGTCTTGTCTTGGTATTACATAGGTCTTTGGTGATTACATATTTCACATGTGTTTCTATATCTATCTTAACCCCAATATCCGAATGTATCCAATCCTCACACCTATCCATTTGCTGAACCATAAGTTTGTTTAATGAATCTGTGATTGCATTTCTCTGTGGAAATATCTTCATTGGTATCAATTTTTAGCTAAGACCTATAAGTGATATTATAGGATATGTGTCTTTGGCTTTCTGACTTAGTACAATTTGCCTGATTACCTCAAGAATCATACATGGTGCTGCAAATGGCATTGTTTCATTTTTTTCCCTGGCTAATATTCCACCTGTACGTGTACCAGTTCTTCTTTGGCCACGCACCTCTTGATGGACTTTCTGGTTGCCTCCATGTCTTGGCTATTGTAATACTGCTGCAATGCATATTTTCTTGCCTGTGTCTTTCCAGTTCTATCTTCTTATGTTATAGGCCTAGGAGTGGGCTTGCTGTATCATATGGTAGCTCAGTGTGTACGTTTTAAAGGCACCACCATTCAGTTCTCATTAGTGGCTCTTTCCAGATTACGTCCCACTTAAAATTGAGGGTATGCATTTCTCCAAAACACCTTCAATATTTATTGTTTCTAGTTTTCTTACTGATGGTTATTCTAACAGGTGCGGGCTGATACCTCTCTGTGGTTGAATTTGCATGTGTCCCAAAATCTGTTGAAATTGAGCTTTAAAGCATGCCCTTTCTATTTATCAAACTGTGATTATAGCTTAGTTCTTCAAAGTGTTTTCTTAAAGTAAGTGTCACATTTTGAAAATTTTTGGCCATTATCTCCCTCAAGACATTTTGAAGGCAGGTTTCATTTACAGCCCTGAAGTACTTGTTCATATGAAGTGACCATTAGCACAGGTATAAAAGCTGCTTTGGCAGGTAACGGCCAGAGGGCGGCAGCCTTACCACGTTCTCCAATCTGCTAACTAGGGAAGGAGCCTTCAGCCCCAAAGGTGTCCACACTTATGTCTCATCCAGCTGTGGATCTACATATGGTCAATCTAGGTTGCATCACAGCCCCTGAATGAATTGTGTGAGAATTTCTCTCTCTTTCAAAGTCTTTGTTTCATGGGTATTTAAAAGTAGTTTATTTTTATAATTGGGTTTAGCTGCTTTTCACTGCTGTGTCTATGCCGCTTTACACCCACTTGACTCACTTACAGAGAGATATCAATACATAGGTTTTAAGATTCTTACTAGTCAGATATAGTCTTGTGCGGTGAATAGGGGGTGTTGAGTCCAGTTCACTGAGCAAGGAGTAGGTCTTGTCTATTACCTATTGGGTTTATGGAACGGTATTGGAGCTAATTTGAAACCCCTGTTTTATGCATCACCCCACCTCACCTTTCCCGTTCAGCAGCCATACTGTGTTAACTAAACGTGTGACTCTGTTCTGTTTTGTAATTCAGTTCAAGTGTAGCGGTTTTTACATTCCCTCTATAAGTGATATCTTATGATAAGTGTCTTTTTCTGTGTGACTTATTTCTCTTAGATCTTCGTACCTAAATCCACTCATCATGCTGCTACTAGTCTTATGACATTGATTTCATGGCTGAGTGATATTCCATTGTACATAAGGACCAAAATTTCTTTATCCATTTTTCTCTTTCCTGGGATATTTAAGGTGTAATGAAGTGGAGGTTCTTGTCAACAGAGCAGCCCTAAACTTTGGGGTGCCTGGGTCTTGCTGATTTTTAATTTTCCCAATTTATACACCCATGAGTGGAAGTGCCCTATGCTCTCTAAGCTGTGTTTTTTAGATGTTTCAGGACACACCGTACACTTCTCCAGAGTGGCTGTTGGCAATTTACATCCCGCCCATCAGCGTAGCAAGGCTCCCATTTCTCCATGGCCTGTCCTGCATTTCTGGTTTTGACACATTTTTCAGCATGGCCCTTTTGACCGATGGGAAGCGAGACTACTTTGTAGCGCTGATTTGCCTTTCCACGTTGCTTGGTGGGCCAAAAAGGGCGTATGCGTTTTTTCCTGAATATATTCAGGAAAAAACGCATACGCCCTTTTTGGCCAAGGGCATCATTGTCCACGTTTTGCCGCTTTTCGTGTGCTTTCAAGGGTATTCGAATCTACCTCCTGAAATCTGTTTCCTGCAATTCTGCCTTGCTTTCAAATCCTCTTCGTTGCCTTCCCTCAATATATTTGTGGACGAGAGTTGTCATTTATAACTCTGCAGGTTTGTGAATTGCAGTGCCCCTGAGCTCCAGTTTTCAAGTCGCTTTTATGGGAGCTGGCCGCAAAAGTGCAGGATTGCTTCAGGCCCTCTTCTGGTTCTGGGGGGCAGGATGAGCCTGTGGTTAATTCTTCTTCCTGTTGGGAAACTAGAGTGACCTGTGCCTGTCCCAACACCTAGAGCTAGTCTCTCATTGGTTCCCCCTCTTCCCGTTCAACCTCAGGACAAATTGCAACCTGTATGGAACAGGAGGTTAAAGGTGCTGATTCTCCAAGGAGGGAGATGGCTAGTAAAGCGGCTGGAATGGCGAACCCGAGCACAAGGAAATGAGAAATGAGGTGCGTTTTAGAAACCTTTCCCGATCACACGGTGTACCATCTTCTGGGTTTCTCATGCATGTTTTCGAGGTAGGAAGTTGCCCTTGGACCTGGAGATTTGGGACCCATGGGATGGGTACCATGCAGTATTACTTTAAAGGGTCTGCGTTGGCTCACCCAACCTCACCAAACCTCTCAGCCCCAAGAGTGTCCACCCTTATGTCTCAATCAGCTGTGGGTCTAGATATGGTCAATCCAGGTTGCATCACAGCCCCTGAACGAATTTTGTAAGAATTTCTCTCTCTTTCACTGTCTTTGTTTCACGGGTTTTGAAAAGTAATTTATTTTTATAATGGGGTGTAGCTGCTTTTCACGGCTGTGTTTATGCCGCTTTACACCCCCTTGACTCACTTACCGAGAGATATCAATACATAGGTTTGAAGATTCTTACTAGTCAGATATATGCTTGTCCGGTGAATAGGGGGTGTTGAGTCCAGTTCACTGAGCAAGGAGTAGGTCTTGTTTATTACCCATTGGGTTTATGGAACGGAATCGGAGCTAATTTGAAACCCTTGTTTGATGCATCACCCCACCTCACCTTTCCCGTTCAGCAGCCATAGTGTGCTTTCTAAACGTGTGACTCTGTTCTGTTTTGTAATTCAGTTCAAGTGTAGCGGTTTTTACATTCCCTCTGTAAGTGATATCTTATGATAAGTGTCTTTTTCTGTGTGACTTATTTCACTTAGAATCGTCGTACCTAAATCCACTCATCGTGCTGCTACTAGCCTTATGACGTTGATTTCATGGCTGAGTGATATTCCATTGTACATGCGGACCCGAACTTCTTTATCCATTTTTCTCTTTCCTAGGATATTTAAGGTGTAATGAAGTGGGGGTTCTTGTCAACAGAGCAGCCCTAAACTTTGGAGTGCCTGTGTCTTGCTGATTTTTAGTTTTCCCAATTTATAGGCCCATGAGTGGAAGTGCCCTATGCTCTCCAAGCTGTGTTTTTTAGATGTTTCAGGACACACCGTACACCTCTCCAGAGCGGCTGTTGGCAATTTACATCCCGCCCATCAGCGTAGCCAGGCTCCCATTTCTCCATGGCCGGTCCTGCATTTCTGGTTTTGACACTTTTTTCCGCATGGCCCTTTTGCCCGCTGGGAAGCCAGACTTCTTTGGAGCGCTGATTGGCCTTTCCAGGTTGCTTGGTTGGCCAAAAAGGGCGTATGCGTTTTTTTCCTGAATATATTCAGGAAAAAACGCATACGCCCTTTTTGGCCAAGGGCATCATTGTCCACGTTTTGCCGCTTTTCATGTACTTTCAAGGCGATTCGAATCTACCTCCTGAAATCTGTTTCCTGCAATTCTGCCTTGCTTTCAAATCCTCTTCGTTGCCTTCCCTCAATATATTTGTGGATGAGAGTTATGATTTATAACTCTGCAGGTTTGTGAATTACAGTGCCCCTGAGCTCCATTTTTCAACTCGCTTTTTTGGGAGCTGGCCGCATAAGTGCAGGATTGCTTCAGGCCCTCTTCTAGTTCTGGGGGGCAGGATGAGCCTGTGGTTAATTCTTCTTCCTGTTGGGAAACTAGAGTGACCTGTGCCTGTCCCAACACCTAGAGCTAGTCTCTCATTGGTTCCCCCTCTTCCCGTTCAACCTCAGGACAAATTGCAACCTGTATGGAACAGGAGGTTAAAGGTGCTGATTCTCCAAGGAGGGAGATGGCTAGTAAAGCGGCTGGAATGGCGAACCCGAGCACAAGGAAATGAGAAATGAGGTGCGTTTTAGAAACCTTTCCCGATCACACGGTGTACCATCTTCTGGGTTTCTCATGCATTTTTTCGAGGTAGGAAGTTGCCCTTGGACCTGGAGATTTGGGACCCATGGGATGGGTACCATGCAGTATTACTTTAAAGGGTCTGCGTTGGCTCACCCAACCTCACCAAACCTCTCAGCCCCAAGAGTGTCCACCCTTATGTCTCAATCAGCTGTGGGTCTAGATATGGTCAATCCAGGTTGCATCACAGAACCTGAACGAATTTTGTAAGAATTTCTCTCTCTTTCACTGTCTTTGTTTCACGGGTTTTGAAAAGTAATTTATTTTTATAATGGGGTGTAGCTGCTTTTCACGGCTGTGTTTATGCCGCTTTACACCCCCTTGACTCACTTACAGAGAGATATCAATACATAGGTTTGAAGATTCTTACTAGTCAGATATATGCTAGTGCGGTGAATAGGGGGTGTTGAGTCCAGTTCACTGAGCAAGGAGTAGGTTTTGTCTATTACATATTGGGTTTATGGAACGGAATCGGAGCTAATTTGAAACTCTTGTTTGATGCATCACCCCACCTCACCTTTCCCGTTCAGCAGCCATAGTGTGTTTTCTGAACGTGTGACTCTGTTCTGTTTTGTAATTCAGTTCAAGTGTAGTGGTTTTTACATTCCCTCTGTAAGTGATATCTTATGATAAGTGTCTTTTCCTGTGTGACTTATTTCACTTAGAATCGTCGTACCTAAATCCACTCATCGTGCTGCTACTAGTCTTATGACGTTGATTTCATGGCTGAGTGATATTCCATTGTACATGCGGACCCGAACTTCTTTATCCATTTTTCTCTTTCCTAGGATATTTAAGGTGTAATGAAGTGGGGGTTCTTGTCAACAGAGCGCCCTAAACTTTGGGGTGCCTGTGTCTTGCTGATTTTTAGTTTTCACAATTTATAGGCCCATGAGTGGAAGTGCCCTATGCTCTCCAAGCTGTGTTTTTTAGATGTTTCAGGACACACCGTACACTTCTCCAGAGTGGCTGTTGGCAATTTACATCCCGCCCATCAGCGTAGCAAGGCTCCCATTTCTCCATGGCCGGTCCTGCATTTCTGGTTTTGAAACTTTTTTCCGCATGGCCCTTTTGCCCGCTGGGAAGCGAGACTTCTTTGGAGTGCTGATTTGCCTTTCCAGGTTGCTTGTTTGGCCACAAAGGGCGTATGCGTTTTTTCCTGAATATATTCAGGAAAAAACGCATACGCCCTTTGTGGCCAAGGGCATCATTGTCCACGTTTTGCTGCTTTTCATGTGCTTTCAAGGCGATTCGAATCTACCTCCTGAAATCTGTTTCCTGCAATTCTGCCTTGCTTTCAAAGCCTCTTCGTTTCCTTCCCTCAATATATTTGTGGACGAGAGTTATCATTTATAACTCTGCAGGTTTGTGAATTGCAGTGCCCCTGAGCTCCATTTTTCAACTCGCTTTTTTGGGAGCTGGCCGCATAAGTGCATGATTGCTTCAGGCCCTCTTCTAGTTCTGGGGGGCAGGATGAGCCTGTGGTTAATTCTTCTTCCTGATGGGAAAATAGAGTGACCTGTGCCTGTCCCAACACCTAGAGCTAGTCTCTCATTGGTTCCCCCTCTTCCCGTTCATCCTCAGGACAAATTGCAACCTGTATGGAACAGGAGGTTAAAGGTGCTGATTCTGCAAGGAGGGAGATGGCTAATTAAGTGGCTGGAATGGCGAACCCGAGCACAAGGAGATGAGAAATGAGGTGCGTTTTAGAATCCTTTCCCGATCACACGGTGTACCAACTTCTGGGTTTCTCATGCATGTTTTCGATGTAGGAAGTTGAACTTGAACCTGGAGATTTGGGACCCATGGGATGGGTACCATGCAGTATTACTTTAAAGGGTTTGTGTTGGCTCACCCAACCTCACCGAACCTCTCAGGCTCAAGAGTGTCCACCCTTATGTCTCAATCAGCTGTGGGTCTAGATAGGGTCAATCCAGGTTGCATCACAGGCCCTGAACGAATTTTGTAAGAATTTCTCTCTCTTTCACTGTCTTTGTTTCACGGGTTTTGAAAAGTCATTTATTTTTATAATGGGGTGTAGCTGCTTTTCACGGCTGTGTTTATGCCGCTTTACACCCCCTTGACTCACTTACAGAGAGATATCAATACATAGGTTTGAAGATTCTTACTAATCAGATATATTCTTGTGCGGTGAATAGGGGGTGTTGAGTCCAGTTCACTGAGCAAGGAGTAGGTCTTGTCTATTACGTATTGGGTTTATGGAACGGAATCGGAGCTAATTTGAAACCCTTGTTTTATGCATCACCCCACCTCACCTTTCCCGTTCAGCAGCCATAGTGTGTTTTCTAAACGTGTGACTCTGTTCTGTTTTGTAATTCAGTTCAAGTGTAGCGGTTTTTACATTCCCTGTATAAGTGATATCTTATGATAAGTGTCTTTTTCTGTGTTACTTATTTCACTTAGAATCGTCGTACCTAAATCCACTCATCGTGCTGCTACTAGCCTTATGACGTTGATTTCATGGCTGAATGATATTCCATTGTACATGAGGACCACAACTTCTTTATCCATTTTTCTCTTTCCTAGGATATTTAAGGTGTAAAGAAGTGGGGGTTCTTGTCAACAGAGCAGCCCTAAACTTTGGGGTGCCTGTGTCTTGCTGATTTTTAGTTTTCCGAATTTATACGCCCATGAGTGGAAGTGCCCTATGCTCTCCAAGCTGTGTTCTATAGATGTTTCAGGACACACCGTACACTACTCCAGAGCGGCTGTTTGCAATTTACATCCCACCCATCAGCGTAGCCAGGCTCCCATTTCTCCATGGCCGGTCCTGCATTTCTGGTTTTGACACTTTTTTCCGCATGGCTATTTGCCAACTGGGAAGCGAGACTTCTTTGGAGCGCTGATTTGCCTTTCCAGGTTGCTTGGTTGGCCAAAAAGGGCGTATGCGTTTTTTCCTGAATATATTCAGGAAAAAACGCATACGCCCTTTTTGGCCAAGGGCATCATTGTCCACGTTTTGCCGCTTTTCATGTGCTTTCAAGGCGATTCGAATCTACCTCCTGAAATCTGTTTCCTGCAATTCTGCCTTGCTTTCAAAGCCTCTTCGTTGCCTTCCCTTAATATATTTGTGGACGAGAGGTATCATTTAAAACTCTGCAGGTTTGTGAATTGCAGTGCCCCTGAGCTCCATTTTTCCACTCGCTTTTTTGGGAGCTGGCCGCAAAAGCGCAGGATTGCTTCAGGCCCTCTTCTGGTTCTGGGGGGCAGGCTGAGCTTGTGCTTAATTCTTCTTCCTGATGGGAAAATAGAGTGACCTGTGCCTGTCCCAACACCTAGAGCTAGTCTCTCATTGGTTCCCCCTCTTCCCGTTCATCCTCAGGACAAATTGCAACCTGTACGGAACAGGAGGTTAAAGGTGCTGATTCTCCAAGGAGGGAGATGGCTAGTAAATCGGCTGGAATGGCGAACCCGAGCCAAGGAGATGAGAAATGAGGTGCGTTTTAGAAACCTTTCCCGATCACACGGTGTACCATCTTCTGGGTTTCTCATGCCTGTTTTCGATGTAGGAAGATGGCCTTGAACCTGGAGATTTGGGACCCATGGGATGGGTACCATGCAGTATTACTTGAAAGGGTCTGCGTTGGCTCCCCCAACCTCACCGAACCTCTCAGCCCCAAGAGTGTCCACCCTTATGTCTCAATCAGCTGTGGGTCTAGATATGGTCAATCCAGGTTGCATCACAGCCCCTGAACGAATTTTGTAAGAATTTCTCTCTCTTTCACTGTCTTTGTTTCACAGGTTTTGAAAAGAAATTTATTTTTATAATGGGGTTTAGCTGCTTTTCACGGCTGTGTTTATGCCGTGTTACAGCCCCTTGACTCACTTACAGAGAGATATCAATACATAGGTTTGAAGATTCTTACTAGTCAGATATATTCTTGTGCGGTGAATAGGGGGTGTTGAATCCAGTTAACTGAGCAAGGAGTAGGACTTGTCTATTACATATTGGGTTTAGGGAAGGGTATAGGAGCTAATTTGAAACCCTTGTTTTATGCATCACCCCACCTCACCTTTCCCGTTCAGCAGACATAGTGTTTTTTCTAAACGTGTGACTCTGTTCTGTTTTCTAATTCAGTTCAAGTGTAGCGGTTTTTACATTCCCTCTATAAGTGATATCTTAGGAAAAGTGTCTTCTTCTGTGTGACTTATTTCACTTAGAATCGTCGTACCTAAATCCACTCATCGTGCTGCTACTAGCCTTATGACGTTGATTTCATGGCTGAGTGATATTCCATTGTACATGAGGACCCCAAATTCTTTATCCATTTTTCTCTTTCCTAGGATATTTAAGGTGTAATGAAGTGGGGTTTCTTGTCAACAGAGCAGCCCTAAACTTTGGGGTGCCAGTGTCTTGCTGATATTTAGTTTTCCCAATTTATACGCCCATGAGTGGAAGTGCCCTATGCTCTCCAAGCTGTGTTTTTTAGATGTTTCAGAACACACCGTACACTTCTCCAGAGTGGCTGTTGGCAATTTACAACCCACCCATCAGCATAGCAAGGCTCCCATTTTTCCATGGCCGGTCCTGCATTTCTGGTTTGGACACTTTTTTCCGCATGGCCCTTTTGCCCGCTTTGAAGCGAGACTTCTTTGGAGCGCTAATTTGCCTTTCCAGGTTGCTTGGTTGGCCAAAAAGGGCGTATGCGTTTTTTCCTGAATATATTCAGGAAAAAACGCATACGCCCTTTTTGGCCAAGGGCATCATTGTCCACGTTTGGCCGCTTTTCATGTGCTTTCAAGGCGATTCGAATCTACCTCCTGAAATCTGTTTCCTGCAATTCTGCCTTGCTTTCAAAGCCTCTTCGTTGCCTTCCCTTAATATATTTGTGGACGAGAGTTATCATTTAAAACTCTGCAGGTTTGTGAATTGCAGTGCCCCTGAGCTCCATTTTTCAACTCGCTTTTTTGGAGCTGGCCGCAAAAGCGCAGGATTGCTTCAGGCCCTCTTCTGGTTCTGGGGGGCAGGCTGAGCTTGTGCTTAATTCTTCTTCCTGATGGGAAAATAGAGTGACCTGTGCCTGTCCCAACCCCTAGAGCTAGTCTCTCATTGGTTCCCCTCTTGCCGTTCATCCTCAGGACAAATTGCAACCTGTACGGAACAGGAGGTTAAAGGTGCTCATTCTTCAAGGAGGGAGATGGCTAGTAAATCGGCTGGAATGGCGAACCCGAGCAAAGGAGATGAGAAATGAGGTGCGTTTTAGAAACCATTCCCGATCACACGGTGTACCATCTTCTGGGTTTCTCATGCCTGTTTTCGATGTAGGAAGATGCCCTTGAACCTGGAGATTTGGGACCCATGGGATGGGTACCATCCAGTATTACTTGAAAGGGTCTGCGTTGGCCCACCCAACCTCACCGAACCTCTCAGCCCCAAGAGTGTCCACCCTTATGTCTCAATCAGTTGTGGGTCTAGATATGGTCAATCCAGGTTGCATCACAGCCCCTGAACGAATTTTGGAAGAATTTCTCTCTCTTTCACTGTCTTTGTTTCACGGGTTTTGAAAAGTAATTTATTTTTATAATGGGGTTTAGCTGCTTTTCACGGCTGTGTTTATGCCGCTTTACACCCCCTTGACTCACTTACAGAGAGATATCAATACATAGGTTTGAAGATTCTTACTAGTCAGATATATTCTTGTGCGGTGAATAGGGGGTGTTGAGTCCAGTTCACTGAAAAAGGAATAGGTCTTGTCTCTTACATATTGGGTTTATGGAACTGTATCTGAGCTAATTTGAAACCCTTGTTTTATGCATCACCCCACCTCACCTTTCCCGTTCAGCAGCCATAGTGTGTTTTCTAAACGTCTGACTCTGTTCTGTTTTGCAATTCAGTTCAAGTGTAGCGGTTTTTACATGCCCTCTATAAGTGATATCTTAGGATAAGTGTCTTTTTCTGTGTGACTTATTTCACTTAGAATCGTCGTACCTAAATCCACTCATCGTGCTGCTACTAGCCTTATGACGTTGATTTCTTGGCTGAGTGATATTCCATTGTACATGAGGACCCCAACTTCTTTATCCATTTTTCTCTTTCCTAGGATATTTAAGGTGTAATGAAGTGGGGGTTCTTGTCAACAGAGCAGCCCTAAACTTTGGGGTGCCTGTGTCTTGCTGATTTTTAGTTTTCCCAATTTATAGGCCCATGAGTGGAAGTGCCCTATGCTCTCCAATCTGTGTTATTTAGATGTTTCAGGACACACCATACACTTCTCCAGAGTGGCTGTTGGCAATTTACGTCCTGCCCATCAGCGTAGCAAGGCTCCCATTTCTCCATGGCCGGTCCTGCATTTCTGGTTTTGACACTTTTTTCCGCATGGCCCTTTTGCCCTCTGGGAAGCGAGACTTCTTTGGAGCGCTGATTTGCCTTTCCAGGTTACTTGGTTGGCCAAAAAGGGCGTATGCGTTTTTTCCTGAATATATTCAGGAAAAAACGCATACGCCCTTTTTGGCCAAGGGCATCATTGTCCACGTTTTGCCACTTTTCATGTGCTTTCAAAGCGATTCGAATCTACCTCCTGAAATCTGTTTCCTGCAATTCTGCCTTGCTTTCAAAGCCCCTTCGTTTCCTTCCCTCAATATATTTGTGGACGAGAGTTATCATTTATAACTCTGCAGGTTTGTGAATTGCAGTGCCCATGAGCTCCATTTTTCAAGTCGCTTTTTGGGAGCTGGCCGCAAAAGCGCAGGATTGCTTCAGGCCCTCTTCTGGTTCTGGGGTGCAGGCTGAAGCTGTGGTTAATTCTTCTTCCTGATGGGAAAATAGAGGGACCTGTGCCTGTCCCAACCAGTAGAGGTAGTCTCTCATTGGTTCCCCCACTTCCCGTTCATGATCAGGACAATTTGCAACCTGTACTGAACAGGAGGTTAAAGGTGCTGATTCTCCAAGGAGGGAGATGGCTAGTAAATCGGGTGGAATGGCGAACCCGAGCAAAGGAGATGAGAAATGAGATACGTTTTAGAAACCTTTCCCGATCACACGGTGTACCATCTTCTGGGTTTCTCATGCATGTTTTCGATGTAGGAAGATGCCCTTGAACCTGGAGGTTTGGGACCCATGGGACGGGTACCATGCAGTATTACTTGAAAGGGTTTGCGTTGGCTCCCCCAACCTCACCGAACCTCTCAGCCCCAAGAGTGTCCACCCTTATGTCTCAATCAGCTGTGGGTCTAGATATGGTCAATCCAGGTTGCATCACAGCCCCTGAACGAATTTTGTAAGAATTTCTCTCTCTTTCACTGTCTTTGTTTCACGGGTTTTGAAAAGTAATTTATTTTTATAATGGGGTTTAGCTGCTTTTCACGGCTGTGTTTATGGCGCTTTACACCCCCTTGACTCACTTACAGAGAGATATCAATAGATAGGTTTGAAGATTCTTTCTAGTCAGATATATTGTTGTGCGGTGAATAGGGGGTGTTGAGTCCAGATCACTGAGCAAGGAGTAGGTCTTGTCTATTACATATTGGGTTTATGGAACGGTATCGGAGCTAATTTGAAACCCTTGTTTTATGCATCACCTCACCTCACCTTTCCCGTTCAGCAGCCATAGTTTGTTTTCTAAACGTGTGACTATGTTCTGTTTTGTAATTCACTTCAACTGTAGCGGTTTTTACATTCCCTCTATAAGTGCTATCTTATGATAAGTGTCTTTTTCTGTGTGACTTATTTCACTTAGATTCGTCGTACCTAAATCCACTCATCGTGCTGCTACTAGCCTTATGACGTTGATTTCATGGCTGAGTGATATTCCATTGTACATGAGGACCCCAACTTCTTTATCCATTTTTCTCTTTCCTAGGATATTTAAGGTGTAATGAAGTGGGGGTTCTTGTCAACAGAGCAGCCCTAAACTTTGGGGTGCCTGTGTCTTGCTGATTTTTAGTTTTCCCAATTTATAGGCCCATGAGTGGAAGTGCCCTATGCTCTCCAATCTGTGTTATTTAGATGTTTCAGGACACACCATACACTTCTCCAGAGTGGCTGTTGGCAATTTACGTCCTGCCCATCAGCGTAGCAAGGCTCCCATTTCTCCATGGCCGGTCCTGCATTTCTGGTTTTGACACTTTTTTCCGCATGGCCCTTTTGCCCTCTGGGAAGCGAGACTTCTTTGGAGCGCTGATTTGCCTTTCCAGGTTACTTGGTTGGCCAAAAAGGGCGTATGCGTTTTTTCCTGAATATATTCAGGAAAAAACGCATACGCCCTTTTTGGCCAAGGGCATCATTGTCCACGTTTTGCCACTTTTCATGTGCTTTCAAAGCGATTCGAATCTACCTCCTGAAATCTGTTTCCTGCAATTCTGCCTTGCTTTCAAAGCCCCTTCGTTTCCTTCCCTCAATATATTTGTGGACGAGAGTTATCATTTATAACTCTGCAGGTTTGTGAATTGCAGTGCCCATGAGCTCCATTTTTCAAGTCGCTTTTTGGGAGCTGGCCGCAAAAGCGCAGGATTGCTTCAGGCCCTCTTCTGGTTCTGGGGTGCAGGCTGAAGCTGTGGTTAATTCTTCTTCCTGATGGGAAAATAGAGGGACCTGTGCCTGTCCCAACCAGTAGAGGTAGTCTCTCATTGGTTCCCCCACTTCCCGTTCATGATCAGGACAATTTGCAACCTGTACTGAACAGGAGGTTAAAGGTGCTGATTCTCCAAGGAGGGAGATGGCTAGTAAATCGGGTGGAATGGCGAACCCGAGCAAAGGAGATGAGAAATGAGATACGTTTTAGAAACCTTTCCCGATCACACGGTGTACCATCTTCTGGGTTTCTCATGCATGTTTTCGATGTAGGAAGATGCCCTTGAACCTGGAGGTTTGGGACCCATGGGACGGGTACCATGCAGTATTACTTGAAAGGGTTTGCGTTGGCTCCCCCAACCTCACCGAACCTCTCAGCCCCAAGAGTGTCCACCCTTATGTCTCAATCAGCTGTGGGTCTAGATATGGTCAATCCAGGTTGCATCACAGCCCCTGAACGAATTTTGTAAGAATTTCTCTCTCTTTCACTGTCTTTGTTTCACGGGTTTTGAAAAGTAATTTATTTTTATAATGGGGTTTAGCTGCTTTTCACGGCTGTGTTTATGGCGCTTTACACCCCCTTGACTCACTTACAGAGAGATATCAATAGATAGGTTTGAAGATTCTTTCTAGTCAGATATATTGTTGTGCGGTGAATAGGGGGTGTTGAGTCCAGATCACTGAGCAAGGAGTAGGTCTTGTCTATTACATATTGGGTTTATGGAACGGTATCGGAGCTAATTTGAAACCCTTGTTTTATGCATCACCTCACCTCACCTTTCCCGTTCAGCAGCCATAGTTTGTTTTCTAAACGTGTGACTATGTTCTGTTTTGTAATTCACTTCAACTGTAGCGGTTTTTACATTCCCTCTATAAGTGCTATCTTATGATAAGTGTCTTTTTCTGTGTGACTTATTTCACTTAGATTCGTCGTACCTAAATCCACTCATCGTGCTGCTACTAGCCTTATGACGTTGATTTCATGGCTGAGTGATATTCCATTGTACATGAGGACCCCAACTTCTTTATCCATTTTTCTCTTTCCTAGGATATTTAAGGTGTAATGAAGTGGGGGTTCTTGTCAACAGAGCAGCCCTAAACTTTGGGGTGCCTGTGTCTTGCTGATTTTTAGTTTTCCCAATTTATACGCCCATGAGTGGAAGTGCCCTATGCGCTCCAAGCTGTATTTTTTAGATGTTTCAGGACACACCGTACACTTCTCCAGAGTGACTGTTTGCAATTTACATCCCGCCCATCAGCGTAGCAAGTCTCCCATTTCTCCATGGCCGCTCCTGCATTTCTGGTTTTGAAACTTTTTTCTGCATGGCCCTTTTGACCGCTGGGATGCGAGACTTCTTTGTAGCGCTGATTTGCCTTTCCAGGTTGCTTGGTTGGCCAAAAAGGGCGTATGCGTTTTTTCCTGAATATATTCAGGAAAAAACGCATACGCCCTTTTTAGCCAAGTGCATCATTGTCCACGTTTTGCCGCTTTTCATGTGCTTTCAAGGCGATTCGAATCTACCTCCTGAAATCTGTTTCCTGCAATTCTGCCTTGCTTTCAAAGCCTCTTCGTTGCCTTCCCTTAATATATTTGTGGACGAGAGTTATCATTTAAAACACTGCAGGTTTGTTAATTGCAGTGCCCCTGAGCTCCATTTTTCAACTCGCTTTTTTGGGAGCTGGCCGCAAAAGCGCAGGATTGCTTCAGGCCCTCTTCTGGTTCTGGGGGGCAGGCTGAGCTTGTGCTTAATTCTTCTTCCTGATGGGAAAATAGAGTGACCTGTGCCTGTCCCAACACCTAGAGCTAGTCTCTCTTTGGTTCCCCCTCTTCCCGTTCATCCTCAGGACAAATTGCAAACTCTACGGAACAGGAGTTTAAAGGTGCTGATTCTCCAAGGAGGGAGAAGGCTAGTAAAGGGGCTGCAATGGCGAACCCGAGCACAAGGAGATGAGAAATGAGGTGCGTTTTAGAAACCTTTCCCGATCACACGGTGTGCCATCTTCTGTGTTGCTCATGCATGTTTTCGATGAAGGAAGATGCCCTTGAGCCATGGAGATTTGGGACCCATGGGACGGGTACCATGCAGTATTACTTGAAAGGGTCTGCGTTGGCTCACCCAACCTCACCAAACCTCTCAGCCCCAAGAGTGTCCACCCTTATGTCTCAATCGGCTGTGGGTCTAGATATGGTCAATCCAGGTTGCATCACAGCCCTTGAACGAATTTTGTAAGAATTTCTCTCTCTTTCACTGTCTTTGTTTCACGGGTTTTGAAAAGTAATTTATTTTTATAATGGGGTTTAGCTGCTTTTCACGGCTGTGTTTATGCCGCTTTACACCCCCTTGACTCACTTACAGAGAGATATCAATAGATAGGTTTGAAGATTCTTACTAGTCAGATATATTCTTGTGCGGTGAATAGGGGGTGTTGAGTCCAGTTCACTGAGCAAGGAGTAGGTCTTGTCTATTACATATTGGGTTTATGGAACGGTATCGGAGCTAATTTGAAACCCTTGTTTTATGCATCACCCCCCTCACCTTTCCCGTTCAGCAGCCATAGTTTGTTTTCTAAACGTGTGACTATGTTCTGTTTTGTAATTCACTTCAACTGTAGCGGTTTTTACATTCCCTCTATAAGTGCTATCTTATGATAAGTGTCTTTTTCTGTGTGACTTATTTCACTTAGAATCGTCGTACCTAAATCCACGCATCGTGCTGCTACTAGCCTTATGACGTTGATTTCATGGCTGAGTGATATTCCACTGTACATGAGGACCCCAACTTCTTTATCCATTTTTCTCTTTCCTAGGATATTTAAGGTGTAATGAAGTGGGGGTTCTTGTCAACAGAGCAGCCCTAAACTTTGGGGTGCCTGTGTCTTGCTGATTTTTAGTTTTCCCAATTTATACGCCCATGAGTGGAAGTGCCCTATGCGCTCCAAGCTGTGTTTTTTAGATGTTTCAGGACACACCGTACACTTCTCCAGAGTGACTGTTTGCAATTTACATCCCGCCCATCAGCGTAGCAAGTCTCCCATTTCTCCATGGCCGCTCCTGCATTTCTGGTTTTGAAACTTTTTCTGCATGGCCCTTTTGACCGCTGGGATGCGAGACTTCTTTGTAGCGCTGATTTGCCTTTCCAGGTTGCTTGGTTGGCCAAAAAGGGCGTATGCGTTTTTTCCTGAATATATTCAGGAAAAAACGCATACGCCCTTTTTAGCCAAGTGCATCATTGTCCACGTTTTGCCGCTTTTCATGTGCTTTCAAGGCGATTCGAATCTACCTCCTGAAATCTGTTTCCTGCAATTCTGCCTTGCTTTCAAAGCCTCTTCGTTGCCTTCCCTTAATATATTTGTGGACGAGAGTTATCATTTAAAACACTGCAGGTTTGTTAATTGCAGTGCCCCTGAGCTCCATTTTTCAACTCGCTTTTTTGGGAGCTGGCCGCAAAAGCGCAGGATTGCATCACGCCCTCTTCTGGTTCTGGGGGGAAGGCTGAGCTTGTGCTTAATTCTTCTTCCTGATGGGAAAATAGAGTGACCTGTGCCTGTCCCAACACCTAGAGCTAGTCTCTCTTTGGTTCCCCCTCTTCCCGTTCATCCTCAGGACAAATTGCAAACTCTACGGAACAGGAGTTTAAAGGTGCTGATTCTCCAAGGAGGGAGAAGGCTAGTAAAGGGGCTGCAATGGCGAACCCGAGCACAAGGAGATGAGAAATGAGGTGCGTTTTAGAAACCTTTCCCGATCACACGGTGTGCCATCTTCTGTGTTGCTCATGCATGTTTTCGATGAAGGAAGATGCCCTTGAGCCATGGAGATTTGGGACCCATGGGACGGGTACCATGCAGTATTACTTGAAAGGGTCTGCGTTGGCTCACCCAACCTCACCAAACCTCTCAGCCCCAAGAGTGTCCACCCTTATGTCTCAATCGGCTGTGGGTCTAGATATGGTCAATCCAGGTTGCATCACAGCCCTTGAACGAATTTTGTAAGAATTTCTCTCTCTTTCACTGTCTTTGTTTCACGGGTTTTGAAAAGTAATTTATTTTTATAATGGGGTTTAGCTGCTTTTCACGGCTGTGTTTATGCCGCTTTACACCCCCTTGACTCACTTACAGAGAGATATCAATAGATAGGTTTGAAGATTCTTACTAGTCAGATATATTCTTGTGCGGTGAATAGGGGGTGTTGAGTCCAGTTCACTGAGCAAGGAGTAGGTCTTGTCTATTACATATTGGGTTTATGGAACGGTATCGGAGCTAATTTGAAACCCTTGTTTTATGCATCACCCCACCTCACCTTTCCCGTTCAGCAGCCATAGTTTGTTTTCTAAACGTGTGACTATGTTCTGTTTTGTAATTCACTTCAACTGTAGCGGTTTTTACATTCCCTCTAGAAGTGATATCTTATGATAAGTGTCTTTTTCTGTGTGACTTATTTCACTTAGAATCGTCGTACCTAAATCCACTCATCGTGCTGCTACTAGCCTTATGACGTTGATTTCATGGCTGAGTGATATTCCATTGTACATGAGGACCCCAACTTCTTTATCCATTTTTCTCTTTCCTAGGATATTTAAGGTGTAATGAAGTGGGGGTTCTTGTCAACAGAGCAGCCCTAAACTTTGGGGTGCCTGTGTCTTGCTGATTTTTAGTTTTCCCAATTTATACGCCCATGAGTGGAAGTGCCCTATGCGCTCCAAGCTGTGTTTTTTAGATGTTTCAGGACACACCGTACACTTCTCCAGAGTGACTGTTTGCAATTTACATCCCGCCCATCAGCGTAGCAAGTCTCCCATTTCTCCATGGCCGCTCCTGCATTTCTGGTTTTGAAACTTTTTTCTGCATGGCCCTTTTGACCGCTGGGGTGCGCGACTTCTTTGTAGCGCTGATTTGCCTTTCCAGGTTGCTTGGTTGGCCAAAAAGGGCGTATGCGTTTTTTCCTGAATATATTCAGGAAAAAACGCATACGCCCTTTTTAGCCAAGTGCATCATTGTCCACGTTTTGCCGCTTTTCATGTGCTTTCAAGGCGATTCGAATCTACCTCCTGAAATCTGTTTCCTGCAATTCTGCCTTGCTTTCAAAGCCTCTTCATTGCCTTCCCTTAATATATTTGTGGACGAGAGTTATCATTTAAAACACTGCAGGTTTGTGAATTGCAGTGCCCCTGAGCTCCATTTTTCAACTCGCTTTTTTGGGAGCTGGCCGCAAAAGTGCAGGATTGCTTCAGGCCCTCTTCTGGTTCTGGGGGGCAGGCTGAGCTTGTGCTTAATTCTTCTTCCTGATGGGAAAATAGAGTGACCTGTGCCTGTCCCAACACCTAGAGCTAGTCTCTCTTTGGTTCCCCCTCTTCCCGTTCATCCTCAGGACAAATTGCAAACTCTACGGAACAGGAGTTTAAAGGTGCTGATTCTCCAAGGAGGGAGAAGGCTAGTAAAGGGGCTGCAATGGCGAACCCGAGCACAAGGAGATGAGAAATGAGGTGCGTTTTAGAAACCTTTCCCGATCACACGGTGTACCATCTTCTGGGTTTCTCATGCATGTTTTCGATGTAGGAAGATGCCCTTGAGCCATGGAGATTTGGGACCCATGGGACGGGTACCATGCAGTATTACTTGAAAGGGTCTGCGTTGGCTCACCCAACCTCACCAAACCTCTCAGCCCCAAGAGTGTCCACCCTTATGTCTCAATCGGCTGTGGGTCTAGATATGGTCAATCCAGGTTGCATCACAGCCCTTGAACGAATTTTGTAAGAATTTCTCTCTCTTTCACTGTCTTTGTTTCACGGGTTTTGAAAAGAAATTTATTTTTATAATGGGGTTTAGCTGCTTTTCACGGCTGTGTTTATGCCGTGTTACAGCCCCTTGACTCACTTACAGAGAGATATCAATAGATAGGTTTGAAGATTCTTACTAGTCAGATATATTCTTGTGCGGTGAATAGGGGGTGTTGAGTCCAGTTCACTGAGCAAGGAGTAGGTCTTGTCTATTACATATTGGGTTTATGGAACGGTATCGGAGCTAATTTGAAACCCTTGTTTTATGCATCACCCCACCTCACCTTTCCCGTTCAGCAGCCATAGTTTGTTTTCTAAACGTGTGACTATGTTCTGTTTTGTAATTCACTTCAAGTGTAGCGGTTTTTACATTCCCTCTATAAGTGCTATCTTATGATAAGTGTCTTTTTCTGTGTGACTTATTTCACTTAGAATCGTCGTACCTAAATCCACTCATCGTGCTGCTACTAGCCTTATGACGTTGATTTCATGGCTGAGTGATATTCCATTGTACATGAGGACCACAACTTCTTTATCCATTTTTCTCTTTCCTAGGATATTTAAGATGTAATGAAGTGGTGGTTCTTGTCAACAGAGCAGCCCTAAACTTTGGTGTGCCTGTGTCTTTCTGATTTTTAGTTTTCCCAATTTATACGCCCATGAGTGGAAGTGCCCTATGCTCTCCAAGCTGTGTTTTTTAGATGTTTCAGGACACACCGTACACTTCTCCAGAGTGGCTGTTGGCAATTTACATCCCGCCCATCAGCGTAGCAAGGCTCCCATTTCTCTATGGCCGGTCCTGCATTTCTGGTTTGGACACTTTTTTCCGCATGGCCCTTTTGCCCGCTGGGAAGCGAGACTTCTTTGGAGCGCTGATTTGCTTTCCCGCTTGCTTGGTTGGCCAAAAAGGGCGTATGCGTTTTTTCCTGAATATATTCAGGAAAAAACGCATACGCCCTTTTTGGCCAAGGGCATCATTGTCCACGTTTTGCCGCTTTTCATGTGCTTTCAAGGCGATTCGAATCTACCTCCTGAAATCTGTTTCCTGCAATTCTGCCTTGCTTTCAATGCCTCTTCGTTGCCTTCCCTCAATATATTTGTGGACGAGAGTTATCGTTTATAACTCTGCAGATTTGTTTATTGCAGTGCCCCTGAGCTCCATTTTTCCAGTCACTTTTTTGGGAGCTGGCCGCAAAAGTGCAGGATTGCTTCAGGCCCTCTTCTGGTTCTGGGGGGCAGGCTGAGCTTGTGGTTAATTCTTCTTCCTGATGGGAAAATAGAGTGACCTGTGCCTGTCCCAACCCCTAGAGCTAGTCTCTCATTGGTTCCCCTCTTGCCGTTCATCCTCAGGACAAATTGCAACCTCTACGGAACAGGAGATTAAAGGTGCTGATTCTCCAAGGAGGGAGATGGCTAGTAAAGCGGCTGGAATGACGAACCCGAGCACAAGGAGATGAGAAATGAGGGGCGTTTTAGAAACCTTTCCCGATCACACGGTGTACCATCTTCTGGGTTTCTCATGCATGTTTTCGACGTAGGAAGATGCCCTTGAACCTGGAGATTTGGGACCCATGGGATGGGTACCATGCAGTATTACTTGAAAGGGTCTGCGTTGGCTCACGCAACCTCACCAAAACTCTCAGCCCCAAGAGTGTCCACCCTTATGTCTCAATCAGCTGTGGGTCTAGATATGGTCAATCCAGGTTGCATCACAGCCCCTGAACGAATTTTGTAAGAATTTCTCTCTCTTTCACTGTCTTTGTTTCACGGGTTTTGAAAAGTAATTTATTTTTATAATGGGGTTTAGCTGCTTTTCACGGCTGTGTTTAGGCCGCTTTACACCCAATTGACTCACTTACAGAGAGATATCAATACATAGGTTTGAAGATTCTTACTAGTCAGATATATTCTTGTGCGGTGAATAGGGGGTGTTGAAGCCATTTCACTGAGCAAGGAGTAGGTCTTGTCTACTACATATTGGGTTTATGGAACGGTATCTGAGCTAATTTGAAACCCTTGATTTATGCATCACCCCACCTCACCTTTCCCGTTCAGCAGCCATAGTGTGTTTTCTAAACGTGTGACTCTGTTCTGTTTTGTAATTCAGTTCAAGTGTAGCGGTTTTTACATTCCCTCTATAAGTGATATCTTATGATAAGTGTCTTTTTCTGTGTGACTTATTTCATTTAGAATCGTCGTATCTAAATCCACTCATCGTGCTGCTACTAGCCTTATGACGTGGATTTCTTGGCTGAGTGATATTCCATTGTACATGAGGACCACAACTTCTTTATCCACTTTTCTCTTTCCTAGGATATTTAAGGTGTAATGAAGTGGGGGTTCTTGTCAACAGAGCAGCCCTAAACTTTGGGGTGCCTGTGTCTTGCTGATTTTTAGTTTTCCCAATTTATACGCCCATGAGTGGAAGTGCCCTATGCTCTCCAAGCTGTGTTTTTTAGATGTTTCAGGACACACCGTACACTTCTCCAGAGTGGCTGTTGGCAATTTACATCCCGCCCATCAGCGTAGCAAGGCTCCCATTTCTCCATGGCCGGTCCTGCATTTCTGGTTTGGACACTTTTTTCCGCATGGCCCTTTTGCCCGCTGGGAAGCGAGAGTTCTTTGGAGCGCTGATTTGCCTTTCCAGGTTGCTTGGTGGGCCAAAAAGGGCGTATGCGTTTTTTCCTGAATATATTCAGGAAAAAACGCATACGCCCTTTTTGGCCAAGGGCATCATTGTCCACGTTTTGCCGCTTTTCAAGTGCTATCAAGGCGATTCGAATCTACCTCCTGAAATCTGTTTCCTGCAATTCTGCCTTGCTTTCAAAGCCTCTTCGTTGCCTTCCCTCAATATATTTGTGGACGAGAGTTATCATTTATAACTCTGCAGGTTTGTGAATTGCAGTGCCCCTGAGCTCCATTTATCCAGTCGCTTTTTTGGGAGCTGGCCGCAAAAGTGCAGGATTGCTTCAGGCCCTCTTCTCGTTCTGGGGGGCAGGCTGAGCTTGTGGTTAATTCTTCTTCCTGATGGGAAAATAGAGTGACCTGTGCCTGTCCCAACCCCTAGAGCTAGTCTCTCATTGGTTCCCCTCTTCCCGTTCATCCTCAGGACAAATTGCAACCTGTACGGAACAGGAGATTAAAGGTGCTGATTCTCCAAGGAGGGAGATGGCTAGTAAAGCGGCTGGAATGGCGAACCCGAGCACAAGGAGATGAGAAATGAGGTGCGTTTTAGAAACCTTTCCCGATCACACGGTGTACCATCTTCTGGGTTTCTCATGCATGTTTTCGAGGTAGGAAGTTGCCCTTGAACCTGGAGATTTGGGACCCATGGGATGGGTACCATGCAGTATTACTTTAAAGGGACTGCGTTGGCTCACGCAACCTCACCAAACCTCTCAGCCCCAAGATTGTCCACCCTTATGTCTCAATCAGCTGTGGGTCTAGATATGGTCAATCCAGGTTGCATCACAGCCCCTGAACGAATTTTGTAAGATTTTCTCTCTCTTTCACTGTCTTTGTTTCACGGGTTTTGAAAAGTAATTTATTTTTATAATGGGGTTTAGCTGCTTTTCACGGCTGTGTTTAGGCCGCTTTACACCCAATTGACTCACTTACAGAGAGATATCAATACATAGGTTTGAAGATTCTTACTAGTCAGATATATTCTTGTGCGGTGAATAGGGGGTGTTGAGGCCAGTTCACTGAGCAAGGAGTAGGTCTTGTCTACTACATATTGGGTTTATGGAACGGTATCTGAGCTAATATTGAAACCCTTGATTTATGCATCACCCCACCTCACCTTTCCCGTTCAGCAACCATAGTGTGTTTTCTAAACGTGTGACTATGTTCTGTTTTGTAATTCACTTCAACTGTAGCGGTTTTTACATTCCCTCTATAAATGCTATCTTATGATAAGTGTCTTTTTCTGTGTGACTTATTTCACTTAGAATCGTCGTACCTAAATCCACTCATCGTGCTGCTACTAGCCTTATGACGTGGATTTCATGGCTGAGTGATATTCCATTGTACATGAGGACCCCAACTTCTTTATCCATTTTTTTCTTTCCTAGGATATTTAAGGTGTAATGAAGTGGGGGTTCTTGTCAACAGAGCAGCCCTAAACTTTGGGGTGCCTGTGTCTTGCTAATTTTTAGTTTTCCCAATTTATACTCCCATGAGGGGAAGTGCCCTATGCTCTCCAAGCTGTGTTTTTTAGATGTTTCAGAACACACCGTACACTTCTCCAGAGTGACTGTTTGCAATTTACATCCCGCCCATCAGCGTAGCAAGTCTCCCATTTCTCCATGGCCGCTCCTGCATTTCTGGTTTTGAAACTTTTTTCTGCATGGCCCTTTTGACCGCTGGGATGCGAGACTTCTTTGTAGCGCTGATTTGCCTTTCCAGGTTGCTTGGTTGGCCAAAACGGGCGTATGCGTTTTTTCCTGAATATATTCAGGAAAAAACGCATACGCCCTTTTTAGCCAAGTGCATTATTGTCCACGTTTTGCCGCTTTTCATGTGCTTTCAAGGCGATTCGAATCTACCTCCTGAAATCTGTTTCCTGCAATTCTGCCTTGCTTTCAAAGCCTCTTCATTGCCTTCCCTTAATATATTTGTGGACGAGAGTTATCATTTAAAACACTGCAGGTTTGTTAATTGCAGTGCCCCTGAGCTCCATTTTTCAACTCGCTTTTTTGGGAGCTGGCCGCAAAAGCGCAGGATTGCTTCAGGCCCTCTTCTGGATCTGGGGGGCAGGCTGAGCTTGTGCTTCATTCTTCTTCCTGATGGGAAAATAGAGTGACCTGTGCCTGTCCCAACACCTAGAGCTAGTCTCTCTTTGGTTCCCCCTCTTCCCGTTCATCCTCAGGACAAATTGCAAACTCTACGGAACAGGAGTTTAAAGGTGCTGATTCTCCAAGGAGGGAGAAGGCTAGTAAAGGGGTTGCAATGGCGAACCCGAGCACAAGGAGATGAGAAATGAGGTGCGTTTTAGAAACCTTTCCCGATCACACAGTGTGCCATCTTCTGTGTTGCTCATGCATGTTTTCGATGTAGGAAGATGCCATTGAGCCATGGAGATTTGGGACCCATGGGACGGGTACCATGCAGTATTACTTGTGAAAGGGTCTGCGTTGGCTCACCCAACCTCACCAAACCTCTCAGCCCCAAGAGTGTCCACCCTTATGTCTCAATCGGCTGTGGGTCTAGATATGGTCAATCCAGGTTGCATCACAGCCCTTGAACGAATTTTGTAAGAATTTCTCTCTCTTTCACTGTCTTTGTTTCACAGGTTTTGAAAAGTAATTTATTTTTATAATGGGGTTTAGCTGCTTTTCACGGCTGTGTTTATGCCGTGTTACAGCCCCTTGACTCACTTACAGAGAGATATCAATACATAGGTTTGAAGATTCTTACTAGTCAGATATATTCTTGTGCGGTGAATAGGGGGTGTTGAGTCCAGTTCACTGAGCAAGGAGTAGGTCTTGTCTATTACATATTGGGTTTATGGAACGGTATTGGAGCTAATTTGAAACCCTTGTTTTATGCATCACCCCACCTCACCTTTCCCGTTCAGCAGCCATAGTTTGTTTTCTAAACGTGTGACTATGTTCTGTTTTGTAATTCACTTCAAGTGTAGCGGTTTTTACATTCCCTCTATAAGTGCTATCTTATGATAAGTGTCTTTTTCTGTGTGACTTATTTCACTTAGAATCGTCGTACCTAAATCCACTCATCGTGCTGCTACTAGCCTTATGACGTTGATTTCATGGCTGAGTGATATTCCATTGTACATGAGGACCCCAACTTCTTTATCCATTTTTCTCTTTCCTAGGATATTTAAGATGTAATGAAGTGGTGGTTCTTGTCAACAGAGCAGCCCTAAACTTTGGAGTGCCTGTGTCTTTCTGATTTTTAGTTTTCCCAATTTATACGCCCATGAGTGGAAGTGCCCTATGCTCTCCAAGCTGTGTTTTTTAGGTGTTTCAGGACACACCGTACACTTCTCCAGAGTGGCTGTTGGCAATTTACATCCCTCCCATCAGCGTAGCAAGGCTCCCATTTCTCCATGGCCGCTCCTGCATTTCTGGTTTTGACACTTTTTTCCGCATGGCCCTTTTTCCCCCTGAGAAGCGAGACTTCTTTGCAGCACTGATTTGCCTTTCCAGGTTGCTTGGTTGGCCAAAAAGGGCGTATGCGTTTTTTCCTGAATATATTCAGGAAAAAACGCATACGCCCTTTTTGGCCAAGGGCATCATTGTCCACGTTTTGCCGCTTTTCATGTGCTTTCAAGGCGATTCGAATCTACCTCCTGAAATCTGTTTCCTGCAATTCTGCCTTGCTTTCAAAGCCTCTTCGTTGCCTTCTCTCAATATATTTGTGGACGAGAGTTATCATTTATAACTCTGCAGGTTTGTGAATTGCAGTGCCCCTGAGCTCCATTTTTGCAGTCGCTTTTTTGGGAGCTAGCCGCAAAAGTGCAGGATTGCTTCAGGCCCTCTTCTGGTTCTGGGGTGCAGGCTGAGCTTGTGCTTAATTCTTCTTCCTGATGGGAAAATAGAGTGACCTGTGCCTGTCCCAACCCCTAGAGCTAGTCTCTCATTGGTTCCCCTCCTGCCGTTCATCCTCAGGACAAATTGCAACCTCAACGGAACAGGAGATTAAAGGTGCTGATTCTCCAAGGAGGGAGATGGCTAGTAAAGTGGCTGGAATGGTGAACCCGAGCACAAGGAGATGAGAAATGAGGGGCGTTTTAGAAACCTTTCCCGATCACACGGTGTACCATCTTCTGGGTTTCTCATGCATGTTTTCGACGTAGGAAGATGCCCTTGAACCTGGAGATTTGGGACCCATGGGATGGGTACCATGCAGTATTACTTTAAAGGGTCTGCGTTGGCTCACGCAACCTCACCAAAACTCTCTGCCCCAAGAGTGTCCACCCTTATGTCTCAATCAGCTGTGGGTCTAGATATGGTCAATCCAGGTTGCATCACAGCCCCTGAACGAATTTTGTAAGAATTTCTCTCTCTTTCACTGTCTTTGTTTCACGGGTTTTGAAAAGTAATTTATTTTTATAATGGGGTTTAGCTGCTTTTCACGGCTGTGTTTAGGCCGCTTTACACCCAATTGACTCACTTACAGAGAGATATCAATACATAGGTTTGAAGATTCTTACTAGTCAGATATATTCTTGTGCGGTGAATAGGGGGTGTTGAGGCCATTTCACTGAGCAAGGAGTAGGTCTTGCCTACTACATATTGGGTTTATGGAACGGTATCTGAGCTAATTTGAAACCCTTGATTTATGCATCACCCCACCTCACCTTTCCCGTTCAGCAGCCATAGTGTGTTTTCTAAACGTGTGACTCTGTTCTGTTTTGTAATTCAGTTCAAGTGTAGCGGTTTTTACATTCCCTCTATAAGTGATATCTTATGATAAGTGTCTTTTTCTGTGTGACTTATTTCATTTAGAATCGTCGTACCTAAATCCACTCATCGTGCTGCTACTAGCCTTATGACGTGGATTTCATGGCTGAGTGATATTCCATTGTACATGAGGACCACAAGTTCTTTATCCACTTTTCTCTTTCCTAGGATATTTAAGGTGTAATGAAGTGGGGGTTCTTGTCAACAGAGCAGCCCTAAACTTTGGGGTGCCTGTGTCTTGCTGATTTTTAGTTTTCCCAATTTATACGCCCATGAGTGGAAGTGCCCTATGCTCTCCAAGCTGTGTTTTTTAGATGTTTCAGGACACACCGTACACTTCTCCAGAGTGGCTGTTGGCAATTTACATCCCGCCCATCAGCGTAGCAAGGCTCCCATTTCTCCATGGCCGGTCCTGCATTTCTGGTTTGGACACTTTTTTCCGCATGGCCCTTTTGCCCGCTGGGAAGCGAGACTTCTTTGGAGCGCTGATTTGCCTTTCCAGGTTGCTTGGTTGGCCAAAAAGGGCGTATGCGTTTTTTCCTGAATATATTCACGAAAAAACGCATACGCCCTTTTTGGCCAAGGGCATCATGGTCCACGTTTTGCCGCTTTTCATGTGCTTTCAAGGCGATTCGAATCTACCTCCTGAAATCTGTTTCCTGCAATTCTGCCTTGCTTTCAAAGCCTCTTCGTTGCCTTCCCTCAGTATATTTGTGGACGAGAGTTATCATTTATAACTCTGCAGGTTTGTGAATTGCGGTGCCCCTGAGCTCCATTTTTCCAGTCGCTTTTCTGGGAGCTGGCCGCAAAAGTGCAGGATTGCTTCAGGCCCTCTTCTGGTTCTGGGGGGCAGGCTGAGCTTGTGGTTAATTCTTCTTCCTGATGGGAAAATAGAGTGACCTGTGCCTGTCCCAACCCCTAGAGCTAGTCTCTCATTGGTTCCCCCTCTTCCCGTTCATCCTCAGGACAAATTGCAACCTGTACGGAACAGGAGGTTAAAGGTGCTGATTCTCCAAGGAGGGAGATGGCTAGTAAAGCGGCTGGAATGGCGAACCCGAGCACAAGGAGATGAGAAATGAGGTGCGTTTTAGAAACCTTTCCCGATCACACGGTGTGCCATCTTCTGTGTTGCTCATGCATGTTTTCGATGTAGGAAGATGCCCTTGAGCCATGGAGATTTGGGACCCATGGGACGGGTACCATGCAGTATTACTTGAAAGGGTCTGCGTTGGCTCACCCAACCTCACCAAACCTCTCAGCCCCAAGAGTGTCCACCCTTATGTCTCAATCGGCTGTGGGTCTAGATATGGTCAATCCAGGTTGCATTACAGCCCTTGAACGAATTTTGTAAGAATTTCTCTCTCTTTCACTGTCTTTGTTTCACGGGTTTTGAAAAGTAATTTATTTTTATAATGGGGTTTAGCTGCTTTTCACGGCTGTGTTTATGCCGCTTTACACCCCCTTGACTCACTTACAGAGAGATATCAATAGATAGGTTTGAAGATTCTTACTAGTCAGATATATTCTTGTGCGGTGAATACGGGGTGTTGAGTCCAGTTCACTGAGCAAGGAGTAGGTCTTGTCTATTACATATTGGGTTTATGGAACGGTATCGGAGCTAATTTGAAACCCTTGTTTTATGCATCACCCCACCTCACCTTTCCCGTTCAGCAGCCATAGTTTGTTTTCTAAACGTGTGACTATGTTCTGTTTTGTAATTCACTTCAACTGTAGCGGTTTTTACATTCCCTCTATAAGTGCTATCTTATGATAAGTGTCTTTTTCTGTGTGACTTATTTCACTTAGAATCGTCGTACCTAAATCCACTCATCGTGCTGCTACTAGCCTTATGACGTTGATTTCATGGCTGAGTGATATTCCATTGTACATGAGGACCCCAACTTCTTTATCCATTTTTCTCTTTCCTAGGATATTTAAGGTGTAATGAAGTGGGGGTTCTTGTCAACAGAGCAGCCCTAAACTTTGGGGTGCCTGTGTCTTGCTGATTTTTAGTTTTCCCAATTTATACGCCCATGAGTGGAAGTGCCCTATGCTCTCCAAGCTGTGTTTTTTAGATGTTTCAGAACACACCGTACACTTCTCCAGAGTGGCTGTTGGCAATTTACATCCCACCCATCAGCGTAGCAAGGCTCCCATTTCTCCATGGCCGGTCCTGCATTTCTGGTTTGGACACTTTTTTCCGCATGACCCTTTTGCCCGCTGGGAAGCGAGACTTCTTTGTAGCGCTGATTTGCCTTTCCAGGTTGCTTGGTTGGCCAAAAAGGGCGTATGCGTTTTTTCCTGAATATATTCAGGAAAAAACGCATACGCCCTTTTTGGCCAAGGGCATCATTGTCCACGCTTTGCCGCTTTTCATGTGCTTTCAAGGCGATTCGAATCTACCTCCTGAAATCTGTTTCCTGCAATTCTGCCTTGCTTTCAAAGCCTCTTCGTTGCCTTCCCTTAATATATTTGTGGACGAGAGTTATCATTTAAAACACTGCAGGTTTGTTAATTGCAGTGCCCCTGAGCTCCATTTTTCTACTCGCTTTTTTGGGAGCTGGCCGCAAAAGGGCAGGATTGCTTCAGGCCCTCTTCTGGTTCTGGGGGGCAGGCTGAGCTTGTGCTTAATTCTTCTTCCTGATGGGAAAATAGAGTGACGTGTGCCTGTCCCAACACCTAGAGCTAGTCTCTCTTTGGTTCCCCCTCTTCCCGTTCATCCTCAGGACAAATTGCAAACTCTACAGAACAGGAGTTTAAAGGTGCTGATTCTCCAAGGAGGGAGAAGTCTAGTAAAGGGGCTGCAATGGCGAACCCGAGCACAAGGAGATGAGAAATGAGGTGCGTTTTAGAAACCTTTCCCGATCACACGGTGTGCCATCTTCTGTGTTGCTCATGCATGTTTTCGATGTAGGAAGATGCCCTTGAGCCATGGAGATTTGGGACCCATGGGACGGGTACCATGCAGTATTACTTGAAAGGGTCTGCATTGGCTCACCCAACCTCATCAAACCTCTCAGCCCCAAGAGTGTCCACCCATATGTCTCAATCGGCTGTGGGTCTAGATATGGTCAATCCAGGTTGCATCACAGCCCTTGAACGAATTTTGTAAGAATTTCTCTCTCTTTCACTGTCTTTGTTTCACGGGTTTTGAAAAGTAATTTATTTTTATAATGGGGTTTAGCTGCTTTTCACGGCTGTGTTTATGCCGCTTTACACCCCCTTGACTCACTTACAGAGAGATATCAATAGATAGGTTTGACGATTCTTACTAGTCAGATATATTCTTGTGCGGTGAATAGGGGGTGTTGAGTCCAGTTCACTGAGCAAGGAGTAGGTCTTGTCTATTACATATTGGGTTTATGGAACGGTATCTGAGCTAATTTGAAACCCTTGTTTTATGCATCACCCCACCTCACCTTTCCCGTTCAGCAGCCATAGTGTGTTTCCTAAACGTGTGACTCTGTTCTGTTTTGCAATTCAGTTCAAGTGTAGCGGTTTTTACATTCCCTCTATAAGTGATATCTTATGATAAGTGTCTTTTTCTGTGTGACTTATTTCACTTAGAATCGTCGTACCTAAATCCACTCATCGTGCTGCTACTAGCCTTATGACGTTGATTTCATGGCTGAGTGATATTCCATTGTACATGAGGACCACAACTTCTTTATCCATTTTTCTCTTTCCTAGGATATTTAAGGTGTAATGAAGTGGGGGTTCTTGTCAACAGAGCAGCCCTAAACTTTGGGGTGCCTGTGTCTTGCTGATTTTTAGTTTTCCCAATTTATACGCCCATGAGTGGAAGTGCCCTATGCTCTCCAAGCTGTGCTTTTTAGATGTTTCAGAACACACCGTACACTTCTCCAGAGTGGCTGTTGGCAATTTACATCCCACCCATCAGCGTAGCAAGGCTCCCATTTCTCCATGGCCGGTCCTGCATTTCTGGTTTGGACACTTTTTTCCGCATGGCCCTTTTGCCCGCTGGGAAGCGAGACTTCTTTGGAGCGCTGATTTGCCTTTCCAGGTTGCTTGGTTGGCCAAAAAGGGCGTATGTGTTTTTTCCTGAATATATTCAGGAAAAAACGCATACGCCCTTTTTGGCCAAGGGCATCATTGTCCACGTTTTGCCGCTTTTCATGTGCTTTCAAGGCGATTCGAATTTACCTCCTGAAATCTGTTTCCTGCAATTCTGCCTTGGTTTCAAAGCCTCTTCGTTGCCTTCCCTTAATATATTTGTGGACGAGAGGTATCATTTAAAACTCTGCAGGTTTGTGAATTGCAGGGCCCCTGAGCTCCATTTTTCAACTCGCTTTTTTGGGAGCTGGCCGCAAAAGCGCAGGATTGCTTCAGGCCCTCTTCTGGTTCTGGGGGGCAGGCTGAGCTTGTGCTTAATTCTTCTTCCTGATGGGAAAATAGAGTGACCCGTGCCTGTCCCAACACCTAGAGCTAGTCTCTCATTGGTTCCCCCTCTTCCCCTTCATCCTCAGGACAAATTGCAACCTGTACGGAACAGGAGGTTAAAGGTGCTGATTCTCCAAAGAGGGAGATGGCTAGTAAATCGGCTGGAATGGCGAACCCGAGCAAAGGAGATGAGAAATGAGGTGCGTTTCAGAAACCTTTCCCGATCACACTGTGTACCATCTTCTGGGTTTCTCATGCCTGTTTTCGATGTAGGAAGATGCCCTTGAACCTGGAGATTTGGGACCCATGGGATGCGTACCATGCAGTATTACTTGAAAGGGTCTGCGTTGGCTCACCCAACCTCACCGAACCTCTCAGCCCCAAGAGTGTCCACCCTTATGTCTCAATCAGCTGTGGGTCTAGATATGGTCAGTCCAGGTTGCATCACAGCCCCTGAACGAATTTTGTAAGAATTTCTCTCTCTTTCACTGTCTTTCTTTCACTGGTTTTTAAAAGTAATTTATTTTTATAATGGGGTTTAGCTGCTTTTCACGGCTGTTTTTATGCCGCATTACACCCCCTTGACTCACTTACAGAGAGATATCAATACATAGGTTTGAAGATTCTTACTAGTCAGATATATTCTTGTGCGGTGAATAGGGGGTGTTGAGTCCAGTTCACTGAAAATGGAATAGGTCTTGTCTATTACATATTGGCTGTATGGAACGGTATCTGAGCTAATTTGAAACCCTTGTTTTATGCATCACCCCACCTCACCTTTCCCGTTCAGCAGCCATAGTGTGTTTTCTAAACGTGTGACTCTGTTCTGTTTTGCAATTCAGTTCAAGTGTAGCGGTTTTTACATTCCCTCTATAAGTGATATCTTATGATAAGTGTCTTTTTCTGTGTGACTTATTTCACTTAGAATCGTCGTACCTAAATCCACTCATCGTGCTGCTACTAGCCTTATGACGTTGATTTCATGGCTGAGTGATATTCCATTGTACATGAGGACCACAACTTCTTTATCCATTTTTCTCTTTTCTAGGATATTTAAGGTGTAATGAAGTGGGGGTTCTTGTCAACAGAGCAGCCCTAAACTTTGGGGTGCCTGTGTCTTGCTGATTTTTAGTTTTCCCAATTTATACGCCCATGAGTGGAAGTGCCCTATGCTCTCCAAGCTGTGTTTTTTAGATGTTTCAGAACACACCGTACACTTCTCCAGAGTGGCTGTTGCCAATTCACATCCCACACATCAGCGTAGCAAGGCTCCCATTTCTCCATGGCCGGTCCTGCATTTCTGCTTTGGACACTTTTTTCCGCATGGCCCTTTTGCCCGCTGGGAAGCGAGACTTCTTTGGAGCGCTGATTTGCCTTTCCAGGTTGCTTGGTTGGCCAAAAAGGGCGTATGTGTTTTTTCCTGAATATATTCAGGAAAAAACGCATACGCCCTTTTTGGCCAAGGGCATCATTGTCCACGTTTTGCCGCTTTTCATGTGCTTTCAAGGCGATTCTAATTTACCTCCTGAAATCTTTTTCCTGCAATTCTGCCTTGCTTTGAAAGCCTCTTCGTTGCCTTCCCTTAATATATTTGTGGACGAGAGGTATCATTTAAAACTCTGCAGGTTTGTGAATTGCAGGGCCCCTGAGCTCCATTTTTCAACTCGCTTTTTTGGGAGCTGGCCGCAAAAGCGCAGGATTGCTTCAGGCCCTCTTCTGGTTCTGGGGGGCAGGCTGAGCTTGTGCTTAATTCTTCTTCCTGATGGGAAAATAGAGTGACCCGTGCCTGTCCCAAAACCTAGAGCTAGTCTCTCATTGGTTTCCCCCTCTTCCCCTTCATCCTCAGGACAAATTGCAACCTGTACGGAACAGGAGGTTAAAGGTGCTGATTCTCCAAAGAGGGAGATGGCTAGTAAATCGGCTGGAATGGCGGACCCGAGCAAAGGAGATGAGAAATGAGGTGCGTTTTAGAAACCTTTCCCGATCACACGGTGTACCATCTTCTGGGTTTCTCATGCCTGTTTTCGATGTAGGAAGATGCCCTTGAACCTGGAGATTTGGGACCCATGGGATGGGTACCATGCAGTATTACTTGAAAGGGTCTGCATTGGCTCACCCAACCTCACCGAACCTCTCAGCCCCAAGAGTGTCCACCCTTATGTCTCAATCAGCTGTGGGTCTAGATATGGTCAATCCAGGTTGCATCACAGCCCCTGAACGAATTTTGTAAGAATTTCTCTCTCTTTCACTGTCTTTCTTTCACTGGTTTTTAAAAGTAATTTATTTTTTATAATGGGGTTTAGCTGCTTTTCACGGCTGTTTTTATGCCGCTTTACACCCCCTTGACTCACTTACAGAGAGATATCAATACATAGGTTTGAAGATTCTTACTAGTCAGATATATTCTTGTGCGGTGAATAGGGGGTGTTGAGTCCAGTTCACTGAAAATGGAATAGGTCTTGTCTCTTACATATTGGCTTTATGGAACGGTATCTGAGCTAATTTGAAACCCTTGTTTTATGCATCACCCCACCTCACCTTTCCCGTTCAGCAGCCATAGTGTGTTTTCTAAACGTGTGACTCTGTTCTGTTTTGCAATTCAGTTCAAGTGTAGCGGTTTTTACATTCCCTCTATAAGTGATATCTTATGATAAGTGTCTTTTTCTGTGTGACTTATTTCACTTAGAATCGTCGTACCTAAATCCACTCATCGTGCTGCTACTAGCCTTATGACGTGGATTTCATGGCTGAGTGATATTCCATTGTACATGAGGACCACAACTTCTTTATCCATTTTTCTCTTTCCTAGGATATTTAAGGTGTAATGAAGTGGGGGTTCTTGTCAACAGAGCAGCCCTAAACTTTGGGGTGCCTGTGTCTTGCTGCTTTTTAGTTTTCCCAATTTATACGCCCATGAGTGGAAGTGCCCTATGCTCTCCAAGCTGTGTTTTTTAGATGTTTCAGAACACACCGTACACTTCTCCAGAGTGGCTGTTGGCAATTTACATCCCGCCCATTAGCGAAGCAAGGCTCCCATTTCTCCATGGCCGGTCGTGCAGTTCTGGTTTGGACACTTTTTTCCGCATGGCCCTTTTGCCCGCTGGGAAGCGAGACTTCTTTGGAGCTCTGATTTGCCTTTCCAGGTTGCTTGGTTGGCCAAAAAGGGCATCATTGTCCACGTTTTGCCGCTTTTCATGTGCTTTCAAGGCGATTCGAATCTACCTCCTGAAATCTGTTTCCTGCAATTCTGCCTTGCTTTCAAAGCCTCTTCGTTGCCTTCCCTTAATATATTTGTGGACGAGAGGTATCATTTAAAACTCTGCAGGTTTGTGAATTGCAGGGCCCCTGAGCTCCATTTTTCAACTCGCTTTTTTGGGAGCTGGGCGCAAAAGCGCAGGATTGCTTCAGGCCCTCTTCTGGTTCTGGGGGGCAGGCTGAGCTTGTGCTTAATTCTTCTTCCTGATGGGAAAATAGAGTGACCCGTGCCTGTCCCAACACCTAGAGCTAGTCTCTCATTGGTTCCCCCTCTTCCCGTTCATCCTCAGGACAAATTGCAACCTGTACGGAACAGGAGGTTAAAGGTGCTGATTCTCCAAGGAGGGAGATGGCTAGTAAATCGGCTGCAATGGCGAACCCGAACAAAGGAGATGAGAAATGAGCTGCGTTTTAGAAACCTTTCCCGATCACACGGTGTGCCATCTTCTGGGTTTCTCATGCATGTTTTCGATGTAGGAAGATGCCCTTGAACATGGAGATTTGGGACCCATGGGATGGGTACCATGCAGTATTACTTGAAAGGGTCTGCATTGGCTCACCCAACCTCACCAAACCTCTCAGCCCCAAGAGTGTCCACCCTTATGTCTCAATCAGCTGTGGGTCTAGATATGGTCAATCCAGGTTGCATCACAGCCCCTGAACGAATTTTGTAAGAATTTCTCTCTCTTTCACTGTCTTTCTTTCACTGGTTTTTAAAAGTAATTTATTTTTATAATGGGGTTTATCTGCTTTTCACGGCTGTGTTTATGCCGCTTTACACCCCCTTAACTCACTTACAGAGAGATATCAATACATAGGTTTGAAGATTCTTACTAGTCAGATATATTCTTGTGCGGTGAATAGGGGGTGTTGAGTCCAGTTCACTGAGCAAGGAATAGGTCTTGTCTATTACATATTGGGTTTATGGAACGGTATCTGAGCTAATTTGAAACCCTTGTTTTATGCATCACCCCACCTCACCTTTCCCGTTCAGCAGCCATAGTGTGTTTCCTAAACGTGTGACTCTGTTCTGTTTTGCAATTCAGTTCAAGTGTAGCGGTTTTTACATTCCCTCTATAAGTGATATCTTAGGATAAGTGTCTTTTTCTGTGTGACTTATTTCACTTAGAATCGTCGTACCTAAATCCACTCATCGTGCTGCTACTAGCCTTATGACGTGGATTTCTTGGCTGAGTGATATTCCATTGTACATGAGGACCCCAACTTCTTTATCCATTTTTCGCTTTCCTAGGATATTTAAGGTGTAATGAAGTGGGGGTTCTTGTCAACAGAGCAGCCCTAAACTTTGGGGTGCCTGTGTCTTGCTGATTTTTAGTTTTCCCAATTTATACGCCCATGAGTGGAAGTGCCCTATGCTCTCCAAGCTGTGTTTTTTAGATGTTTCAGGACACACCATACACTTCTCCAGAATGGCTGTTGTCAATTTACATCCCGACCATCAGCGTAGCAAGGCTGCCATTTCTCCATGGCCTGTCCTGCATTTCTGGTTTTGACACTTTTTTCAGCATGGCCCTTTTGGCCGATGGGAAGCGATACTAGTTTGTAGCGCTAATTTGCCTTTCCAGGTTGCTTGGTTGGCCAAAAAGGGCGTATGCGTTTTTTCCTGAATGTATTCAGGAAAAAACGCATACGCCCTTTTTGGCCAAGGATATCATTGTCCACGTTTTGCCGCTTTTCATGTGCTTTCAAGGCGATTCGAATCTACCTCCTGAAATCTGTTTCCTGCAATTCTGCCTTGCTTTCAAATCCTCTTCGTTGCCTTCTCTCAATATATTTGTGGACGATTGTTAACATTTATAACTCTGCAGGTTTGTGAATTGCAGTGCCCCTGAGCTCCATTTTTCAACTCGCTTTTTTGGGAGCTAGCCGCAAAGTGAAGGATTGCTTCAGGACCTCTTTTGGTTCTGGGGTCTGGCTGAGCTTGTGGTTAATTCTTCTTCCTGATGGGAAAATAGAGTGACCTGTGCCTGTCCCAAAACCTAGAGCTAGTCTCTCATTGGTTCCCCCTCTTCCCGTTCATCCTCAGGACAAATTGCAACCTGTACGGAACAGGAGGTTAAAGGTGCTGATTCTCCAAGGAGGGAGATGGCTAGTAAAACGGTTGGAATGGCGAACCCGAACACAAGGTGATGAGAAATGAGGTGCGTTTTGGAAACCTTTCCCCATCACACGGTGTACCATCTTTTGCGTTTCTCATGCACGTTTTCGATGTAGGAAGATGCCCTTGAACCTGGAGATTTGGGACCCATGGGATGGGTACCATGCAGTATTACTTTAAAGGGTCTGTGTTGGCTCACCCAACCTCACCAAACCTCTCAACCCCAAGAGTGTCCACCCTTATGTCTCAATTAGCTGTGGGTCTTGATATGGTCAATCCAGGTTGCATCACAGACCCTGAACAATATTGTAAGAATTTCTCTCTCTTTCATTGTCTTTGTTTCACGGGTTTTGAAAAGTAATTTCTTTTTATAATGGGGTTTAGCTGCTTTTCACGGCTGTGTTTATGCCGCTTTACACCCCCTTGACTCACTTACAGAGAGATATCAATACATAGGTTTGAAGATTCTTACTAGTCAGATATATTCTTGTGCGGTGAATAGGGGTTGTTGAGTCCAGTTCACTGAGCAAGGAGTAGGTCTTGTCTATTACATATTGGGTTTATGGAACGGTATCGGAGCTAATTTGAAACCCTAGTTTTATGCATCACCCCACCTCACCTTTCCCGTTCAGCAGCCATAGTGTGTTTTCTGAACGTGTGACTCTCTTCTCTTTTGTAATTCAGTTCAAGTGTAGCGGTTTTTACATTCCCTCTATAAGTGATACCTTATGATAAGTGTCTTTTTCTGTGTGATTTATTTCACTTAGAATCGTCATACCTAAATCCACTCATCGTGCTGCTACTAGCCTTATGACGTTGATTTCATGGCTGAGTGATATTCCATTGTACATGAGGACCACAACTTCTTTATGCATTTTTCTCTTTCCTAGGATATATAAAGTGTAATGTAGTGGGGATTCTTGTCAACAGAGCAGCCCTAAACTTTGGGGTGCCTGTGTCTTGCTGATTTTTAGTTTTGCCAATTTATACGCCCATGAATGGAAGTGCCCTATGCTCTCCAAGCTGTGTTTTTTAGCTGTTTCAGGACACACCGTACACTTCTCCAGAGTGGCTGTTGGCAATTTACATCCCGCCCATCAGCACAGCAATGCTCGCATTTCTCCATGGCCGCTCCTGCATTTCTGGTTTGGACACTTTTTTCCGCATGGCCCTTTTGCCCGCTGGGAAGCGAGACTTCTTTGGAGAGCTGATTTTCCTTTCCAGGTTGCTTGGTTGGCCAAAAAGGGCGTATGCGTTTTTTCCTGAATATATTCAGGAAAAAACGCGTACGCCCTTTTTGGCCAAGGGCATCGTTGTCCACGTTTTGCCGCTTTTCATGTGCTTTCAAGGCGATTCGAATCTACCTCCTGAAATCTGTTTCCTGAAATTCTGCCTTGCTTTCAAATCCTCTTCGTTGCCTTCCCTCAGTATATTTGTGGACGAGAGTTATCATTTATAAATCTGCAGGTTTGTGAATTGCAGGGCCCCTGAGCTCCATTTTCAACTCGCTTTTTTGGGAGCTGGCCGCAAAAGCGCAGGATTGCTTCAGGCCCTCTTCTGGTTCTGGGGGGCAGGCTGAGCTTGTGCTTAATTCTTCTTCCTGATGGGAAAATAGAGTGACCCGTGCCTGTCCCAACACCTAGAGCTAGTCTCTCATTGGTTCTCCCTCTTCCCGTTCATCCTCAGGACAAATTGCAACCTGTACGGAAGAGGAGGTTAAAGGTGCTGAATCTCCAAGGAGGGAGATGGCTAGTAAAACGGTTGGAATGGCGAACCCGAACACAAGGTGATGAGAAATGAGGTGCGTTTTGGAAACCTTTCCCCATCACACGGTGTACCATCTTTTGCGTTTCTCATGCACGTTTTCGATGTAGGAAGATGCCCTTGAACCTGGAGATTTGGGACCCATGGGATGGGTACCATGCAGTATTACTTTAAAGGGTCTGTGTTGGCTCACCCAACCTCACCAAACCTCTCAACCCCAAGAGTGTCCACCCTTATGTCTCAATTAGCTGTGGGTCTTGATATGGTCAATCCAGGTTGCATCACAGACCCTGAACAATATTGTAAGAATTTCTCTCTCTTTCATTGTCTTTGTTTCACGGGTTTTGAAAAGTAATTTCTTTTTATAATGGGGTTTAGCTGCTTTTCACGGCTGTGTTTATGCCGCTTTACACCCCCTTGACTCACTTACAGAGAGATATCAATACATAGGTTTGAAGATTCTTACTAGTCAGATATATTCTTGTGCGGTGAATAGGGGTTGTTGAGTCCAGTTCACTGAGCAAGGAGTAGGTCTTGTCTATTACATATTGGGTTTATGGAACGGTATCGGAGCTAATTTGAAACCCTAGTTTTATGCATCAACCCACCTCACCTTTCCCGTTCAGCAGCCATAGTGTGTTTTCTGAACGTGTGACTCTCTTCTCTTTTGTAATTCAGTTCAAGTGTAGCGGTTTTTACATTCCCTCTATAAGTGATACCTTATGATAAGTGTCTTTTTCTGTGTGATTTATTTCACTTAGAATCGTCATACCTAAATCCACTCATCGTGCTGCTACTAGCCTTATGACGTTGATTTCATGGCTGAGTGATATTCCATTGTACATGAGGACCACAACTTCTTTATGCATTTTTCTCTTTCCTAGGATATATAAGGTGTAATGTAGTGGGGATTCTTGTCAACAGAGCAGCCCTAAACTTTGGGGTGCCTGTGTCTTGCTGATTTTTAGTTTTGCCAATTTATACGCCCATGAATGGAAGTGCCCTATGCTCTCCAAGCTGTGTTTTTTAGCTGTTTCAGGACACACCGTACACTTCTCCAGAGTGGCTGTTGGCAATTTACATCCCGCCCATCAGCATAGCAATGCTCGCATTTCTCCATGGCCGCTCCTGCCTTTCTGGTTTGGACACTTTTTTCCGCATGGCCCTTTTGCCCGCTGGGAAGCGAGACTTCTTTGGAGAGCTGATTTTCCTTTCCAGGTTGCTTGGTTGGCCAAAAAGGGCGTATGCGTTTTTTCTTGAATATATTCAGGAAAAAACGCGTACGCCCTTTTTGGCCAAGGGCATCGTTGTCCACGTTTTGCCGCTTTTCATGTGCTTTCAAGGCGATTCGAATCTACCTCCTGAAATCTGTTTCCTGAAATTCTGCCTTGCTTTCAAATCCTCTTCGTTGCCTTCCCTCAATATATTTGTGGACGAGAGTTATCATTTATAAATCTGCAGGTTTGTGAATTGCAGGGCCCCTGAGCTCCATTTTCAACTCGCTTTTTTGGGAGCTGGCCGCAAAAGCGCAGGATTGCTTCAGGCCCTCTTCTGGTTCTGGGGGGCAGGCTGAGCTTGTGCTTAATTCTTCTTCCTGATGGGAAAATAGAGTGACCCGTGCCTGTCCCAACACCTAGAGCTAGTCTCTCATTGGTTCCCCCTCTTCCCGTTCATCCTCAGGACAAATTGCAACCTGTACGGAAGAGGAGGTTAAAGGTGCTGAATCTCCAAGGAGGGAGATGGCTAGTAAAACGGTTGGAATGGCGAACCCGAACACAAGGTGATGAGAAATGAGGTGCGTTTTGGAAACCTTTCCCCATCACACGGTGTACCATCTTTTGCGTTTCTCATGCACGTTTTCGATGTAGGAAGATGCCCTTGAACCTGGAGATTTGGGACCCATGGGATGGGTACCATGCAGTATTACTTTAAAGGGTCTGTGTTGGCTCACCCAACCTCACCAAACCTCTCAACCCCAAGAGTGTCCACCCTTATGTCTCAATTAGCTGTGGGTCTTGATATGGTCAATCCAGGTTGCATCACAGACCCTGAACAATATTGTAAGAATTTCTCTCTCTTTCATTGTCTTTGTTTCACGGGTTTTGAAAAGTAATTTCTTTTTATAATGGGGTTTAGCTGCTTTTCACGGCTGTGTTTATGCCGCTTTACACCCCCTTGACTCACTTACAGAGAGATATCAATACATAGGTTTGAAGATTCTTACTAGTCAGATATATTCTTGTGCGGTGAATAGGGGTTGTTGAGTCCAGTTCACTGAGCAAGGAGTAGGTCTTGTCTATTACATATTGGGTTTATGGAACGGTATCGGAGCTAATTTGAAACCCTAGTTTTATGCATCACCCCACCTCACCTTTCCCGTTCAGCAGCCATAGTGTGTTTTCTGAACGTGTGACTCTCTTCTCTTTTGTAATTCAGTTCAAGTGTAGCGGTTTTTACATTCCCTCTATAAGTGATACCTTATGATAAGTGTCTTTTTCTGTGTGATTTATTTCACTTAGAATCGTCATACCTAAATCCACTCATCGTGCTGCTACTAGCCTTATGACGTTGATTTCATGGCTGAGTGATATTCCATTGTACATGAGGACCACAACTTCTTTATGCATTTTTCTCTTTCCTAGGATATATAAGGTGTAATGTAGTGGGGATTCTTGTCAACAGAGCAGCCCTAAACTTTGGGGTGCCTGTGTCTTGCTGATTTTTAGTTTTGCCAATTTATACGCCCATGAATGGAAGTGCCCTATGCTCTCCAAGCTGTGTTTTTTAGCTGTTTCAGGACACACCGTACACTTCTCCAGAGTGGCTGTTGGCAATTTACATCCCGCCCATCAGCATAGCAATGCTCGCATTTCTCCATGGCCGCTCCTGCATTTCTGGTTTGGACACTTTTTTCCGCATGGCCCTTTTGCCCGCTGGGAAGCGAGACTTCTTTGGAGAGCTGATTTTCCTTTCCAGGTTGCTTGGTTGGCCAAAAAGGGCGTATGCGTTTTTTCCTGAATATATTCAGGAAAAAACGCGTACGCCCTTTTTGGCCAAGGGGATCGTTGTCCACGTTTTGCCGCTTTTCATGTGCTTTCAAGGCGATTCGAATCTACCTCCTGAAATCTGTTTCCTGAAATTCTGCCTTGCTTTCAAATCCTCTTCGTTGCCTTCCCTCAATATATTTGTGGACGAGAGTTATCATTTATAAATCTGCAGGATTGTGAATTGCAGGGCCCCTGAGCTCCATTTTCAACTCGCTTTTTTGGGAGCTGGCCGCAAAAGCGCAGGATTGCTTCAGGCCCTCTTCTGGTTCTGGGGGGCAGGCTGAGCTTGTGCTTAATTCTTCTTCCTGATGGGAAAATAGAGTGACCTGTGCCTGTCCCAACACCTAGAGCTAGTCTCTCATTGGTTCCCCCTCTTCCCGTTCATCCTCAGGACAAATTGCAACCTGTACGGAACAGGAGGTTAAAGGTGCTCATTCTCCAAGGAGGGAGATGGCTAGTAAAGCGGTTGAAATGGTGAACCTGAACACAAGTAGATGAGAAATGAGGTACGTTTTAGAAACCTTTCCCCATTACACGGTGTACCATCTTCTGGGTTTCTCATGCAAGTTTTCGACGTAGGAAGATGCCCTAAAACCTGGAGATTTGGGGCCCATGGGATGGGTACCATGCAGTATTACTGTAAAGGGTCTGCGTTGGCTCTCCCAACCTCACCCAACCTCTCAGGCCCAAGAGTGTCCACCCTTATGTCTCAATCAGCTGTGGGTCTAGATATGGTCAATCCAGGTTGCATCACAGCCCCTGAATGAATTTTGTAAGAATTTCTCTCTCTTTCACTGTCTTTGTTTCACGGGTTTTGAAAAGTAATTTATTTTTATAATGGGGTTTAACTGCTTTTCACGGCTGTGTTTATGCCACATTACACCGCCCTTGACTCACTTACAGAGAGATATCAATACATAGGTTTGAAGATTCTTACTAGTCAGATATATACTTGTGTGGTAAATAGGGGTGTTGAGTCCAGTTCACTGAGCAAGGAGTAGGTCTTGTCTATTACATATTGGGTTAATGGAACGGTATCAGAGCTAATTTGAAACACTTGTTTTATGCATCACCCCACCTCTCCTTTCCCGATCAGCAGCCATAGTGTGTTTTCTAAACGTGTGACTCTGTTCTGTTTTGTAATTCAGTTCAAGTGTAGCGGTTTTTTCATTCCCTCTATAAGTGATATCTTATGATAAGTGTCTTTTTCTGTGTGACTTATTTCACTTAGAATCATCGTACCTAAATCCACTCATCGTGCTGCTCCTAGCCTTATGACGTTGATTTCATGCCTGAGTGATATTCCATTGTACTTGAGGACCACAACATCTTTATCAATTTTTCTCTTTCCTAGGATATTGATGGTGTAATGAAGTCGGGGTTCTTGTCAACAGAGCAGCCCTAAACTTTGGGGTGCCTGTGTCTTGCTGATTTTTAGTTTTCCCAATTTATATGCCCATGAGTGGAAGTGCCCTATGCTCTCCAAGCTGTGTTTTTTAGATGTTTCAGGACACACCGTACACTTCTCCAGAGTGGCTGTTGGCAATTTACATCCCACCCATCAGCGTAGCAACGCTCCCATTACTCCATGGCCGGTCCTGCATTTCTGGTTTTGACACTTTTTTGCAACATGGCCCTTTTGCCCACTGGGAAGCGAGACTTCTTTGGAGCGCTGATTTGCCTTTCCAGGTTGCTTGGTTGGCCAAAAAGGGCGTATGCGTTTTTTCCTGAATATACTCAGGAAAAAACCATACGCCCTTTTTGGCCAAGGGCATCATTGTCCACGTTTTGCCGCTTTTCATGTGCTTTCAAGGCGATTCGAATCTACCTCCTGAAATCTGTTTCCTGCAATTCTGCCTTGCTTTCAAATCCTCTTCTTTGCCTTCTCTCAATATATTTGTGGACGATTGTTAACATTTATAACTCTGCAGGTTTGTGAATTGCAGTGCCCCTGAGCTCCATTTTTCAACTCGCTTTTTTGGGAGCTAGCCGCAAAGTGAAGGATTGCTTCAGGACCTCTTTTGGTTCTGGGGTCTGGCTGAGCTTGTGGTTAATTCTTCTTCCTGATGGGAAAATAGAGTGACCTGTGCCTGTCCCAACCCCTAGAGCTAGTCTCTCATTGGTTCCCCCTCTTCCCGTTCATCCTCAGGACAAATTGCAACCTGTACGGAACAGGAGGTTAAAGGTGCTCATTCTCCAAGGAGGGAGATGGCTAGTAAAGCGGTTGAAATGGTGAACCTGAACACAAGTAGATGAGAAATGAGGTGCGTTTTAGAAACCTTTTCCCATTACACGGTGTACCATCTTCTGGGTTTCTCATGCAAGTTTTCGACGTAGGAAGATGCCCTAGAACCTGGAGATTTGGGGCCCATGGGATGGGTACCATGCAGTATTACTGTAAAGGGTCTGTGTTGGCTCACGCAACCTCACCCAACCTCTCAGGCCCAAGAGTGTCCACCCTTATGTCTCAATCAGCTGTGGGTCTAGATATGGTCAATCCAGGTTGCATCACAGCCCCTGAATGAATTTTGTAAGAATTTCTCTCTCTTTCACTGTCTTTGTTTCACGGGTTTTGAAAAGTAATTTATTTTTATAATGGGGTTTAACTGCTTTTCACGGCTGTGTTTATGCCGCTTTACACCGCCCTTGACTCACTTACAGAGAGATTTCAATACATAGGTTTGAAGATTCTTACTAGTCAGATATATACTTGTGTGGTAAATAGGGGTGTTGAGTCCAGTTCACTGAGCAAGGAGTAGGTCTTGTCTATTACATATTGGGTTAATGGAACGGTTTGTGAGCTAATTCGAAACCCTTGTTTTATGCATCACCCCACCTCACCTTTCCCGTTCAGCAGCCATAGTGTGTTTTCTAAACGTGTGACTCTGTTCTGTTTTGTAATTCAGTTCAAGTGTAGCGGTGTTTACATTCCCTCTATAAGTGATATCTTATGATAAGTGTCTTTTTCTGTGTGACTTATTTCACTTACCATCGTCGTACCTAAATCCACTCATCGTGCTGCTACTAGCCTTATGAGGTTGATTTCATGGCTGTGTGATATTCCATTGTACATGAGGACCCCAAATTCTTTATCCATTTTTCTCTTTCCTAGGATATTTAGGGTGTAATGAAGTGTGGGTTCTTGTCAACAGAGCAGCTCTATACTTTGAAGTGCCTGTGTCTTGCTGATTTTTAGTTTTCCCAATTTATACACCCATCAGTTGAAGTGATCTATGCTCTCCAAGCTGTGTTTTTTAGATGTTTCAGGACACACTGTACGCTTCTCCAGAGTAGCTATTGGCAATTTACATCCCGCCCATCAGCATAGCAAGCCTCCCATTTCTCCATGGCCGGTCGTGCATTTCTCCTTTTGACACTTTTTTCCACATGGCCCTTTTGCCCGCTCGGAAGCGAGACTTCTTTGGAGAGCTGATTTGCCTTTCCAGGTTGCTTGGTTGGCCAAAAAGTGCGTATGCGTTTTTTCCTGAATATATTCAGGAAAAAACGCATACAGTCTTTTTGGCCAAGGACATCATTGTCCAGGTTTTGCCGCTTTTCATGTGCTTTCAATGCGATTCGAATCTACCTCCTGAAATCTGTTTCCTGCAATTCTGCCTTGCTTTCAAATCCTCTTCGTTGCCTTCCCTCAATATATTTGTGGAACGGAGTTATCATTTATAACTCTGCAGGTTTGTGAATTGCAGTGCCCCTGAGCTCCATTTTTCAACTCGCTTTTTTGGGAGCTGGCCGCAAAGTGCAGGATTGCTTCAGGACCTCTTTTGGTTCTGGGGTCTGGCTGCGCTTGTGCTTAATTCTTCTTCCTGATGGGAAAATAGAGTGATCTGTGCCTGTCCCAACACCTAGAGCTAGTCTCTCATTGGTTCCCCCTCTTCCCGTTCATCCTCAGGACAAATTGCAACCTGTACGGAAGAGGAGGTTAAAGGTGCTGATTCTCCAAGGAGGGAGATGGTTAGTAAAACGTTTGGAATGACGAACCCGAGCACAAGGAGATGAGAAATGAGGTGCGTTTTAGAAACCTTTCCCGATTACACGGTGTACCATCTTCTGGGTTTCTCATGCATGTTTTCGACGTAGGAAGATGACCTTCAACTTGGAGATTTTGGGACCATGGGTGGGTAACATGCAGTATTACTTGAAAGGGTCTGCGTTGGCTCACCCAACCTCACCAATACTCTCCGCCCCAAGAATGTCCACCCTTATGTCTCAATCAGCTGTGGGTCTAGATATGGTCAATCCAGGTTGCATCACAGCCCCTGAACGAATTTTGTAAGAATTTCTCTCTCTTTCACTGTCTTTGTTTCACGGGTTTTGAAAAGTAATTTATTTTTATAATGGGGTTTAGCTGCTTTTCACGGCTGTGTTTATGCCGCTTTACACCCCCTTGACTCACTTACAGAGAGATATCAATAGATAGGTTTGAAGATTCTTACTAGTCAGATATATTCTTGTGCGGTGAATAGGGGGTGTTGAGTCCAGTTCACTGAAAATGGAATAGGTCTTGTCTATTACATATTGGCTGTATGGAACGGTATCTGAGCTAATTTGAAACCCTTGTTTTATGCATCACCCCACCTCACCTTTCCCGTTCAGCAGCCATAGTGTGTTTTCTAAACGTGTGACTCTGTTCTGTTTTGCAATTCAGTTCAAGTGTAGCGGTTTTTACATTCCCTCTATAAGTGATATCTTATGATAAGTGTCTTTTTCTGTGTGACTTATTTCACTTAGAATCGTCGTACCTAAATCCACTCATCGTGCTGCTACTAGCCTTATGACGTTGATTTCATGGCTGAGTGATATTCCATTGTACATGAGGACCACAACTTCTTTATCCATTTTTCTCTTTCCTAGGATATTTAAGGTGTAATGAAGTGGGGGTTCTTGTCAACAGAGCAGCCCTAAACTTTGGGGTGCCTGTGTCTTGCTGATTTTTAGTTTTCCCAATTTATACGCCCATGAGTTGAAGTGCCCTATGCTCTCCAAGCTGTGTTTTTTAGATGTTTCAGAACACACCGTACACTTCTCCAGAGTGGCTGTTGCCAATTCACATCCCACACATCAGCGTAGCAAGGCTCCCATTTCTCCATGGCCGGTCCTGCATTTCTGGTTTGGACACTTTTTTCCGCATGGCCCTTTTGCCCGCTGGGAAGCGAGACTTCTTTGGAGCGCTGATTTGCCTTTCCAGGTTGCTTGGTTGGCCAAAAAGGGTGTATGCGTTTTTTCCTGAATATATTCAGGAAAAAACGCATACGCCCTTTTTGGCCAAGGGCATCATTGTCCACGTTTTGCCGCTTTTCATGTGCTTTCAAGGCGATTCTAATTTACCTCCTGAAATCTGTTTCCTGCAATTCTGCCTTGCTTTGAAAGCCTCTTCGTTGCCTTCCCTTAATATATTTGTGGACGAGAGGTATCATTTAAAACTCTGCAGGTTTGTGAATTGCAGGGCCCCTGAGCTCCATTTTTCAACTCGCTTTTTTGGGAGCTGGCCGCAAAAGCGCAGGATTGCTTCAGGCCCTCTTCTGGTTCTGGGGGGCAGGCTGAGCTTGTGCTTAATTCTTCTTCCTGATGGGAAAATAGAGTGACCCGTGCCTGTCCCAAAACCTAGAGCTAGTCTCTCATTGGTTTCCCCCTCTTCCCCTTCATCCTCAGGACAAATTGCAACCTGTACGGAACAGGAGGTTAAAGGTGCTGATTCTCCAAAGAGGGAGATGGCTAGTAAATCGGCTGGAATGGCGAACCCGAGCAAAGGAGATGAGAAATGAGGTGCGTTTTAGAAACCTTTCCCGATCACACGGTGTACCATCTTCTGGGTTTCTCATGCCTGTTTTCGATGTAGGAAGATGCCCTTGAACATGGAGATTTGGGACCCATGGGATGGGTACCATGCAGTATTACTTGAAAGGGTCTGCATTGGCTCACCCAACCTCACCAAACCTCTCAGCCCCAAGAGTGTCCACCCTTATGTCTCAATCAGCTGTGGGTCTAGATATGGTCAATCCAGGTTGCATCACAGCCCCTGAACGAATTTTGTAAGAATTTCTCTCTCTTTCACTGTCTTTCTTTCACTGGTTTTTAAAAGTAATTTATTTTTATAATGGGGTTTATCTGCTTTTCACGGCTGTGTTTATGCCGCTTTACACCCCCTTAACTCACTTACAGAGAGATATCAATACATAGGTTTGAAGATTCTTACTAGTCAGATATATTCTTGTGCGGTGAATTGGGGGTGTTGAGTCCAGTTCACTGAAAAAGGAATAGGTCTTGTCTCTTACATATTGGGTTTATGGCACGATATCTGAGCTAATTTGAAACCCTTGTTTTATGCATCACCCCACCTCACCTTTCCCGTTCAGCAGCCATAGTGTGTTTTCTAAACGTGTGACTCTGTTCTGTTTTGCAATTCAGTTCAAGTGTAGCGGTTTTTACATTCCCTCTATAAGTGATATCTTATGATAAGTGTCTTTTTCTGTGTGACTTATTTCACTTAGAATCGTCGTACCTAAATCCACTCATCGTGCTGCTACTAGCCTTATGACGTTGATTTCATGGCTGAGTGATATTCCATTGTACATGAGGACCACAACTTCTTTATCCGTTTTTCTCTTTCCTAGGATATTTAAGGTGTAATGAAGTGGGGGTTCTTGTCAACAGAGCAGCCCTAAACTTTGGGGTGCCTGTGTCTTGCTGATTTTTAGTTTTCCCAATTTATACGCCCATGAGTGGAAGTGCCCTATGCTCTCCAAGCTGTGTTTTTTAGATGTTTCAGGACACACCATACACTTCTCCAGAATGGCTGTTGGCAATTTACATCCCGACCATCAGCGTAGCAAGGCTGCCATTTCTCCATGGCCTGTCCTGCATTTCTGGTTTTGACACTTTTTTCAGCATGGCCCTTTTGGCCGATGGGAAGCGATACTAGTTTGTAGCGCTAATTTGCCTTTCCAGGTTGCTTGGTTGGCCAAAAAGGGCGTATGCGTTTTTTCCTGAATGTATTCAGGAAAAAACGCATACGCCCTTTTTGGCCAAGGATATCATTGTCCACGTTTTGCCGCTTTTCATGTGCTTTCAAGGCGATTCGAATCTACCTCCTGAAATCTGTTTCCTGCAATTCTGCCTTGCTTTCAAATCCTCTTCGTTGCCTTCTCTCAATATATTTGTGGACGATTGTTAACATTTATAACTCTGCAGGTTTGTGAATTGCAGTGCCCCTGAGCTCCATTTTTCAACTCGCTTTTTTGGGAGCTAGCCGCAAAGTGAAGGATTGCTTCAGGACCTCTTTTGGTTCTGGGGTGTGGCTGAGCTTGTGGTTAATTCTTCTTCCTGATGGGAAAATAGAGTGACCTGTGCCTGTCCCAAAACCTAGAGCTAGTCTCTCATTGGTTCCCCCTCTTCCCGTTCATCCTCAGGACAAATTGCAACCTGTACGGAACAGGAGGTTAAAGGTGCTGATTCTCCAAGGAGGGAGATGGCTAGTAAAACGGTTGGAATGGCGAACCCGAACACAAGGTGATGAGAAATGAGGTGCGTTTTGGAAACCTTTCCCCATCACACGGTGTACCATCTTTTGCGTTTCTCATGCACGTTTTCGATGTAGGAAGATGCCCTTGAACCTGGAGATTTGGGACCCATGGGATGGGTACCATGCAGTATTACTTTAAAGGGTCTGTGTTGGCTCACCCAACCTCACCAAACCTCTCAACCCCAAGAGTGTCCACCCTTATGTCTCAATTAGCTGTGGGTCTTGATATGGTCAATCCAGGTTGCATCACAGACCCTGAACAATATTGTAAGAATTTCTCTCTCTTTCATTGTCTTTGTTTCACGGGTTTTGAAAAGTAATTTCTTTTTATAATGGGGTTTAGCTGCTTTTCACGGCTGTGTTTATGCCGCTTTACACCCCCTTGACTCACTTACAGAGAGATATCAATACATAGGTTTGAAGATTCTTACTAGTCAGATATATTCTTGTGCGGTGAATAGGGGTTGTTGAGTCCAGTTCACTGAGCAAGGAGTAGGTCTTGTCTATTACATATTGGGTTTATGGAACGGTATCGGAGCTAATTTGAAACCCTAGTTTTATGCATCACCCCACCTCACCTTTCCCGTTCAGCAGCCATAGTGTGTTTTCTGAACGTGTGACTCTCTTCTCTTTTGTAATTCAGTTCAAGTGTAGCGGTTTTTACATTCCCTCTATAAGTGATACCTTATGATAAGTGTCTTTTTCTGTGTGATTTATTTCACTTAGAATCGTCATACCTAAATCCACTCATCGTGCTGCTACTAGCCTTATGACGTTGATTTCATGGCTGAGTGATATTCCATTGTACATGAGGACCACAACTTCTTTATGCATTTTTCTCTTTCCTAGGATATATAAAGTGTAATGTAGTGGGGATTCTTGTCAACAGAGCAGCCCTAAACTTTGGGGTGCCTGTGTCTTGCTGATTTTTAGTTTTGCCAATTTATACGCCCATGAATGGAAGTGCCCTATGCTCTCCAAGCTGTGTTTTTTAGCTGTTTCAGGACACACCGTACACTTCTCCAGAGTGGCTGTTGGCAATTTACATCCCGCCCATCAGCATAGCAATGCTCGCATTTCTCCATGGCCGCTCCTGCATTTCTGGTTTGGACACTTTTTTCCGCATGGCCCTTTTGCCCACTGGGAAGCGAGACTTCTTTGGAGAGCTGATTTTCCTTTCCAGGTTGCTTGGTTGGCCAAAAAGGGCGTATGCGTTTTTTCTTGAATATATTCAGGAAAAAACGCGTACGCCCTTTTTGGCCAAGGGCATCGTTGTCCACGTTTTGCCGCTTTTCATGTGCTTTCAAGGCGATTCGAATGTACCTCCTGAAATCTGTTTCCTGAAATTCTGCCTTGCTTTCAAATCCTCTTCGTTGCCTTCCCTCAATATATTTGTGGACGAGAGTTATCATTTATAAATCTGCAGGTTTGTGAATTGCAGGGCCCCTGAGCTCCATTTTCAACTCGCTTTTTTGGGAGCTGGCCGCAAAAGCGCAGGATTGCTTCAGGCCCTCTTCTGGTTCTGGGGGGCAGGCTGAGCTTGTGCTTAATTCTTCTTCGTGATGGGAAAATAGAGTGACCCGTGCCTGTCCCAACACCTAGAGCTAGTCTCTCATTGGTTCTCCCTCTTCCCGTTCATCCTCAGGACAAATTGCAACCTGTACGGAAGAGGAGGTTAAAGGTGCTGAATCTCCAAGGAGGGAGATGGCTAGTAAAACGGTTGGAATGGCGAACCCGAACACAAGGTGATGAGAAATGAGGTGCGTTTTGGAAACCTTTCCCCATCACACGGTGTACCATCTTTTGCGTTTCTCATGCACGTTTTCGATGTAGGAAGATGCCCTTGAACCTGGAGATTTGGGACCCATGGGATGGGTACCATGCAGTATTACTTTAAAGGGTCTGTGTTGGCTCACCCAACCTCACCAAACCTCTCAACCCCAAGAGTGTCCACCCTTATGTCTCAATTAGCTGTGGGTCTTGATATGGTCAATCCAGGTTGCATCACAGACCCTGAACAATATTGTAAGAATTTCTCTCTCTTTCATTGTCTTTGTTTCACGGGTTTTGAAAAGTAATTTCTTTTTATAATGGGGTTTAGCTGCTTTTCACGGCTGTGTTTATGCCGCTTTACACCCCCTTGACTCACTTACAGAGAGATATCAATACATAGGTTTGAAGATTCTTACTAGTCAGATATATTCTTGTGCGGTGAATAGGGGTTGTTGAGTCCAGTTCACTGAGCAAGGAGTAGGTCTTGTCTATTACATATTGGGTTTATGGAACGGTATCGGAGCTAATTTGAAACCCTAGTTTTATGCATCACCCCACCTCACCTTTCCCGTTCAGCAGCCATAGTGTGTTTTCTGAACGTGTGACTCTCTTCTCTTTTGTAATTCAGTTCAAGTGTAGCGGTTTTTACATTCCCTCTATAAGTGATACCTTATGATAAGTGTCTTTTTCTGTGTGATTTATTTCACTTAGAATCGTCATACCTAAATCCACTCATCGTGCTGCTACTAGCCTTATGACGTTGATTTCATGGCTGAGTGATATTCCATTGTACATGAGGACCACAACTTCTTTATGCATTTTTCTCTTTCCTAGGATATATAAGGTGTAATGAAGTGGGGATTCTTGTCAACAGAGCAGCCCTAAACTTTGGGGTGCCTGTGTCTTGCTGATTTTTAGTTTTGCCAATTTATACGCCCATGAATGGAAGTGCCCTATGCTCTCCAAGCTGTGTTTTTTAGCTGTTTCAGGACACACCGTACACTTCTCCAGAGTGGCTGTTGGCAATTTACATCCCGCCCATCAGCATAGCAATGCTCGCATTTCTCCATGGCCGCTCCTGCATTTCTGGTTTGGACACTTTTTTCCGCATGGCCCTTTTGCCCGCTGGGAAGCGAGACTTCTTTGGAGAGCTGATTTTCCTTTCCAGGTTGCTTGGTTGGCCAAAAAGGGCGTATGCGTTTTTTCCTGAATATATTCAGGAAAAAACGCGTACGCCCTTTTTGGCCAAGGGCATCGTTGTCCACGTTTTGCCGCTTTTCATGTGCTTTCAAGGCGATTCGAATCTACCTCCTGAAATCTGTTTCCTGAAATTCTGCCTTGCTTTCAAATCCTCTTCGTTGCCTTCCCTCAATATATTTGTGGACGAGAGTTATCATTTATAAATCTGCAGGTTTGTGAATTGCAGGGCCCCTGAGCTCCATTTTCAACTCGCTTTTTTGGGAGCTGGCCGCAAAAGCGCAGGATTGCTTCAGGCCCTCTTCTGGTTCTGGGGGGCAGGCTGAGCTTGTGCTTAATTCTTCTTCCTGATGGGAAAATAGAGTGACCCGTGCCTGTCCCAACACCTAGAGCTAGTCTCTCATTGGTTCCCCCTCTTCCCGTTCATCCTCAGGACAAATTGCAACCTGTACGGAAGAGGAGGTTAAAGGTGCTGAATCTCCAAGGAGGGAGATGGCTAGTAAAACGGTTGGAATGGCGAACCCGAACACAAGGTGATGAGAAATGAGGTGCGTTTTGGAAACCTTTCCCCATCACACGGTGTACCATCTTTTGCGTTTCTCATGCACGTTTTCGATGTAGGAAGATGCCCTTGAACCTGGAGATTTGGGACCCATGGGATGGGTACCATGCAGTATTACTTTAAAGGGTCTGTGTTGGCTCACCCAACCTCACCAAACCTCTCAACCCCAAGAGTGTCCACCCTTATGTCTCAATTAGCTGTGGGTCTTGATATGGTCAATCCAGGTTGCATCACAGACCCTGAACAATATTGTAAGAATTTCTCTCTCTTTCATTGTCTTTGTTTCACGGGTTTTGAAAAGTAATTTCTTTTTATAATGGGGTTTAGCTGCTTTTCACGGCTGTGTTTATGCCGCTTTACACCCCCTTGACTCACTTACAGAGAGATATCAATACATAGGTTTGAAGATTCTTACTAGTCAGATATATACTTGTGTGGTAAATAGGGGTGTTGAGTCCAGTTCACTGAGCAAGGAGTAGGTCTTGTCTATTACATATTGGGTTAATGGAACGGTATCAGAGCTAATTTGAAACACTTGTTTTATGCATCACCCCACCTCTCCTTTCCCGATCAGCAGCCATAGTGTGTTTTCTAAACGTGTGACTCTGTTCTGTTTTGTAATTCAGTTCAAGTGTAGCGGTTTTTACATTCCCTCTATAAGTGATATCTTATGATAAGTGTCTTTTTCTGTGTGACTTATTTCACTTAGAATCATCGTACCTAAATCCACTCATCGTGCTGCTCCTAGCCTTATGACGTTGATTTCATGCCTGAGTGATATTCCATTGTACTTGAGGACCACAACATCTTTATCAATTTTTCTCTTTCCTAGGATATTGATGGTGTAATGAAGTCGGGGTTCTTGTCAACAGAGCAGCCCTAAACTTTGGGGTTCCTGTGTCTTGCTGATTTTTAGTTTTCCCAATTTATATGCCCATGAGTGGAAGTGCCCTATGCTCTCCAAGCTGTGTTTTTTAGATGTTTCAGGACACACCGTACACTTCTCCAGAGTGGCTGTTGGCAATTTACATCCCACCCATCAGCGTAGCAAGGCTCCCATTACTCCATGGCCGGTCCTGCATTTCTGGTTTTGACACTTTTTTGCAACATGGCCCTTTTGCCCACTGGGAAGCGAGACTTCTTTGGAGCGCTGATTTGCCTTTCCAGGTTGCTTGGTTGGCCAAAAAGGGCGTATGCGTTTTTTCCTGAATATACTCAGGAAAAAACCATACGCCCTTTTTGGCCAAGGGCATCATTGTCCACGTTTTGCCGCTTTTCATGTGCTTTCAAGGCGATTCGAATCTACCTCCTGAAATCTGTTTCCTGCAATTCTGCCTTGCTTTCAAATCCTCTTCGTTGCCTTCTCTCAATATATTTGTGGACGATTGTTAACATTTATAACTCTGCAGGTTTGTGAATTGCAGTGCCCCTGAGCTCCATTTTTCAACTCGCTTTTTTGGGAGCTAGCCGCAAAGTGAAGGATTGCTTCAGGACCTCTTTTGGTTCTGGGGTCTGGCTGAGCTTGTGGTTAATTCTTCTTCCTGATGGGAAAATAGAGTGACCTGTGCCTGTCCCAACACCTAGAGCTAGTCTCTCATTGGTTCCCCCTCTTACCGTTCATCCGCAGGACAAATTGCAACCTGTACGGAAGAGGAGGTTAAAGGTGCTGAATCTCCAAGGAGGGAGATGGCTAGTAAAACGGTTGGAATGGCGAACCCGAACACAAGGTGATGAGAAATGAGGTGCGTTTTGGAAACCTTTCCCCATCACACGGTGTACCATCTTTTGCGTTTCTCATGCACGTTTTCGATGTAGGAAGATGCCCTTGAACCTGGAGATTTGGGACCCATGGGATGGGTACCATGCAGTATTACTTTAAAGGGTCTGTGTTGGCTCACCCAACCTCACCAAACCTCTCAACCCCAAGAGTGTCCACCCTTATGTCTCAATTAGCTGTGGGTCTTGATATGGTCAATCCAGGTTGCATCACAGACCCTGAACAATATTGTAAGAATTTCTCTCTCTTTCATTGTCTTTGTTTCACGGGTTTTGAAAAGTAATTTATTTTTATAATGGGGTTTAGCTGCTTTTCACGGCTGTGTTTATGCCGCTTTACACCCCCTTGACTCACTTACAGAGAGATATCAATATATAGGTTTGAAGATTCTTACTAGTCAGATATATTCTTGTGCGGTGAATAGGGGTTGTTGAGTCCAGTTCACTGAGCAAGGAGTAGGTCTTGTCTATTACATATTGGGTTTATGGAACGGTATCGGAGCTAATTTGAAACCCTAGTTTTATGCATCACCCCACCTCACCTTTCCCGTTCAGCAGCCATAGTGTGTTTTCTGAACGTGTGACTCTCTTCTCTTTTGTAATTCAGTTCAAGTGTAGCGGTTTTTACATTCCCTCTATAAGTGATACCTTATGATAAGTGTCTTTTTCTGTGTGATTTATTTCACTTAGAATCGTCATACCTAAATCCACTCATCGTGCTGCTACTAGCCTTATGACGTTGATTTCATGGCTGAGTGATATTCCATTGTACATGAGGACCACAACTTCTTTATGCATTTTTCTCTTTCCTAGGATATATAAGGTGTAATGTAGTGGGGATTCTTGTCAACAGAGCAGCCCTAAACTTTGGGGTGCCTGTGTCTTGCTGATTTTTAGTTTTGCCAATTTATACGCCCATGAATGGAAGTGCCCTATGCTCTCCAAGCTGTGTTTTTTAGCTGTTTCAGGACACACCGTACACTTCTCCAGAGTGGCTGTTGGCAATTTACATCCCGCCCATCAGCATAGCAATGCTCGCATTTCTCCATGGCCGCTCCTGCATTTCTGGTTTGGACACTTTTTTCCGCATGGCCCTTTTGCCCGCTGGGAAGCGAGACTTCTTTGGAGAGCTGATTTTCCTTTCCAGGTTGCTTGGTTGGCCAAAAAGGGCGTATGCGTTTTTTCCTGAATATATTCAGGAAAAAACGCGTACGCCCTTTTTGGCCAAGGGCATCGTTGTCCACGTTTTGCCGCTTTTCATGTGCTTTCAAGGCGATTCGAATCTACCTCCTGAAATCTGTTTCCTGAAATTCTGCCTTGCTTTCAAATCCTCTTCGTTGCCTTCCCTCAATATATTTGTGGACGAGAGTTATCATTTATAAATCTGCAGGTTTGTGAATTGCAGGGCCCCTGAGCTCCATTTTCAACTCGCTTTTTTGGGAGCTGGCCGCAAAAGCGCAGGATTGCTTCAGGCCCTCTTCTGGTTCTGGGGGGCAGGCTGAGCTTGTGCTTAATTCTTCTTCCTGATGGGAAAATAGAGTGACCTGTGCCTGTCCCAACACCTAGAGCTAGTCTCTCATTGGTTCCCCCTCTTCCCGTTCATCCTCAGGACAAATTGCAACCTGTACGGAACAGGAGGTTAAAGGTGCTCATTCTCCAAGGAGGGAGATGGCTAGTAAAGCGGTTGAAATGGTGAACCTGAACACAAGTAGATGAGAAATGAGGTACGTTTTAGAAACCTTTCCCCATTACACGGTGTACCATCTTCTGGGTTTCTCATGCAAGTTTTCGACGTAGGAAGATGCCCTAAAACCTGGAGATTTGGGGCCCATGGGATGGGTACCATGCAGTATTACTGTAAAGGGTCTGCGTTGGCTCTCCCAACCTCACCCAACCTCTCAGGCCCAAGAGTGTCCACCCTTATGTCTCAATCAGCTGTGGGTCTAGATATGGTCAATCCAGGTTGCATCACAGCCCCTGAATGAATTTTGTAAGAATTTCTCTCTCTTTCACTGTCTTTGTTTCACGGGTTTTGAAAAGTAATTTATTTTTATAATGGGGTTTAACTGCTTTTCACGGCTGTGTTTATGCCACATTACACCGCCCTTGACTCACTTACAGAGAGATATCAATACATAGGTTTGAAGATTCTTACTAGTCAGATATATACTTGTGTGGTAAATAGGGGTGTTGAGTCCAGTTCACTGAGCAAGGAGTAGGTCTTGTCTATTACATATTGGGTTAATGGAACGGTATCAGAGCTAATTTGAAACACTTGTTTTATGCATCACCCCACCTCTCCTTTCCCGATCAGCAGCCATAGTGTGTTTTCTAAACGTGTGACTCTGTTCTGTTTTGTAATTCAGTTCAAGTGTAGCGGTTTTTTCATTCCCTCTATAAGTGATATCTTATGATAAGTGTCTTTTTCTGTGTGACTTATTTCACTTAGAATCATCGTACCTAAATCCACTCATCGTGCTGCTCCTAGCCTTATGACGTTGATTTCATGCCTGAGTGATATTCCATTGTACTTGAGGACCACAACATCTTTATCAATTTTTCTCTTTCCTAGGATATTGATGGTGTAATGAAGTCGGGGTTCTTGTCAACAGAGCAGCCCTAAACTTTGGGGTGCCTGTGTCTTGCTGATTTTTAGTTTTCCCAATTTATATGCCCATGAGTGGAAGTGCCCTATGCTCTCCAAGCTGTGTTTTTTAGATGTTTCAGGACACACCGTACACTTCTCCAGAGTGGCTGTTGGCAATTTACATCCCACCCATCAGCGTAGCAAGGCTCCCATTACTCCATGGCCGGTCCTGCATTTCTGGTTTTGACACTTTTTTGCAACATGGCCCTTTTGCCCACTGGGAAGCGAGACTTCTTTGGAGCGCTGATTTGCCTTTCCAGGTTGCTTGGTTGGCCAAAAAGGGCGTATGCGTTTTTTCCTGAATATACTCAGGAAAAAACCATACGCCCTTTTTGGCCAAGGGCATCATTGTCCACGTTTTGCCGCTTTTCATGTGCTTTCAAGGCGATTCGAATCTACCTCCTGAAATCTGTTTCCTGCAATTCTGCCTTGCTTTCAAATCCTCTTCTTTGCCTTCTCTCAATATATTTGTGGACGATTGTTAACATTTATAACTCTGCAGGTTTGTGAATTGCAGTGCCCCTGAGCTCCATTTTTCAACTCGCTTTTTTGGGAGCTAGCCGCAAAGTGAAGGATTGCTTCAGGACCTCTTTTGGTTCTGGGGTCTGGCTGAGCTTGTGGTTAATTCTTCTTCTGATGGGAAAATAGAGTGACCTGTGCCTGTCCCAACACCTAGAGCTAGTCTCTCATTGGTTCCCCCTCTTCCCGTTCATCCTCAGGACAAATTGCAACCTGTACGGAACAGGAGGTTAAAGGTGCTCATTCTCCAAGGAGGGAGATGGCTAGTAAAGCGGTTGAAATGGTGAACCTGAACACAAGTAGATGAGAAATGAGGTGCGTTTTAGAAACCTTTCCCCATTACACGGTGTACCATCTTCTGGGTTTCTCATGCAAGTTTTCGACGTAGGAAGATGCCCTAGAACCTGGAGATTTGGGGCCCATGGGATGGGTACCATGCAGTATTACTGTAAAGGGTCTGTGTTGGCTCACGAAACCTCACCCAACCTCTCAGGCCCAAGAGTGTCCACCCTTATGTCTCAATCAGCTGTGGGTCTAGATATGGTCAATCCAGGTTGCATCACAGCCCCTGAATGAATTTTGTAAGAATTTCTCTCTCTTTCACTGTCTTTGTTTCACGGGTTTTGAAAAGTAATTTATTTTTATAATGGGGTTTAACTGCTTTTCACGGCTGTGTTTATGCCGCTTTACACCGCCCTTGACTCACTTACAGAGAGATTTCAATACATAGGTTTGAAGATTCTTACTAGTCAGATATATACTTGTGTGGTAAATAGGGGTGTTGAGTCCAGTTCACTGAGCAAGGAGTAGGTCTTGTCTATTACATATTGGGTTAATGGAACGGTTTGTGAGCTAATTCGAAACCCTTGTTTTATGCATCACCCCACCTCACCTTTCCCGTTCAGCAGCCATAGTGTGTTTTCTAAACGTGTGACTCTGTTCTGTTTTGTAATTCAGTTCAAGTGTAGCGGTGTTTACATTCCCTCTATAAGTGCTATCTTATGATAAGTGTCTTTTTCTGTGTGACTTATTTCACTTACCATCGTCGTACCTAAATCCACTCATCGTGCTGCTACTAGCCTTATGAGGTTGATTTCATGGCTGTGTGATATTCCATTGTACATGAGGACCCCAACTTCTTTATCCATTTTTCTCTTTCCTAGGATATTTAAGGTGTAATGAAGTGTGGGTTCTTGTCAACAGAGCAGCTCTATACTTTGAAGTGCCTGTGTCTTGCTGATTTTTAGTTTTCCCAATTTATACACCCATCAGTTGAAGTGATCTATGCTCTCCAAGCTGTGTTTTTTAGATGTTTCAGGACAAACTGTACGCTTCTCCAGAGTAGCTATTGGCAATTTACATCCCGCCCATCAGCATAGCAAGCCTCCCATTTCTCCATGGCCGGTCGTGCATTTCTCCTTTTGACACTTTTTTCCACATGGCCCTTTTGCCCGCTCGGAAGCGAGACTTCTTTGGAGAGCTGATTTGCCTTTCCAGGTTGCTTGGTTGGCCAAAAAGTGCGTATGCGTTTTTTCCTGAATATATTCAGGAAAAAACGCATACAGTCTTTTTGGCCAAGGACATCATTGTCCAGGTTTTGCCGCTTTTCATGTGCTTTCAATGCGATTCGAATCTACCTCCTGAAATCTGTTTCCTGCAATTCTGCCTTGCTTTCAAATCCTCTTCGTTGCCTTCCCTCAATATATTTGTGGAACGGAGTTATCATTTATAACTCTGCAGGTTTGTGAATTGCAGTGCCCCTGAGCTCCATTTTTCAACTCGCTTTTTTGGGAGCTGGCCGCAAAGTGCAGGATTGCTTCAGGACCTCTTTTGGTTCTGGGGTCTGGCTGCGCTTGTGCTTAATTCTTCTTCCTGATGGGAAAAGAGAGTGATCTGTGCCTGTCCCAACACCTAGAGCTAGTCTCTCATTGGTTCCCCCTCTTCCCGTTCATCCTCAGGACAAATTGCAACCTGTACGGAAGAGGAGGTTAAAGGTGCTGATTCTCCAAGGAGGGAGATGGTTAGTAAAACGTTTGGAATGACGAACCCGAGCACAAGGAGATGAGAAATGAGGTGCGTTTTAGAAACCTTTCCCGATTACACGGTGTACCATCTTCTGGGTTTCTCATGCATGTTTTCGACGTAGGAAGATGACCTTCAACTTGGAGATTTTGGGACCATGGGTGGGTAACATGCAGTATTACTTGAAAGGGTCTGCGTTGGCTCACCCAACCTCACCAATACTCTCCGCCCCAAGAATGTCCACCCTTATGTCTCAATCAGCTGTGGGTCTAGATATGGTCAATCCAGGTTGCATCACAGCCCCTGAACGAATTTTGTAAGAATTTCTCTCTCTTTCACTGTCTTTGTTTCACGGGTTTTGAAAAGTAATTTATTTTTATAATGGGGTTTAGCTGCTTTTCACGGCTGTGTTTATGCCGCTTTAAACCCCCACCCCCTTGACTCACTTACAGAGATTTATCAATACATAGGTTTGAAGATTATTACTAGTCAGATATATTCTTTTGCGGTAAATAGGGGGTGTTGAGTCCAGTTCACTGAGCAAGGAGTAGGTCTTGTCTATTACATATTGGGTTAATGAAACGGTATCGGAGCTAATTTGAAACCCTTGTTTTATGCATCACCCCACCTCTCATTTCCCGTTCAGCAGCCATAGTGTGTTTTCTAAACGTGTGACTCTGTTCTGTTTTGTAATTCAGTTCAAGTGTAGCGGTTTTTACATTCCCTCTATAAGTGATATCTTATGATAAGTGTCGTTTTCTGTGTGACTTATTTCACTTAGAATCGTCATACCTAAATCCACTCATCGTGCTGCTACTAGCCTTATGACGTTGATTTCATGCCTGAGTGATATTCCATTGTACTTGAGGACCACAACTTCTTTTTCAATTTTTCTCTTTCCTAAGATATTTAAGGTGTAATGAAGTGGGGGTTCTGGTCAACAGAACAGCCCTAAACTTTGGGGTGCCTGTGTCTTGCTGATTTTTAGTTTTCCCAATTTATACGCCCATCATTGGAAGTGACCTATGCTCTCCAAGCTGTGTTTTTTAGATGTTTCAGGACACACCGTACACTTCTCCAGAGTGGCTGTTGGCAATTTACATCCCGCCCATCAGCGTAGCAAGGCTCCCAATTCTCCATGGCCGGTCCTGCATTTCTGGTTTTGACACTTTTTTCCACATGGCCCTTCTGCCCGCTGGGAAGCGAGACTTCTTTGTAGCGCTGATTTGCCTTTCCAGTTTGCTTGGTTGGCCAAAAAGGGCGTATGCGTTTTTTCCTGAATATATTCTGGAAAAAAACGCATACGCCCTTTTTGGCCAAGGACATCATTGTCCACGTTTTGCGGCTTTTCATGTGCTTTCAAGGCGATTCGAATCTACCTCCTGAAATCTGTTTCCTGCAATTCTGCCTTGCTTTCAAATCCTCTTCGTTGCCTTCGCTCAATATATTTGTGTATGAGAGTTATCATTTATAACTCTGCAGGTTTGTGAATTGCAGTGCCCCTGAGCTCCATTTTTCCAGTCGCTTTTCTGGGAGCTGGCCGCAAAAGTGCAGGATTGCTTCAGGCCGTCTTCTGGTTCTGGGGGGCAGGCTGAGCTTGTGGTTAATTCTTCTTCCTGATGGGAAAATAGAGTGACCGGTGCCTGTCCCAACACCAAGAGCTATTTTCTCATTGGTTCCCCCTCTTCACGTTCATCCTCAGGACAAATTGCAACCTGTACGGAATAGGAGGTTAAAGGTGCTCATTCTCCAAGGAGGGAGATGGCTAGTAAAGCGGCTGGAATGGCGAACCCGAGCACAAGGAGATGAGAAATGAGGTGCGTTTTAGAAACCTTTCCCAATCACACGGTGTACCATCTTCTGGGTTTCTCATGCATGTTTTCGATGTAGGAAGATGCCCTTGAACCTGGAGATTTGGGACCCATGGGATGGGTACCATGCAGTATTAATGTAAAGGGTCTGCGTTGGCTCTCCCAACCTCACCAAACCTCTCAGCCCCAAGAGTGTCCACCCTTATGTCTCAATCAGCTGTGGATCTAGATATGGTCAATGCAGGTTGCATCACAGCCCCTGAACGAATTTTGTAAGAATTTCTCTCTCTTTCACTGTCTTTGTTTCACGGGTTTTGAAAAGTAATTTATTTTTATAATGGGGTTTAGCTGCTTTTCACGGCTGTGTTTATGCCGCTTAACACCGCCCTTGACTCACTTACAGAGAGATATCAATACATAGGTTTGAAGATTCTTACTAGTCAGATATATGCTTGTGTGGTGAATAGGGGGTGTTGAGTCCAGTTCACTGAGCAAGGAGTAGGTCTTGTCTATTACATATTGGGTTTATGTAATGGTATCTGAGCTAATTCGAAACCATTTTTTTAGGCATCACCCCACCTTACCTTTCCCGTTCAGCAGCCATAGTGTGTTTTCTAAACGTGTGACTCTCTTCTGTTTTGCAATTCAGTTCAAGTGTAGCGGTTTTTACATTCCCTCTATAAGTGATATCTTAGGATAAGTGTCTTATCCTGTGTGACTTATTTCACTTAGAATCGTCGTACCTAAATCCACTCATCGTGCTGCTACTAGCCTTATGACGTTGATTTCATGGCTGAGTGATATTCCATTGTACATGAGGACCACAACTTCTTTATCCATTTTTCTCTTTCCTAGGATATTTAAGGTGTAATGAAGTGGGGGTTCTTGTCAACAGAGCAGCCCTGAACTTTGGGGTGCCTGTGTCTTGCTGATTTTTAGTTTTCCCAATTTATACGCCCATGAGTGGAAGTGCCCTATGCTCTCCAAGCTGTGTTTTTTAGATGTTTCAGGACACACCGTACACTTCTCCCGAGTGGCTGTTGGCAATTTACATCCCGCCCATCAGCATAGCAATGCTCCCATTTCTCCATGGCCGGTCCTGCATTTCTGGTTTGGAAACTTTTTTCCGCATGGCCCTTTTGCCCGCTTGGAAGCGAGACTTCTTTGGAGCGCTGATTTGCCTTTCCAGGTTGCTTGGTTGGCCAAGAAGGGCGTATGCGTTTTTTCCTGAATATATTCAGGAAAATACGCATACGCCCTTTTTGGCCAAGGGCATCGTTGTCCACGTTTTGCCGCTTTTCATGTGCTTTCAAGGCGATTCGAATCTACCTCCTGAAATCTGTTTCCTGCAATTCTGCCTTGCTTTCAAATCCTCTTCGTTGCCTTCTCTCAATATATTTGTGGACGAAATTTATCCTTTATAAATCTGCAGGTTTCTGAATTGCAGTGCCCCTGAGCTCCATTTTTCAACTCGCTTTTTTGGGAGCTGGCCGCAAAAGCGCAGGATTGCTTCAGGCCCTCTTTTGGTTCTGGGGTCTGGCTGAGCTTGTGGTTAATTCTTCTTCCTGATGGGAAAATAGAGTGACCTGTGACTGTCCCAACACCTAGAGCTAGTCTCTCATTGGTTCCCCCTCTTCCCGTTCAACCTCAGGACAAATTGCAACCTGTACAGATCAGGAGGTTAAAGGTGCTGATTCTCCAAGGAGGGAGATGGCTAGTAAAGTGGCTGGAATGGCGAACCCGAGCACAAGGAGATGAGAAATGAGGTGCGTTTTAGAAAACTTTCCCGATCACACGGTGTACCATCTTCTGGGTTTCTCATGCATGTTTTCGATGTAGGAAGATGCCCTTGAACCTGGAGATTTGGGGCCCATGGGATGGGTACCATGCAGTATTACTTTAAAGGGTCTGCGTTGGCTCACCCAACCTCACCTAAACTCTCAGCCCCAAGAGTGTCCACCCTTATTTCTCAGACAGCTGTGGGTGTAGATATGTACAATCCAGGTTGCATCACAGCCCCTGAACGAATTTTGTAAGAATTTCTCTCTCTTTTACTGTCTTTGTTTCACGGGTTTTGTAAAGTAATTTATTTTTATAATGGGGTTTAGCTGCTTTTCACGGCTGTGTTTATGCCGCTTTATACCCCCTTGACTCTCTTACAGAGAGATATCAATACATAGGTTTGAAGATTCTTACTGGTCAGATATATTCTTGTGCGGTGAATAGGGTGTGTTGTGTCCAGTTCACTGAGCAAGGAGTAGGTCTTGTCTATTACATATTGGGTTTATGGAATGGTATCTGAGCTAATTTGAAACCCTTGTTTTATGTATCACCCCACCTCACCTTTCCCGTTCAGCAGCCATAGTGTGTTTTCTAAACGTGTGACTCTGTTCTGTTTTGTAATTCAGTTCAAGTGTAGCGGTTTTTACATTCCCTCTATAAGTGATATCTTATGATAAGTGTCTTTTTCTGTGTGACTTATTTCACTTAGAGTCGTCGTACATAAGTCCACTCACCGTGCTGCTACTAGCCTTATGACGTTGATTTCATGGCTGAGTGATATTCCATTGTACATGAGGAGCACAACTTCTTTATCCATTTTTCTCTTTCCTAGGATATTTAAGGTGTAATGAAGTGGGGGTTCTTGTCAACAGAGCAGCCCTAAACTTTGGAGTGCCTGTGTCTTGCTGATTTTTAGTTCTCCCAATTTATACGCCCATGAGTGGAAGTGCCCTATGCTCTCCAAGCTGTGTTTTTTAGATGTTTCAGGACACACCGTACACTTCTCCAGAGTGGCTGTTGGCAATTTACATCCCGCCCATCAGCGTAGCAAGGCTCCCATTTCTCCATGGCCGGTCCTGCATTTCTGGTTTTGACACTTTTTTCTCCATGGCCCTTTTGCCCCCTGGGAAGCGAGACATCTTTGTAGCGCTGATTTGCCTTCCCAGTTTGCTTGGTTGGCCAAAATGTGTGTATGTGTTTTTTCCTGAATATATTCAGGAAAAAACGCATACGCCCTTTTTGGCCAAGGGCATCATTGTCCACGTTTGGCCGCTTTTCATGTGCTTTCAAGGCGATTCGAATCTACCTCCTGAAATCTGTTTCCTGCAATTCTGCCTTGCTTTCAAATCGTCTTCGTTGCCCTTCCTCAATATATTTCTGGACGAGAGTTATCGTTTATAACTCTGCAGGTTTGTGAATTGCAGTGCCCCTGAGCTCCATTTTTCAAGTCGCTTTTTTGGGAGCTGGCCGCAAAAGGGCAGGATTGCTTCAGGCCTTATTCTGGTTCCGGTCGGCAGGCTAAGCCTGTGGTTAATTCTTCTTCCTGATGGGAAAATAGAGTGACCTGTGCCTGTCCCAACACCTAGAGCTAGTCTCTCATTGGTTCCCCCTCTTCCCGTTCATCCTCAGGACAAATTGCAACCTGTACGGAACAGGAGGTTAAAGGTGCTCATTCTCCAAGGAGGGAGATGGCTAGTAAAGCGGCTGAAATGGTGAACCTGAACACAAGTAGATGAGAAATGAGGTGCGTTTTAGAAACCTTTCCCGATCACACGGTGTACCATCTTCTGGGTTTCTCATGCACGTTTTGGACGTAGGAAGATGCCCTTGAACCTGGAGATTTGGGACCCATGGAATGGGTACCATGCACTATTACTTTAAAGGGTCTGCATTGGCTCACCCAACCTCACCAAACCTCTCAGCCCCAAGAGTGTCCACCCTTATGTCTCAATCAGCTGTGGGTCTAGATATGGTCAATCCAGGTTGCATCACAGCCCCTGAACGAATTTTGTAAGAATTTCTCTCTCTTTCACTGTCTTTGTTTCACGGGTTTTGAAAAGTAATTTATTTTTATAATGGGGTTTAGCTGCTTTTCACGGCTGTGTTTATGCCGCCTTACACCCCCTTGACTCACTTACAGAGAGATATCAATACATAGGTTTGAAGATTCTTACTAGTCAGATATATGCTTGTGTGGTGAATAGGGGGTGTTGAGTCCAGTTCAGTGAGCAAGGAGTAGGTCTTTTCTATTACATATTGGGTTTATGGAACGGTATCTGAGCTAATTTGAAACCTTTGTTTTATGCATCTCCCCACCTCACCTTTCCCGTTCAGCAGCCATAGTGTGTTTTCTAAACGTGTGACTCTGTTCTGTTTTGTAATTCAGTTCAAGCGTAGCGGTTTTTACATTCCCTCTATAAGTGATATCTTATGATAAGTGTCGTTTTCTGTGTGACTTATTTCACTTAGAATCATCGTACCTAAATCCACTCATCGTGCTGCTACTAGCCTTATGACGTTGGTTTCATGGCTGAGTGATATTCCATTGTACATGAGGACCACAACTTCTTTATCCATTTTTCTCTTTCCTAGGATATTTAAGGTGTAATGAAGTGGGGTTCTTGTCAACAGTGCAGCCCTAAACTTTGGAGTGCCTGTGTCTTGCTGATTTTTAGTTTTCCCAATTTATACGCCCATGAGTGGAATTGCCCTATGCTCTCCAAGCTGTGTTTTTTAGATGTTTCAAGACACACCGTACACTTCTCCACAGTGGCTGTTGGCAATTTACATCCCGCCCATCAGCGTAGCAAGGCTCTGATTTCTCCATGGCCGGTCCTGCATTTCTGGTTTGGACACTTTTTTCTGCATGGCCCTTTTGCCCGCTGGGAAGCCAGACTTCTTTGGAGCGCTGGTTTGATTTTCTAGGTAGTTGGTTGGCCAAAAAGGGCGTATGCGTTTTTCCCTGAATATATTCAGGAAAAAACGCATACGCCCTTTTTGGCCAAGGGCATCATTTTCCACGATTTGCCGCTTTTCATGTGCTTTCAAGGCAATTCGAATCTACTTCCTGATATCTGTTTCCTGCAATTCTGCCTTGGTTTCAAATCCTCTTCGTTGCCCTTCCTCAATATATTTGTGGACGAAAGTTATCATTTAAAACTCTGCAGGTTTGTGAATTGCAGTGCCCCTGAGCTCCATTTTTCATCTCGCTTTTCTGGGAGCTGGCCGCAAAAGCGCAGGATTGCTTCAGGCCCTCTTTTGGTTCTGGGGGGCAGGCTGAGCTTGTGCTTAATTCTTCTTCCTGATGGGAAAATAGAGTGACCTGTGCCTGTCCCAACACCTAGAGCTAGTCTCTCATTGGTTCCCCCTCTTCCCGTTCATCCTCAGGACAAATTGCAACCTGTACGGAACAGGAGGTTAAAGGTGCTGATTCTCCAAGGAGGGAGATGGCTTGTAAAGGGCTGGAATGGCGAACCCGAGCACAAGGAGATGAGAAATGAGGTGCGTTTTAGAAACCTTTCCCGATCACACTGTGTACCATCTTCTGGGTTTCTCATGCACGTTTTCGACGTAGGAATATGCCCTTGAACCTGGAGATTTGGGACCCATGGGATGGGTACCATGCACTATTACTTTAAAGGGTCTGCATTGGCTCACCCAACCTCACCAAACCTCTCAGCCCCAAGAGTGTCCACCCTTATGTCTCAATCAGCTGTGGGTCTAGATATGGTCAATCCAGGTTGCATCACAGCCCCTGAACGAATTTTGTAAGAATTTCTCTCTCTTTCACTGTCTTTGTTTCACGGGTTTTGAAAAGTAATTTATTTTTATAATGGGGTTTAGCTGCTTTTCACGGCTGTGTTTATGCCGCCTTACACCCCCTTGACTCACTTACAGAGAGATATCAATACATAGGTTTGAAGATTCTTACTAGTCAGATATATGCTTGTGTGGTGAATAGGGGGTGTTGAGTCCAGTTCAGTGAGCAAGGAGTAGGTCTTTTCTATTACATATTGGGTTTATGGAACGGTATCTGAGCTAATTTGAAACCTTTGTTTTATGCATCTCCCCACCTCACCTTTCCCGTTCAGCAGCCATAGTGTGTTTTCTAAACGTGTGACTCTGTTCTGTTTTGTAATTCAGTTCAAGCGTAGCGGTTTTTACATTCCCTCTATAAGTGATATCTTATGATAAGTGTCGTTTTCTGTGTGACTTATTTCACTTAGAATCATCGTACCTAAATCCACTCATCGTGCTGCTACTAGCCTTATGACGTTGGTTTCATGGCTGAGTGATATTCCATTGTACATGAGGACCACAACTTCTTTATCCATTTTTCTCTTTCCTAGGATATTTAAGGTGTAATGAAGTGGGGTTCTTGTCAACAGTGCAGCCCTAAACTTTGGAGTGCCTGTGTCTTGCTGATTTTTAGTTTTCCCAATTTATACGCCCATGAGTGGAATTGCCCTATGCTCTCCAAGCTGTGTTTTTTAGATGTTTCAAGACACACCGTACACTTCTCCACAGTGGCTGTTGGCAATTTACATCCCGCCCATCAGCGTAGCAAGGCTCTGATTTCTCCATGGCCGGTCCTGCATTTCTGGTTTGGACACTTTTTTCTGCATGGCCCTTTTGCCCGCTGGGAAGCCAGACTTCTTTGGAGCGCTGGTTTGATTTTCTAGGTAGTTGGTTGGCCAAAAAGGGCGTATGCGTTTTTCCCTGAATATATTCAGGAAAAAACGCATACGCCCTTTTTGGCCAAGGGCATCATTGTCCACGATTTGCCGCTTTTCATGTGCTTTCAAGGCAATTCGAATCTACTTCCTGATATCTGTTTCCTGCAATTCTGCCTTGGTTTCAAATCCTCTTCGTTGCCCTTCCTCAATATATTTGTGGACGAAAGTTATCATTTAAAACTCTGCAGGTTTGTGAATTGCAGTGCCCCTGAGCTCCATTTTTCATCTCGCTTTTCTGGGAGCTGGCCGCAAAAGCGCAGGATTGCTTCAGGCCCTCTTCTGGTTCTGGGGGGCAGGCTGAGCTTGTGCTTAATTCTTCTTCCTGATGGGAAAATAGAGTGACCTGTGCCTGTCCCAACACCTAGAGCTAGTCTCTCATTGGTTCCCCCTCTTCCCGTTCATCCTCAGGACAAATTGCAACCTGTACGGAACAGGAGGTTAAAGGTGCTGATTCTCCAAGGAGGGAGATGGCTAGTAAATCGGCTGGAATGGCGAACCCGAGCAAAGGAGATGAGAAATGAGGTGCGTTTTAGAAACCTTTCCCAATCACACGGTGTACCATCTTCTGGGTTTCTCATGCCTGTTTTCGATGTAGGAAGATGCCCTTGAACCTGGAGATTTGGGACCCATGGGATGGGTACCATGCATTATTACTTTAAAGGGTCTGCGTTGGCTCACCCAACCTCACCAAACCTCTCAGCCCCAGGAGTGTCCACCCTTAGGTCTCAAAGAGCTGTGGGTCTAGATATGGTCAATCCAGGTTGCATCACAGCCCCTGAACGAATTTTGTAAGAATTTCTCTCTCTTTCACTGTCTCTGTTTCACGGGTTTTGAAAAGTAATTTATTTTTATAATGGGGTTTAGCTGATTTTCACGGCTGTGTTTATGCCGCCTTACAGCCCCTTGACTCACTTACAGAGAGATATCAATACATAGGTTTGAAGATTCTTACTAGTCAGATATATGCTTCTGTGGTGAATAGGGGGTGTTGAGTCCAGTTCAGTGAGCAAGGAGTAGGTCTTGTCTATTACATATTGGGTTTATGGAACGGTATCTGAGCTAATTTGAAACCCTTGTTTTATGCATCACCCCACCTCACCTTTCCCGTTCAGCAGCCATAGTGTGTTTTCTAAACTTGTGACTCTGTTCTGTTTTGTAATTCAGTTCAAGCGTAGCGGTTTTTACATTCCCTCTAGAAGTGATATCTTATGATAAGTGTCGTTTTCGGTGTGACTTATTTCACTTAGAATCGTCGTACCTAAATCCACTCATCGTGCTGCTACTAGCCTTATGACGTTGATCTCATGCCTGAGTGATATTCCATTGTACATGAGGACCACAACTTTTTTATCCATTTTTCTCTTTCCTAGGATATTTAAGGTGTAATGAAGTGGAGTTTCTTGTAACCAGAGCAGCACTAAGCTTTGGGTTGCCTGTGTCTTTTTGATTTTTAATTTTCCCAATTTATACGCCCATGAGTGGAAGTGCCCTATTCTCTCTAGCTCTGTTTTTTAGATGTTTTAGGAAACACCATACCCTTCTCCAGACTCGCCATTGGCAATTTACATCCCGCCCATCAGTGTAACAAGGCTCCCTTTCCTCCTTGGCCTCTCCTGGATTTCTTGGTTTTACACTTTTTCAGGAAGTTCCTTTTGACCGATGGGAAGTGAGACCTCTTTGTAGTGCTGATTTGCATTTCCGGCTTGCTTGGTTTGCCTATAAGGGCCTATGCGTTTTTTTCTGAATTTATTCAGGAAAAAACGCATACGCCCTTTTTGGCCAAGTGCATCCTTGTCGACGTTTGGCCGCTTTTCATGTGCTTTAGTGGCTATTCGAATCTAACTCCTGAAATTTGTTTCCTGCAATTCTGCCTTGCTTTCCAATCCTTTTCGTTGCCTTCCCTCAATATAGTTTTGGGCGATAATTATAATTTAAAACTCTGCAGGTTTGTGAATTGCAGTGCCCCTGAGCTCCATTTTTCAATTCGCTTTTTGGGAGCTTCCCGCAGAGCCGCTGGTTTGCTTCTGGCCCTGCTCTGGTTCTCAGTGGCAGGCTACGCCTTTGCTTAATTCTTCTTCCTGATTGGAAATTAGAGTGACATGTGCCTGTCCGAGCATCTAGGGCTTGGCTCTCCTTGTTTCTCCTCCTTCCCCTTTTTCCTTTGGACAAATTCCAAATTCTGTGCAACTGGATGTTGAAGGTGCTGACATCCTCAAGTGGGGAGGTTTTAAGGAAAAAGGCTGGAGGGGTGAATCCAACAACCAGGAAATTAGGAGTTTTGGTTCCTTTTCCAAAATCTTCCTAATCCAACCGTGTTCCATCTTCTGGGTGTCACAGGCATGTTTTAGCTGTAGGAAAGGTCCCGTGTATGTAAGGCGAACACCAGGGATTTTTTCCAAATCAGTGTCTCCCCGAGCTCCAATCTGGGGAATTTTTAAGCTACTGGTACATGTGTGTTCATTAAGGGACTTGGGCTGTAGGCAGAGTCCGAACTTTAGATGATTGAAGTCTTCAGGTTCAGAAACGCTCACCATCGGCCTCCTTTAGTTTCCATTTTATCTGTAGTTGATAGATGATGTCGATAGAGATATCTATTGTTTTTCAGATTATTTCCCCTTAGGGGTCATTAAAAAATATTGAGTATAGTTCCCTGTGCTATACAGTAGATCCTTGTTGATGATATATTTTATACATAGCAGTGTGTATATGTTAATCCGAAACTGTTAATTTATCCCTCCTCCCACCTTTCCCCTTTGGTAATAAAAAAATATAAGATTTTATACTTCTCAGAAATCTAGGAGCTGAAAGAGAGGTATCATTTTCAATGGAAAATCATTCAAAACAAGGTTGAAACTTCAACCAAGATTATTAGATGTACATCCTTGGAAAGAAATCACTGCATTTCACTACTGTTGACCTGACAAATAAGACAAACCCCTCCACTGAACTTGCTTATAATAAAGTGATGGAAATATCAAATGGAAGTGTTAGAAACATCTTATTTTACACGAGCCTTATACACTGCTCTATGTTAATTACAGTTTGGCTCACACATCTGTTCATTGAAGTTACAATGTTCTCAAATTCTGTTACTGATCCTGCAGAGTGGGCCCCAACAAGGGTCTCCCTGCCCAGTGTCATTGGAGCCAACAGATCGAGACTGACTTTGGTTCAGAAGCAAAGGAAAACTTTATATTTTAATCAGAGAATGGAGAGGTGAGAGTGTGTGCTCCCCTGCGGGTTGTGGGCCGGGCTGCTGTGTAGGGATCCTGTCAGCATCAGCCAGAGGGAGGGGGCAGAGCTCTCGAGGGCCGGGTTGGCTGGAGCTCAGGCTCTATGTCGCAGAGTCTGCACAGGGCCCCACGAGCTGAGGTGTCGGCCCAGCCATCTTGCACTAGGAAATCGGGTCTGAAGTGCCGGGTGTGGGACCTCTGCATGTGGAAACCTAGGAGCAAGTGAAATTAGACAAAGTACAAAGGACAAAATGGTTAGACTTTATTTTATTGCCCAGATTCTATTTTTATCTCCCAGGAATTTTTAATGGGCTTTGCCAGTGACAAAGCCCTCCTCTGCCTTTTGTCCCATTCCTCATTCGTGGGGCACTGAGGGTGCAGACACCTCTTCTGTAAATGCTTCGTGCTGAGTTGGGTGTCCTCATACCTGGGGGGAGGGGCAGGACTTCTCTCCAGCAGCCTCCAGGTGAGGTGGATTGTCCCCAGGCCTCCTCCCTCACTGCTCGTCTGCCTGAGCACCAGCATTGGAAGTTTCATAGATTCTAATGACCTTTAAGGGTCCAGGAAAGAGATGTTCAGAGATGTTGCGGGGGGGTGGGCGGTTTTACCCTGCTCCACATTGGTTCGACCCCCTTAGGCTGACGGTTTCTGCCAGCCTAGATGCTCTGACCAGTAGTCTGCGCTTTCTTCAGTTAGGCCACTGAATTAACGTACAAACAGCACCAGGTATCAGAGCCCTGCTTGCTCAACTCCCAGACAGTCCAGGGCTGGTGGTGATCCAGGACCATGACGGCCACTCAGTCAACGGCCTTTTGAAGTAGCCAGGAGTACAGCCGGTCTCATTGGCCTCCGTCACCGCAGTGTCTGTAGGCTTTTCTATGGTGGCAGCGTTATTTACGGTTCCCCTGCCAAGTTTATTAGCTCCGCTCTGGGTGCAGTAAGTCCTGTAAGCAATAGTCTGCTCTTTTGGGGCACACTCTTGTTGTTTTCTGAGAGAAACTCCAGGTCAAGTGACGGTCACACGAGTCGTCATGGGGGCCCATTGCCCCCGGTTGTCTCTCTGGAGGTTGGTGTTGGACGGCCTCCTCACTCGAGGTCATTGTGCCCACGGAGCAATCCCGGCAACTTCAGGGCATGGTGGGTGGTTAGGATCACCAAGTGGCATCCTTTACCCTTACGAGGGAGCTGGACTTGCGGGCTGCTGATTTCCAGGTTTTTAGATACCCCCAGTATCCTGGTCAGATGGGGTGGCTGGCCAATGCCTGGAGGGCATTCTTGCATTGTTCCATTTCAAGTGGTCCCAGTTTTTGCACTAATACTCCAAGGGCGATTCGCCTTGGACCAGGAATGTAAAGGTCAAAGGGTTTAGCTAACTTAAGGAGGTCCAGGGCAAGGGTCTGAATTGACTGCACTTTCCCTTCTTGAAAGGCCGCTTCTGGATTCTATTCAAAAGGATCATCATCTTTTCCTTTCAGTGTTTCATATAGAGGCCCAGTTATTGGACTGTAGTTAGGGATCCAGATGCAGCAAATCCCGGTCTCCCCAGGAACCCCTAAGCTGTCTTCTAGTTTTAGGAAGGGTGAGGCTGCAAATGGCTTCTTCCCTTTCCTGGGGTGGGCTTCTCCGACCTTCTGTGTGAATGAAACCCAGGAAGGTCACCTTAGTTTGTGATATTTGAGCCTTTTTCTTGGACACCTTCTATCTTTTATTGGCTAGGTAGTTCAGAGGCCTCCTTAGTCGGGCTGGTGATCAGAATGTCATCTGCATATTGAAGGAGGGTTCCCTTCTCCAGAGGTAGATCTTTTAGGTCTTTAGCTAACGTTTCCCAAAAGATGGTGTGGGGATTTTTGAACCCCTGGGGCAGGACGGCCCAGCAGCATTGTTTTTGTTGTATGTTGAGTCCTGCCACTCACAGCCAAAATTTCTTGTGACTCTGGGACTAATGGAATACAGAAGAAGGCATCATTGAAGTCTAATACAGAATACCATGTCCTGGTGGATGGTAGAATGACCAGCAGGGTGTAGGAATTTGGAACTACTAGATGTATATCCTCTGTGGCTTCACTGACTGTCCTGTCGTCCTCTACCAGGTACCCAGCAGCCCACGGGGCTCTTGTGGTCAGGCCCCTCCCAGGATATGGAGCTCACCTGGGCAGGTACCCAGCAGCCCATGGGACTCTCGGTGTTAGGCCACTCCCAGGATATGGAGTTCACCTGGGCATGTACCCAGCAACCCATGGGGCCCTCATGGTCAGGCCCCTCCCAGGATATGGAGCTCACCTGGGCAGGTATGCAGCAGCCCACAGGGCTCTCGTGGGCAGGCCCCTCCCTGGATATGGAGCTCCCCTGGACAGGTACCCTGGCAGGGCTGGGCACACAGGAACCGTGCACATAGCCCTCATTGCAGAGCACCCCCAGCACAACTGTAGCTCAGAGCTGACACAGAGCACCTCAGAGCAGAGCTTGAACTAACAAACAGCAGCTCCAACAGGTCTGTGACCCTAGGCTTCACTCTGTGCGGCCTCCCTCTGCCTGGTCTTCCAGGGGCTTCCACTGCAGCCGGGGCACCAGGCCTCTGTCTCCACCCACCACCCCTCCTCTCCCTGACTCCTGGGTTCCTCTCATTAGCAGAGGGTCTTCTTGAAGTTGTCTCCCACTCATGAACCAGATAAAATGATTAGAAAACAAGCCAGGGCTGCCGCCCCTTATCTATCCTGACTCTCGGAACCCTACACCTGTTCCTTGGATCTGGCCGGTGCAGCAAGGCACATTTTCTGCAACTCTGAGCCCCTGAGGGGCGAGGATTGGCTGGCCTGGGCAGCCTGACCCAGCCAGCCAGCCCTTCCCAGGTGTGCCTGGGTTGAGGTCAATATAAACACCCCTCCAGGCAGCAAAAGCCTCTGCAGCTGTGCCTGACGCCATATTCTCTGCCCCGTCAGCAGTCTCGGGGTTGGGATGGTGGGAGGGAGTAGGGCCCACGGCTCTATGAGTGGCCCGGTGTGACTGGGGCTCTGCTGGACTTCCTGCAGGAGTTGCCGGGCTGCCACCTGCTAAAGAGGAGGATGTGTCACCCATACTTGCTGCTGGAATTTCTCCCCGGGCAGAGGTGAGGAAGGAAAAAAGCAGTGGGGACCGGGACAGGAGGGGTACCTCAGGCAGGGAAATGGAAAGCTTCCAGACGAGTGCCCGGGGCCAGGACCATCCTGGCTGGCCTGCAGGCACCAAGTCGGCCTGCGTGTCCAAGCCCCTTCCTCTAGCTTTTAAAGTCTTTGCACACATTCAGGTGTTTTACCTGGGAAGGGTGGGAAAAGTTCAGCAGCAACTGGCCTGGGGCTCAGCTCACATTTACTCAGAGACGCCTCCTCACGGTCCCCCAGCTTTGCAATGAGGACGCTCCTTGTGTTGGGGCTGCTGGCTGCATGGGAAATGATTCCCCACCTGTGACCAACTTCAGAATTGTTTACCAGTGGAGCAAGTGCCCTGATAGGGTTTTCCTCTGTATGACCAGTGGGTTCTGTTTTTGTTTTTTTCTTTTTTGGTTCAAGGTAAGTTTTATTCCTCTTTTTGTATTTATGGATATAAGCATGGAAATAATTCATTCATACAAATACGTCTATGGGAAGGACAGAACTTTTTTTCTGTTTTATTTTTTTAAGTATTAATTATTTTTTAATTTTTGAATTTATTTTATTCATTTTTTTATACAGCAGGTTCTTATTGGTTATCTATTTTATACATATAAGTGTATATATGTCAATCCCAGGCTCGCAATTCATCCCACCACCACCACCCTGCCACTTTCCCCCCTTGGTGTCCATACATTTGTTCTATACATCTGTGTCTCTATTTATGCCTTGCAAACCGGTTCATCTGTACCATTTTTTCTAGGTTCCACATGTATGCGTTAATATACGATATTTGTTTTTCTCTTTCTGACTAACTTCACTCTGTATGACAGTCTCTAGATCTATCCACGTCTCTACAAATGACCCAATTTCATTCCTTTTTATGGCTGAGAAATATTGCATTTTATATATGTAGCACATCTTTTCCGTTCGTCTGTCTATGGGCACTTAGGTTGCTTCCATGACCTGGCTATTGTAAATAGTGCTGCAGTGAACATTGTGGTGAATATGTCTTTTTTTTTTTTTGAATATGTCTTTTTGAATTATGGTTTTCTCTGGGTATATGGCCAGTAGTGGGATTGCTGGGTCATATGGTAATTCTATATTTAGTTTTTTAAGGAACCTCCATACTGTTCTCCATAGTGACTGTATCAACTTACATTCCCACAAATAGTGTAAGAGGGTTCCCTTTTCTCCACACCCTCTCCAGCATTTGTTGTTTGTAGATTTTCTGATGATGCCCATTCTAACTCGTGTGAGGTGATAACTCATTGTAGTTTTGGTTTATATTTCTCTAATAATTAGTGATGTTGAGCAGCTTTTCATGTGCTTCTTGGTCATCTGTATGTCTTCTTGGGACAAATGTCTATTTACGTCATCTGCCCATTTTTGGATTGGGTTGTTTGTTTTTTTACTGTTGAGCTGCATGAGCTGTTTATATACATTGGAGATTAATCTTTTGTCCATTGATTCGTTTGCAAATATTTTCTCCCATTCTGAGGGTTGTCTTTTCGTCTTGTTTGTAGTTTCCTTTGCTTTGCAAAAGCTTTTAGGTTTCATTTGCTCCCATTTGTTTATTATTGTTTTTTATTCCATTACTCTAGGAGGTGGATCAAAAAAGACCTTGCTGTGATTTATGTCAAAGAGTATTCTTCCTATGTTTTCCTCTAAGAGTTTTATAGTGTCCGGTCTTACATTTTGGTCTCTAATGCATTTTGAGTTTATTTTTTGTGTATGGTGTTAGGGAGTGTTCTAATTTCATTCTTTTACATGTAGCTGTCCATTTTTCCCAGCACCACTTATTGAAGAGACTGTCTTTTCTCCATTGTATATCCTTGCCTCCTTTGTCATAGATTAGTGGGTCATAGGTGTGTAGGTTTATCTCTGGGCTTTCTTTTTTTTTTTTTTCTTTTACATCTTTATTGGAGTATAATTGCTTTACAATTGTGTGTTAGTTTCTGCTGTATAAAAAAGTGAATCAGCTATGCGTATACATATAACACCATATCCCCTCCCTCTTGCACCTCCCTCTCACTCCCTTATCCCACCCTTTTAGGTGGTCACAAAGCACAGAGCTGATCTCCCTGTGCTATGTGGCTGCTTCCCAGTAGCTATCAATTTTACATTTGGTAGTGTATATATGTCCATACCACTCTCTCACTTTGTCCCAGCTTACCCTTCCCCCTCCCCATGTCCTCAAGTCCTTTCTCTACGTCTGTGTCCTTAATCCTTTCCTGCCCCTAGGTTCTACATAAACTTTTTTTTTTAGGTTCCATATATATGTGTTAGCATACAGTGTTTGTTTTTCCCTTTCTGACTTACTTCACTCTGTAGGACAGACTCTAGATCCATCCACCTCACTAAAAATAACTCAATTTCGTTTCTTTTTATGGCTGAATCATGTTCCACTGTATATATGTGCCACATCTTCTTTATCCATTTGTCTGTTGATGGACACTTAGGTTGCTTCCATGTCCTGGCTATTGTAAATAGAGCTACAGTGAACATTGTGGTACATGACTCTTTTTGAATTATGGTTTTCTCAGGGTAAATGTCCAGGAGTGGGTTTGCTGGGTTGTATGGTAGTTCTATTTTTAGTATTTAAGGAACCTTCATACCGTTCTCCCTAGTGGCTATATCAATTTACATTCCCACCAACAGTGCAAGAGGGTTCCCTTTTCTCCAATTAATGCCTCTCCAGCATTTATTGTTGGTAGATTTTTTGATGATGGCCATTCTGACTGGTGTGAGGTGATACCTCGCTGTAGTTTTGATTTGCATTTCTCTAATGATTAGTGATGTTCAGCATCCTTTCATGTGTTTGTTGGCAACCTGTATATCTTCTTTGGAGAAATGTCTATTTAGGTCTTCTGCCCATTTTTGGATTGGGTTGTTTGGTTTTGTGATATTGAGCTACATGAGCTGCTTTTTGGAGATTAATCCTTTGCCATTTGCTTCATTTGAAAATATTTTCTCCCATTCTGATGGTTGTCTTTTCATCTTGCTTATGTTTTCCTTTGCTGTGCAAAAGAATTTATGTTTCATTAGGTCCCATTTTTTAATTTTTGTTTTTATTTCCATTTCTCTAGGAGGTGGGTCAAAAAGGATCTTGCTGTGATTTATGTCATAGACTGTTCTGCTTATGTTTTCCTCTAAGAGTTTTATAGTGGCTGGTCTTATATTTAGGTCTCTAATCCATTTTGAGTTTATTTTTGTGTATGGTATTAGGGAGTGTTCTAATTTCATTCTTTTACATGTAGCTGTCCAGTTTTCCCAGCACCACTTACTGAAGACACTGTCTTTTCTCCGTTGTATACCCTTGCCTCCTTTGTCATAGATTAGTTAACCATAGGTATGTGGGTTTATCTCTGTGCTTTCTATCCTGTTCTATTGACCTATATTTCTGTTTTTGTGTCAGTACCATATTATCTGATTACTGTAGCTTTGTAATATAGTCTGAAGTCTGGAAGTCTGATTCCTCCAGCTCTTTTTTTTCCCCCTCAAGACTGCTTTGGCTATCCAGGGTCTTTTGTGTCTCCCTACAAATTTTAAGATTTTTTTTTCTTGTTCTGTAGAAAATGCCAAAAGTATTTTGATCGGGATTGCATTAAATCTGTAGATTGCTTTGGGTAGTACAGTCATTTTCACAATATTGATTCTTCTAATCCAAGAACATGGTATATGTCTCCATCTGTTTATATCATCTTTGATTTCTTTCATCAGCGTCTTATAGTTTTCTGAGTACAGGTCTTTTACTTCCTTAGGTAGGTTTATTCCTAGGTATTTTATTCTTTTTGTTGCAGTGGTAATGGGATTGTTTCCTTAATTTCTCTTTCTGATCTTTCATTGTTAGTGTATAGGAATGCAAGCAATTTCTGTGCATTAATTTTGTATCCTGCAACTTTACCAGATTCATTGATTAGCTCCAGTGGTTTTCTGGTGGCATCTTTAGGATTCTCTATCTATGATATCATGTCATCTGCAAACAGTGACAATTGTACTCCTTCTTTTCCTTTTTGTATTCCTTTTATTTCTTTTTCTTCTCTGATTGCCATGGCTAGGACTTCCAAAACTATGTTGAATAGCAGTGGTGAGAGTGGACATCCTCGTCTTGTTCCTGATCTTAGAGGAAACGCTTGCAGTTTTTCACCATTGAGAATGGTGTTTGCTGCGGGTTTGTCATATATGACCTTTATTATGTTGAGGTAGTTTCCCTCTATGCCCACACTCTGCAGAGTTTTTATCGTAAATGGGTGTTGAATTTTCACAAAATCTTTTCCTTCATCTATTGAGATGATCATATGGTTTTATTCTACAATTTGTTAATATGGTGTATCACATTGATTTGTGTATATTGAAGAATCCTTGCATCCCTGGGATACACCCCACTTGATCATGGTGTATGATCCTTTTAATGTGTTGTTTGATTCTGTTTGCTAGTATTTGGTTGAGGATTTTTACATCTATATTCATCAGTGATATTGGTCTATAATTTTCTTTCCTTGTAGTATCTCTGTCTGATTTTGGTATCAGGGTGATGGTGGTCTCATAGAATGAGTTTGGGAGTGTTCCTTCCCCTGCAATTGTTTTGAAGAATTTGAGAAGGTTGGGTGTTAGCTCTTCCCTAATGTTTGATAGAATTCACCTGTGATGCCATCTGGTTCTGGACTTTTGTTTGTTGGAAGATTTTTAATCACAGTTTCAATTTCCTTGCTTGTGATAGGTTTGTTCATATTTTCTATTTCTTCCTGGTTCAGTCTTGGAAGGTTATCCCTTTCTAAGAATTTGTCCATTTCTTCCAGGTTGTCCATTTTATTGGCATAGAGTTGCGTGTAGTAGTCTCTTAGGATGCTTTGTATTCCTGTGGTGTCTGTTGTAACTTCTCCTTTTTCACTTCTAATTTTGTTGATTTGAGTCCTCTCCCTCTTTTTCTTGAGTCTGGCTAAAGGTTGATCATTATTGCTTATCTTCTCAAAGAACCAGCTTTTAGGTTTATTGATTTTTGCTTTCGTTTTCTTTGTTTCTATTTCATTTATTTCTGCTCTGATCTTTAAGATTTCTTTCCTTCTACTAACTTTGGGTTTTGTTCTTCTTTCTCTAGTTCCTCTAGGTGTAAGGTTAGATTGTTTATTTGAGATTTTTCTTGTTTCTTGAGGTAGGCTTGTATTGCTATAAACTTCCCTCTTAGAACTGCTTTTGCCGCATCCCATAGGTTTTGGATCATCGTGTTTTTGTTGTCATTTGTCTCTAGGTAGTTTTTGATTTCCTCTTTGATTTCTTCAGTGATCTCTTGGTTATTTAGTAACGTATTGTTTAGCCTCCATGTGTTTGTGTTTTTTACGGTTTTTTTCCGTGTAATTGATTTCTAATCTCATAGCATTGTGGTCGGAACAGCTGCTTGACATGATTTCAGTTTTCTTAAATTTACTGAGGCTTTGTGACCCAAGATGTGATCTATCCTGGAGAATGTTCCGTGTGCAGTTAAGAAGAACGTGTAATCTGCTGTTTTTGGATGGAATGTCCTATAAATATCAATTAACTCTATCTGGTCTATTGTGTCATTTAAAGCTTGTGTTTCCTTATTAATTTTCTGTCTGGCTGATCTCCACTGGTGTAAGTGAGCTGTTAAAGTCCCCCACTATTATTGTGTTACTGTTGATTTCCTCTTTTATAGCTGTTAGCAGTTGCCTTATACATTGAGGTGCTCCTATGTTGGGTACATATATATTTATAATTGTTATATCTTCTTCTTGGATTGATCCCTTGACCATTATGTAGTGTCTTTCCTTGTCTCTTGTAGCATTCTTTATTTTAAAGTCTATTTTATCTGATATGAGTATTGCTACTCCAGCTTTCTTTTGATTTTCATTTGCATAGAGTATATTTTTCCATCGCCTCACTTTCAGTCTGTATGTGTCCCTAGGTCTGAAATGGGTCTCTTGTAGACAGCATATATATGGGTCTTGTTTTTGTATCCATTCAGCGAGCCTGTGTCTTTTGGTTGGAACATTTAGTGCATTCACGTTTAAGGTAATTATCGATATGTATGTTCCTATTACTATTTTCTTAATTGTTATGGGGTTGTCTTGGTGGGTCCTTTTCTTCTCTTGTGTTTCCCACTTAGAGAAGTTCCTTTAGCATTTGGTGTAAAGCTGGTTTCATGGTGCTGAATTCTCTTAGCTTTTGCTTGTCTGTAGGGCTTTTGATTTCTCCATCAAATCTGAATGAGATATTTGCAGGGTGGAGTACTCTTGGTTGTAGGTTCTTCCCTTTCATCACTTTAAATTGATCATGCCACTCCCTTCTGGCTTGTAGATATTCTGCTGAGAAATCAGCTGTTATCCTTATGGGAGTTCCCTTGTATGTTATTTGTCATTTTTCCCTTGCTGCTTTCAATAATTTTTCTTTGTCATTAATTTTTGTCAATTTGATTACTATGTGTCTTGTCATTTTTCTCCTTCGGTTTATCCTGCCTGGGACTCTCTGTGCTTCTGGACTTGGGTGGCTATTTCTTTTCCCGTGCTAGGGAAGTTTTTGACCATAATCTCTTCAAATATATTCTCGGGTCCTTTCTCTCTCTTCTCCTTCTGGGATCCCTATCATGCGAATGTTGTTGTGTTTAATGTTGTCCCAGAGGACTCTTGGGGTGTCTTCATTTATTTTCATTCTTTTTCTTTATTCTGTTCCATGGCAGTGATTTCCACCTTTCTGTCTTCCAGGTCACTTATCCGTTCTTCTGCCACAGTTATTCTGCTACTGATTCCTTCTAGTATATTTTTCATTTCAGTTATTACATTGTTCACCTCTGTTTGTTTGTTCTTTAATTCTTCTAGGTGTTTGTTCCTTAATTCTTCTAGGTCTTTGTTAAGCATTTCTTGTGTCTTCTCGATCTTTGCCTCCTTTCTTTTTCCAAGGTCTTGGCTCAACTTCACTATCATTATTCTGAATTCTTTTTCTGGAAGGTTCCCTATCTCCACGTCATTTCGTTTTTTTTTTTTTTCTGGGGTTTTATCTTGTTCCTTGATCTGGTATAAAGTCCTCTGCCTTTTCATTTTGTCTATCTTTCTGTGAATGTGGTTTTCCTTCCACAGGATGCAGAATTGTAGTTCTTGCTTCTGCTGTCTGCTCTCTGGTGGATGAGTCTATCTTAGAGGCTTGTGCAAGCTTCCTGATGGGAGGGACTGGTGGTGGGTAGAGCTGGGTGTTGCTTTGTTGGGCAGAGCTTTAATCCGCTTGTCTGTGGATTAAATAAAACTTTAATAAAAAGTTTAATCCGCTTGTCTGCTGATGCATGGGGCTGGGTTCCCTCCCTGTTGGTTGTTTGGCCTGAGGCGACCCAGCACTGGAGCCTACCTTGCTCTTGGTGGGGCTAATGGCAGACTCTGGGAGGGCTCACACCAAGGAGTATTTCCCAGAACTTCTGCTGCCAGTGTCATTGTCCTCACGGTGAGCCACAGCCACAGCCACCACCTGCCTCTGCAGGAGACCCTCTAAAAGTAGCAGGTAGTTCTGGTCATTCTCCTACAGGGTCACTGCTTCTTCCCCTGGGTCCTGATGTGCACACTACTTTGTGTGTGCCCTCCAAGAGTGGAGTATCTGAGTGGAGTTGAGACTCTGAGACTCTGCGTGGAGTCACACAGACTCTGGGTCCTGTGAAGCTTCGATGTTTTGTGGTTCTAGAAATCCTATAGGAGACGGTCCACAGCAGGTGAAGCTAATGTTGTCAGTAGAGGTGTTGAAGCCAAAGATCTGCAGTTCCGACTAGAGGTGCCGATGTACATACAGGACAAAATCATCTCGTGTGAATGTAGTTCAGGCATGTTTAAGATGAATGCAGTCATGTTAATGCCTACCATATTCTATCTTGAGCCTCTCCTCAGGGAACCCCTCCTCAGTTCCTGAGGCTCCTGTAAGTCATGTACAAGGGACTGGAGAGTGGGCTCTGTCCAGTCTGAGCCCTGAGTTACCCTGTGTGTATCTTAGGATGCTTTGTATTTCTGTGGTGTCTGTCTGTTGTAACATCATCTCTTTCATTTCAGATTTATTTGGGCCCTCTCTTTTTTAAAAAACATACTACTGTTGTCTTTTATTCTTTACAGAAGTTTAATAAGTGTTTGATCTACTATCCTTACCCTATGTATACTTTTTGCAGTGAGATTTTTACTTTTCTTTGTTTCCTTGTTACTATCAATAATTAGTGAGACTTCTTTTAAGCTACCTTCAACATTGCTTATAAAGCTGCTTTATTAGTGATGACAGAGCCTTAATGGAAGTCATGTTCTGGTTGTAAATTAGAATGCAATGTGCCAGCAAAAAGCCCCTTAAGTTTATGTCTCATTACTTCTTGTTCTTTTTTTAATTTAATTTTTATTTTTTGTCAGAGCAAATTTGATTAAAATGTTTTGTTTCTTCTAGGTGTGCAAGATGTGGTTCTTTTAAACATATACATATATCTATTCTTCTTTGCATCATTTTCCCATGTAGGTTATGACACAATGTTGAGCAGTCTTGTCTTGGTATTACGTAGGTCTTTGGTGATTACATATTTCACATGTGTTTCTATATCTATCTTAACCCCAATATCCGAATGTATCCAATCCTCACACCTATCCATTTGCTGAACCATAAGTTTGTTTAATGAATCTGTGATTGCATTTCTCTGTGGAAATATCTTCATTGGTATCAATTTTTAGCTAAGACCTATAAGTGATATTATAGGATATGTGTCTTTGGCTTTCTGACTTAGTACAATTTGCCTGATTACCTCAAGAATCATACATGGTGCTGCAAATGGCATTGTTTCATTTTTTTCCCTGGCTAATATTCCATCTGTACGTGTACCAGTTCTTCTTTGGCCACGCACCTCTTGATGGACTTTCTGGTTGCCTCCATGTCTTGGCTATTGTAATACTGCTGCAATGCATATTTTCTTGCCTGTGTCTTTCCAGTTCTATCTTCTTATGTTATAGGCCTAGGAGTGGGCTTGCTGTATCATATGGTAGCTCAGTGTGTACGTTTTAAAGGCACCACCATTCAGTTCTCATTAGTGGCTCTTTCCAGGTTACGTCCCACTTAAAATTGAGGGTATGCATTTCTCAAAAACACCTTCAATATTTATTGTTTGCAGTTTTCTTGCTGATGGTTATTCTAACAGGTGCGAGCTGATACCTCTCTGTGGTTGAATTTGCATGTGTCCCAAAATCTGTTGAAATTGAGCTTTAAAGCATGCCCTTTCTATTTATCAAACTGTGATTACAGCTTAGTTCTTCAAAGTGTTTTCTTAAAGTAAGTGTCACATTTTGAAAATTTTTGGCCATTACCTCCCTCAAGACATTTTGAAGGCAGGTTTCATTTACAGCCCTGAAGTACTTGTTCATATGAAGTGACCATTAGCACAGGTTTGAAAGCTGCTTTGGTAGGTAACGGCCGGAGGGCGGGAGCCTTTCCACGTTCCCCAATCTGGTAACTAGGGAAGGAGCCTTCAGCCCCAAAAGTGTCCACCCTTATGTCTCATCCAGCTGTGGAACTACATATGGTCAATCTAGGTTGCATCACAGCCCCTGAATGAATTGTGTGAGAATTTCTCTCTCTTTCAAAGTCTTTGTTTCATGGGTATTTAAAAGTAGTTTATTTTTATAATGGGGTTTAGGTGCTTTTCACTGCTGTGTTTATGCCGCTTTACACCCACGTGACTCACTTACAGAGAGATATCAATACATAGGTTTAAAGATTCTTACTAGTCAGATATAGTCTTGTGCGGTGAATAGGGGGTGTTGAGTCCAGTTCACTGAGCAAGGAGTAGGTCTTGTCTATTACATATTGGGTTTATGGAACGGTATCTGAGCTAATTTGAAACCCTTGTTTTATGCATCACCCCACCACACCTTTCCCGTTCAGCAGCCATAGTGTGTTTTCTAAATGTGTGACTCTGTTCTGTTTTGTAATTCAGTTCAAGTGTAACGGTTTTTACATTCCCTCTGTAAGTGAAATTTTATGATAAGTGTCTTTTTCTGTGTGACTTATTTCACTTAGAATCGTCGTACCTAAATCCACTCATCATGCTGCTACTAGTCTTATGACATTGATTTCATGGCTGAGTGATATCCCATTGTACATAAGGACCAAAATTTCTTTATCCATTTTTATCTTTCCTGGGATATTTAAGGTGTAATGAAGTGGAGGTTCTTGTCAACAGAGCAGCCCTAAACTTTGGAGTGCCTGTGTCTTGCTGATTTTTAGTTTTCCCAATTTACACGCCCATGAGTGGAAGTGCCCTATGCGCTCCAAGCTGTGTTTTTTAGATGTTTCAGGACACACCGTACACTTCTCCAGAGTGGCTGTTGGCAATTTACATCCCTCCCATCAGCGTAGCAAGGCTCCCATTTCTCCATGGCCGCTCCTGCATTTCTGGTTTTGACACTTTTTTCCGCATGGCCATTTTTCCCCTGAGAAGCGACACTTCTTTGTAGCACTGATTTGCCTTTCCAGGTTGTTTGGTTGGCCAGAAAGGGCGTATGCGTTTTTTCCTGAATATATTCAGGAAAAAACGCATACGCCCTTTTTGGCCAAGGGCATCATTGTCCACGTTTTGCCACTTTTCATGTGCTTTCAAAGCGATTCGAATCTACCTCCTGAAATCTGTTTCCTGCAATTCTGCCTTGCTTTCAAAGCCTCTTCGTTGCCTTCCCTCAATATATTTGTGGACGAGAGTTATCATTTGTAACTCTGCAGGTTTGTGAATTGCAGTGCCCATGAGCTCCATTTTTCAAGTCGCTTTTTGGGAGCTGGCCGCAAAAGCGCAGGATTGCTTCAGGCCCTCTTCTGGTTCTGGGGGGCAGGCTGAGGCTGTGGTTAATTCTTCTTCCTGATGGGAAAATAGAGTGACCTGTGCCTGTCCCAACCACTACAGCTAGTCTCTCATTTGTTCCCCCACTTCCCGTTCATGATCAGGACAATTTGCAATCTGTACTGAACAGGAGGTTAAAGGTGCTGATTCTCCAAGGAGGGAGATGGCTAGTAAATCGGGTGGAATGGCGAACCCGAGCAAAGGAGATGAGAAATGAGGTGCGTTTTAGAAACCTTTCCCGATCACACGGTGTACCATCTTCTGGGTTTCTCATGCATGTTTTCGATGTAGGAAGATGCTCTTGAACCTGGAGATTTGGGACCCATGGGACGGGTTCCATGCAGTATTACTTGAAAGGGTCTGCGTTGGCTCCCCCAACCTCACCGAACCTCTCAGCCCCAAGAGTGTCCACCCTTATGTCTCAATCAGCTGTGGGTCTAGATATGGTCAATCCAGGTTGCATCACAGCCCCTGAACGAATTTTGTAAGTATTTCTCTCTCTTTCACTGTCTTTGTTTCACAGGTTTTGAAAAGTAATTTATTTTTATAATGGGGTTTAGCTGCTTTTCACGGCTGTGTTTATGCCGCTTTACACCCCCTTGACTCACTTCCAGAGAGATATCAATACATAGGTTTGAAGATTCTTACTAGTCAGATATATTCTTGTGCGGTGAATAGGGGGTGTTGAGTCCAGTTCACTGAGCAAGGAGTAGGTCTTGTCTATTACATATTGGGTTTATGGAAGGGTATCGGAGCTAATTTGAAACCCTTGTTTTATGCATCACCCCACCTCACCTTTCCCGTTCAGCAGCCATAGTGTGTTTTCTAAACGTGTGACTCTGTTCTGTTTTGTAATTCAGTTCAAGTGTAGCGGTTTTTACATTCCCTCTAGAAGTGATATCTTATGATAAGTGTCTTTTTCTGTGTGACTTATTTCACTTAGAATCGTCGTACCTAAATCCACTCATCGTGCTGCTACTAGCCTTATGACGTGGATTTCTTGGCTGAGTGATATTCCATTGTACATGAGGACCCCAACTTCTTTATCCATTTTTCTATTTCCTAGGATATTTAAGGTGTAATGAAGTGGGGGTTCTTGTCAACAGAGCAGCCCTAAACTTTGGGGTGCCTGTGTCTTGCTGACTTTTAGTTTTCCCAATTTATACGCCCATGAGTGGAAGTGCCCTATGCGCTCCAAGCTGTGTTTTTTAGATGTTTCAGGACACACCGTACACTTCTCCAGAGTGGCTGTTTGCAATTTACATCCCGCCCAGCAGCGTAGCAAGTCTCCCATTTCTCCATGGCCGCTCCTGCATTTCTGGTTTTGAAACTTTTTTCTGCATGGCCCTTTTGACCGCTGGGATGCGAGACTTCTTTGTAGCGCTGATTTGCCTTTCCAGGTTGCTTGGTTGGCCAAAAAGGGCGTATGCGTTTTTTCCTGAATATATTCAGGAAAAAACGCATACGCCCTTTTTAGCCAAGTGCATCATTGTCCACGTTTTGCCGCTTTTCATGTGCTTTCAAGGTGATTCGTATCTACCTCCTGAAATCTGTTTCCTGCAATTCTGCCTTGCTTTCAAAGCCTCTTCGTTGCCTTCCCTTAATATATTTGTGGACGAGAGTTATCATTTAAAACACTGCAGGTTTGTGAATTGCAGTGCCCCTGAGCTCCATTTTTCAACTCGCTTTTTTGGGAGCTGGCCGCAAAAGCGCAGGATTGCTTCAGGCCCTCTTCTGGTTCTGGGGGGCAGGCTGAGCTTGTGCTTAATTCTTCTTCCTGATGGGAAAATAGAGTGACCTGTGCCTGTCCCAACACCTAGAGCTAGTCTCTCTTTGGTTCCCCCTCTTCCCGTTCTTCCTCAGGACAAATTGCAAACTCTACGGAACAGGAGTTTAAAGGTGCTGATTCTCCAAGGAGGGAGAAGGCTAGTAAAGGGGCTGCAATGGCGAACCCGAGCACAAGGAGATGAGAAATGAGGTGCGTTTTAGAAACCTTTCCCGATCACACGGTGTACCATCTTCTGGGTTTCTCATGCCTGTTTTCGATGTAGGAAGATGCCCTTGAACCTGGAGATTTGGGACCCATGGGACGGGTACCATGCAGTATTACTTGAAAGGGTCTGCGTTGGCTCACCCAACCTCACCAAACCTCTCAGCCCCAAGAATGTCCACCCTTATGTCTCAATCAGCTGTGGGTCTAGATATGGTCAATCCAGGTTGCATCACAGCCCCTGAACGAATTTTGTAAGAATTTCTCTCTCTTTCACTGTCTTTGTTTCACAGGTTTTGAAAAGAAATTTATTTTTATAATGGGGTTTAGCTGCTTTTCACGGCTGTGTTTATGCCGTGTTACAGCCCCTTGACTCACTTACAGAGAGATATCAAAACATAGGTTTGAAGATTCTTACTAGTCAGATATATTCTTGTGCGGTGAATAGGGGGTGTTGAGTCCAGTTCACTGAGCAAGGAGTAGGTCTTGTCTATTACATATTGGGTTTATGGAACGGTATCGGAGCTAATGTGAAACCCTTGTTTTATGCATCACCCCACCTCACCTTTCCCGTTCAGCAGCCATAGTGTGTTTTCTAAACGTGTGACTATGTTCTGTTTTGTAATTCACTTCAACTGTAGCGGTTTTTACATTCCCTCTATAAGTGCTATCTTATGATAAGTGTCTTTTTCTGTGTGACTTATTTCACTTAGAATCGTCGTACCTAAATCCACTCATCGTGCTGCTACTAGCCTTATGACGTTGATTTCATGGCTGAGTGATATTCCATTGTACATGAGGACCACAACTTCTTTATCCATTTTTCTCTTTCCTAGGATATTTAAGATGTAATGAAGTGGTGGTTCTTGTCAACAGAGCAGCCCTAAACTTTGGAGTGCCTGTGTCTTGCTGATTTTTAGTTTTCCCAATTTATACGCCCATGAGTGGAAGTGCCCTATGCGCTCCAACCTGTGTTTTTTAGATGTTTCAGGACACACCGTACACTTCTCCAGAGTGGCTGTTGGCAATTTACATCCCTCCCATCAGCGTAGCAAGGCTCCCATTTCTCCATGGCCGCTCCTGCATTTCTGGTTTTGACACTTTTTTTCCGCATGGCCCTTTTTCCCCTGAGAAGCGAGACTTCTTTGTAGCACTGATTTGCCTTTCCAGGTTGCTTGGTTGGCCAGAAAGGGCGTATGCGTTTTTTCCTGAATATATTCAGGAAAAAACGCATACGCCCTTTTTGGCCAAGGGCATCATTGTCCACGTTTTGCCACTTTTCATGTGCTTTCAAAGCGATTCGAATCTACCTCCTGAAATCTGTTTCCTGCAATTCTGCCTTGCTTTCAAAGCCTCTTCGTTGCCTTCCCTCAATATATTTGTGGACGAGAGTTATCATTTATAACTCTGCAGGTTTGTGAATTGCAGTGCCCATGAGCTCCATTTTTCAAGTCGCTTTTTGGGAGCTGGCCGCAAAAGCGCAGGATTTCTTCAGGCCCTCTTCTGGTTCTGGGGGGCAGGCTGAGGCTGTGGTTAATTCTTCTTCCTGATGGGAAAATAGAGGGACCTGTGCCTGTCCCAACCACTAGAGCTAGTCTCTCATTTGTTCCCCCACTTCCCGTTCATGATCAGGACAATTTGCAACCTGTACTGAACAGGAGGTTAAAGGTGCTGATTCTCCAAGGAGGGAGATGGCTAGTAAATCGGGTGGAATGGCGAACCCGAGCAAAGGAGATGAGAAATGAGGTTCGTTTTAGAAACCTTTCCCGATCACACGGTGTACCATCTTCTGGGTTTCTCATGCATGTTTTCGATGTAGGAAGATGCCCTTGAACCTGGAGATTTGGGACCCATGGGACGGGTTCCATGCAGTATTACTTGAAAGGGTCTGCGTTGGCTCCCCCAACCTCACCGAACCTCTCAGCCCCAAGAGTGTCCACCCTTATGTCTCAATCAGCTGTGGGTCTAGATATGGTCAATCCAGGTTGCATCACAGCCCCTGAACGAATTTTGTAAGTATTTCTCTCTCTTTCACTGTCTTTGTTTCACAGGTTTTGAAAAGTAATTTATTTTTATAATGGGGTTTAGCTGCTTTTCACGGCTGTGTTTATGCCGCTTTACACCCCCTTGACTCACTTCCAGAGAGATATCAATACATAGGTTTGAAGATTCTTACTAGTCAGATATATTCTTGTGCGGTGAATAGGGGGTGTTGAGTCCAGTTCACTGAGCAAGGAGTAGGTCTTGTCTATTACATATTGGGTTTATGGAAGGGTATCGGAGCTAATTTGAAACCCTTGTTTTATGCATCACCCCACCTCACCTTTCCCGTTCAGCAGCCATAGTGTGTTTTCTAAACGTGTGACTCTGTTCTGTTTTGTAATTCAGTTCAAGTGTAGCGGTTTTTACATTCCCTCTATAAGTGATATCTTATGATAAGTGTCTTTTTCTGTGTGACTTATTTCACTTAGAATCGTCGTACCTAAATCCACTCATCGTGCTGCTACTAGCCTTATGACGTGGATTTCTTGGCTGAGTGATATTCCATTGTACATGAGGACCCCAACTTCTTTATCCATTTTTCTCTTTCCTAGGATATTTAAGGTGTAATGAAGTGGGGGTTCTTGTCAACAGAGCAGCCCTAAACTTTGGGGTGCCTGTGTCTTGCTGATTTTTAGTTTTCCCAATTTATAGGCCCATGAGTGGAAGTGCCCTATGCTCTCCAATCTGTGTTATTTAGATGTTTCAGGACACACCGTACACTTTTCCAGAGTGGCTGTTGGCAATTTACATCCTGCCCATCAGCGTAGCAAGGCTCCCATTTCTCCATGGCCGGTCCTGCATTTCTGGTTTTGACACTTTTTTCCGCATGGCCCTTTTGCCCTCTGGGAAGCGAGACTTCTTTGGAGCGCTGATTTGCCTTTCCAGGTTGCTTGGTTGGCCAAAAAGGGCGTATGCGTTTTTTCCTGAATATATTCAGGAAAAAACGCATACGCCCTTTTTGGCCAAGGGCATCTTTGTCCACGTTTTGCCACTTTTCATGTGCTTTCAAAGCGATTCGAATCTACCTCCTGAAATCTGTTTCCTGCAATTCTGCCTTGCTTTCAAAGCCTCTTCGTTTCCTTCCCTCAATATATTTGTGGACGAGAGTTATCATTTATAACTCTGCAGGTTTGTGAATTGCAGTGCCCATGAGCTCCATTTTTCAAGTCGCTTTTTGGGAGTTGGCCGCAAAAGCGCAGGATTGCTTCAGGCACTCTTCTGGTTCTGGGGGGCAGGCTGAAGCTGTGGTTAATTCTTCTTCCTGATGGGAAAATAGAGGGACCTGTGCCTTTCCCAACCACTAGAGGTAGTCTCTCATTGGTTTCCCCACTTCCCGTTCATGATCAGGACAATTTGCAACCTGTACTGAACAGGAGGTTAAAGGTGCTGATTCTCCAAGGAGGGAGATGGCTAGTAAATCGGGTGGAATGGCGAACCCGAGCAAAGGAGATGAGAAATGAGATGCGTTTTAGAAACCTTTCCCGATCACACGGTGTACCATCTTCTGGGTTTCTCATGCATGTTTTCGATGTAGGAAGATGCCCTTGAACCTGGAGATTTGGGACCCATGGGACGGGTACCATGCAGTATTACTTGAAAGGGTCTGCGTTGGCTCCCCCAACCTCACCGAACCTCTCAGCCCCAAGAGTGTCCACCCTTATGTCTCAATCAGCTGTGGGTCTAGATATGGTCAATCCAGGTTGCATCACAGCCCCTGAACGAATTTTGTAAGAATTTCTCTCTTTCACTGTCTTTGTTTCATGGGTTTTGAAAAGTAATTTATTTTTATAATGGGGTTTAGCTGCTTTTCACGGCTGTGTTTATGCCGCTTTACATCCCCTTGACTCACTTCCAGAGAGATATCAATACATAGGTGTGAAGATTCTTACTAGTCAGATATATTCTTGTGCGGTGAATAGGGGGTGTTGAGTCCAGTTCACTGAGCAAGGAGTAGGTCTTGTCTATTACATATTGGGTTTATGGAACGGTATCGGAGCTAATTTGAAACCCTTGTTTTATGCATCACCCCACCTCACCTTTCCCGTTCAGCAGCCATAGTGTGTTTTCTAAACGTGTGACTCTGTTCTGTTTTGCAATTCAGTTCAAGTGTAGCGGTTTTTACATTCCCTCTAGAAGTGATATCTTATGATAAGTGTCTTTTTCTGTGTGACTTATTTCACTTAGAATCGTCGTACCTAAATCCACTCATCGTGCTGCTACTAGCCTTATGACGTTGATTTCATGGCTGAGTGATATTCCATTGTACATGAGGACCACAACTTCTTTATCCATTTTTCTCTTTCCTAGGATATTTAAGGTGTAATGAAGTGGGGTTTCTTGTCAACAGAGCAGCCCTAAACTTTGGGGTGCCTGTGTCTTGCTGATTTTTATTTTTCCCAATTTATACGTCCATGAGTGGAAGTGCCCTAAGCGCTCCAAGCTGTGTTTTTTAGATGTTTCAGGACACACCGTACACTTCTCCAGAGTGGCTGTTGGCAATTTACATCCCTCCCATCAGCGTAGCAAGGCTCCCATTTCTCCATGGCCGCTCCTGCATTTCTGGTTTTGACACTTTTTTCCGCATGGCCCTTTTGACCGCTGGGATGCGAGACTTCTTTGTAGCACTGATTTGCCTTTCCAGGTTGCTTGGTTGGCCAGAAAGGGCGTATGCGTTTTTTCCTGAATATATTCAGGAAAAAACGCATACGCCCTTTTTGGCCAAGGGCATCATTGTCCACGTTTTGCCGCTTTTCATGTGCTTTCAAAGCGATTCGAATCTACCTCCTGAAATCTGTTTCCTGCAATTCTGCCTTGCTTTCAAAGCCTCTTCGTTGCCTTCCCTTAATATATTTGTGGACGAGAGTTATCATTTAAAACACTGCAGGTTTGTGAATTGCAGTGCCCATGAGCTCCATTTTTCAACTCGCTTTTTTGGGAGCTGGCCGCAAAAGCGCAGGATTGCTTCAGGCCCTCTTCTGGTTCTGGGGGGCAGGCTGAGCTTGTGCTTAATTCTTCTTCCTGATGGGAAAATAGAGTGACCTGTGCCTGTCCCAACACCTAGAGCTAGTCTCTCATTGGTTCCCCCACTTCCCGTTCATGATCAGGACAATTTGCAACCTGTACTGAACAGGAGGTTAAAGGTGCTGATTCTCCAAGGAGGGAGAAGGCTAGTAAAGGGGCTGCAATGGCGAACCCGAGCACAAGGAGATGAGAAATGAGGTGCGTTTTAGAAACCTTTCCCGATCACACGGTGTACCATCTTCTGGGTTTCTCATGCCTGTTTTCGATGTAGGAAGATGCCCTTGAACCTGGAGATTTGGGACCCATGGGACGGGTACCATGCAGTATTACTTGAAAGGGTCTGCGTTGGCTCACCCAACCTCACCAAACCTCTCAGCCCCAAGAATGTCCACCCTTATGTCTCAATCAGCTGTGGGTCTAGATATGGTCAATCCAGGTTGCATCACAGCCCCTGAACGAATTTTGTAAGAATTTCTCTCTCTTTCACTGTCTTTGTTTCACAGGTTTTGAAAAGAAATTTATTTTTATAATGGGGTTTAGCTGCTTTTCACGGCTGTGTTTATGCCGTGTTACAGCCCCTTGACTCACTTACAGAGAGATATCAATACATAGGTTTGAAGATTCTTACTAGTCAGATATATTCTTGTGCGGTGAATAGGGGGTGTTGAGTCCAGTTCACTGAGCAAGGAGTAGGTCTTGTCTATTACATATTGGGTTTATGGAACGGTATCGGAGCTAATGTGAAACCCTTGTTTTATGCATCACCCCACCTCACCTTTCCCGTTCAGCAGCCATAGTGTGTTTTCTAAACGTGTGACTATGTTCTGTTTTGTAATTCACTTCAACTGTAGCGGTTTTTACATTCCCTCTATAAGTGCTATCTTATGATAAGTGTCTTTTTCTGTGTGACTTATTTCACTTAGAATCGTCGTACCTAAATCCACTCATCGTGCTGCTACTAGCCTTATGACGTTGATTTCATGGCTGAGTGATATTCCATTGTACATGAGGACCACAACTTCTTTATCCATTTTTCTCTTTCCTAGGATATTTAAGATGTAATGAAGTGGTGGTTCTTGTCAACAGAGCAGCCCTAAACTTTGGAGTGCCTGTGTCTTGCTGATTTTTAGTTTTCCCAATTTATACGCCCATGAGTGGAAGTGCCCTATGCGCTCCAACCTGTGTTTTTTAGATGTTTCAGGACACACCGTACACTTCTCCAGAGTGGCTGTTGGCAATTTACATCCCTCCCATCAGCGTAGCAAGGCTCCCATTTCTCCATGGCCGCTCCTGCATTTCTGGTTTTGACACTTTTTTTCCGCATGGCCCTTTTTCCCCTGAGAAGCGAGACTTCTTTGTAGCACTGATTTGCCTTTCCAGGTTGCTTGGTTGGCCAGAAAGGGCGTATGCGTTTTTTCCTGAATATATTCAGGAAAAAACGCATACGCCCTTTTTGGCCAAGGGCATCATTGTCCACGTTTTGCCACTTTTCATGTGCTTTCAAAGCGATTCGAATCTACCTCCTGAAATCTGTTTCCTGCAATTCTGCCTTGCTTTCAAAGCCTCTTCGTTGCCTTCCCTCAATATATTTGTGGACGAGAGTTATCATTTATAACTCTGCAGGTTTGTGAATTGCAGTGCCCATGAGCTCCATTTTTCAAGTCGCTTTTTGGGAGCTGGCCGCAAAAGCGCAGGATTTCTTCAGGCCCTCTTCTGGTTCTGGGGGGCAGGCTGAGGCTGTGGTTAATTCTTCTTCCTGATGGGAAAATAGAGGGACCTGTGCCTGTCCCAACCACTAGAGCTAGTCTCTCATTTGTTCCCCCACTTCCCGTTCATGATCAGGACAATTTGCAACCTGTACTGAACAGGAGGTTAAAGGTGCTGATTCTCCAAGGAGGGAGATGGCTAGTAAATCGGGTGGAATGGCGAACCCGAGCAAAGGAGATGAGAAATGAGGTTCGTTTTAGAAACCTTTCCCGATCACACGGTGTACCATCTTCTGGGTTTCTCATGCATGTTTTCGATGTAGGAAGATGCCCTTGAACCTGGAGATTTGGGACCCATGGGACGGGTTCCATGCAGTATTACTTGAAAGGGTCTGCGTTGGCTCCCCCAACCTCACCGAACCTCTCAGCCCCAAGAGTGTCCACCCTTATGTCTCAATCAGCTGTGGGTCTAGATATGGTCAATCCAGGTTGCATCACAGCCCCTGAACGAATTTTGTAAGTATTTCTCTCTCTTTCACTGTCTTTGTTTCACAGGTTTTGAAAAGTAATTTATTTTTATAATGGGGTTTAGCTGCTTTTCACGGCTGTGTTTATGCCGCTTTACACCCCCTTGACTCACTTCCAGAGAGATATCAATACATAGGTTTGAAGATTCTTACTAGTCAGATATATTCTTGTGCGGTGAATAGGGGGTGTTGAGTCCAGTTCACTGAGCAAGGAGTAGGTCTTGTCTATTACATATTGGGTTTATGGAAGGGTATCGGAGCTAATTTGAAACCCTTGTTTTATGCATCACCCCACCTCACCTTTCCCGTTCAGCAGCCATAGTGTGTTTTCTAAACGTGTGACTCTGTTCTGTTTTGTAATTCAGTTCAAGTGTAGCGGTTTTTACATTCCCTCTATAAGTGATATCTTATGATAAGTGTCTTTTTCTGTGTGACTTATTTCACTTAGAATCGTCGTACCTAAATCCACTCATCGTGCTGCTACTAGCCTTATGACGTGGATTTCTTGGCTGAGTGATATCCCATTGTACATGAGGACCCCAACTTCTTTATCCATTTTTCTCTTTCCTAGGATATTTAAGGTGTAATGAAGTGGGGGTTCTTGTCAACAGAGCAGCCCTAAACTTTGGGGTGCCTGTGTCTTGCTGATTTTTAGTTTTCCCAATTTATAGGCCCATGAGTGGAAGTGCCCTATGCTCTCCAATCTGTGTTATTTAGATGTTTCAGGACACACCGTACACTTTTCCAGAGTGGCTGTTGGCAATTTACATCCTGCCCATCAGCGTAGCAAGGCTCCCATTTCTCCATGGCCGGTCCTGCATTTCTGGTTTTGACACTTTTTTCCGCATGGCCCTTTTGCCCTCTGGGAAGCGAGACTTCTTTGGAGCGCTGATTTGCCTTTCCAGGTTGCTTGGTTGGCCAAAAAGGGCGTATGCGTTTTTTCCTGAATATATTCAGGAAAAAACGCATACGCCCTTTTTGGCCAAGGGCATCTTTGTCCACGTTTTGCCACTTTTCATGTGCTTTCAAAGCGATTCGAATCTACCTCCTGAAATCTGTTTCCTGCAATTCTGCCTTGCTTTCAAAGCCTCTTCGTTTCCTTCCCTCAATATATTTGTGGACGAGAGTTATCATTTATAACTCTGCAGGTTTGTGAATTGCAGTGCCCATGAGCTCCATTTTTCAAGTCGCTTTTTGGGAGCTGGCCGCAAAAGCGCAGGATTGCTTCAGGCACTCTTCTGGTTCTGGGGGGCAGGCTGAAGCTGTGGTTAATTCTTCTTCCTGATGGGAAAATAGAGGGACCTGTGCCTTTCCCAACCACTAGAGGTAGTCTCTCATTGGTTCCCCCACTTCCCGTTCATGATCAGGACAATTTGCAACCTGTACTGAACAGGAGGTTAAAGGTGCTGATTCTCCAAGGAGGGAGATGGCTAGTAAATCGGGTGGAATGGCGAACCCGAGCAAAGGAGATGAGAAATGAGATGCGTTTTAGAAACCTTTCCCGATCACACGGTGTACCATCTTCTGGGTTTCTCATGCATGTTTTCGATGTAGGAAGATGCCCTTGAACCTGGAGATTTGGGACCCATGGGACGGGTACCATGCAGTATTACTTGAAAGGGTCTGCGTTGGCTCCCCCAACCTCACCGAACCTCTCAGCCCCAAGAGTGTCCACCCTTATGTCTCAATCAGCTGTGGGTCTAGATATGGTCAATCCAGGTTGCATCACAGCCCCTGAACGAATTTTGTAAGAATTTCTCTCTTTCACTGTCTTTGTTTCATGGGTTTTGAAAAGTAATTTATTTTTATAATGGGGTTTAGCTGCTTTTCACGGCTGTGTTTATGCCGCTTTACATCCCCTTGACTCACTTCCAGAGAGATATCAATACATAGGTGTGAAGATTCTTACTAGTCAGATATATTCTTGTGCGGTGAATAGGGGGTGTTGAGTCCAGTTCACTGAGCAAGGAGTAGGTCTTGTCTATTACATATTGGGTTTATGGAACGGTATCGGAGCTAATTTGAAACCCTTGTTTTATGCATCACCCCACCTCACCTTTCCCGTTCAGCAGCCATAGTGTGTTTTCTAAACGTGTGACTCTGTTCTGTTTTGCAATTCAGTTCAAGTGTAGCGGTTTTTACATTCCCTCTAGAAGTGATATCTTATGATAAGTGTCTTTTTCTGTGTGACTTATTTCACTTAGAATCGTCGTACCTAAATCCACTCATCGTGCTGCTACTAGCCTTATGACGTTGATTTCATGGCTGAGTGATATTCCATTGTACATGAGGACCACAACTTCTTTATCCATTTTTCTCTTTCCTAGGATATTTAAGGTGTAATGAAGTGGGGTTTCTTGTCAACAGAGCAGCCCTAAACTTTGGGGTGCCTGTGTCTTGCTGATTTTTATTTTTCCCAATTTATACGTCCATGAGTGGAAGTGCCCTAAGCGCTCCAAGCTGTGTTTTTTAGATGTTTCAGGACACACCGTACACTTCTCCAGAGTGGCTGTTGGCAATTTACATCCCTCCCATCAGCGTAGCAAGGCTCCCATTTCTCCATGGCCGCTCCTGCATTTCTGGTTTTGACACTTTTTTCCGCATGGCCCTTTTGACCGCTGGGATGCGAGACTTCTTTGTAGCACTGATTTGCCTTTCCAGGTTGCTTGGTTGGCCAGAAAGGGCGTATGCGTTTTTTCCTGAATATATTCAGGAAAAAACGCATACGCCCTTTTTGGCCAAGGGCATCATTGTCCACGTTTTGCCGCTTTTCATGTGCTTTCAAAGCGATTCGAATCTACCTCCTGAAATCTGTTTCCTGCAATTCTGCCTTGCTTTCAAAGCCTCTTCGTTGCCTTCCCTTAATATATTTGTGGACGAGAGTTATCATTTAAAACACTGCAGGTTTGTGAATTGCAGTGCCCATGAGCTCCATTTTTCAACTCGCTTTTTTGGGAGCTGGCCGCAAAAGCGCAGGATTGCTTCAGGCCCTCTTCTGGTTCTGGGGGGCAGGCTGAGCTTGTGCTTAATTCTTCTTCCTGATGGGAAAATAGAGTGACCTGTGCCTGTCCCAACACCTAGAGCTAGTCTCTCATTGGTTCCCCCACTTCCCGTTCATGATCAGGACAATTTGCAACCTGTACTGAACAGGAGGTTAAAGGTGCTGATTCTCCAAGGAGGGAGATGGCTAGTAAATCGGGTGGAATGGCGAACCCGAGCAAAGGAGATGAGAAATGAGGTTCGTTTTAGAAACCTTTCCCGATCACACGGTGTACCATCTTCTGGGTTTCTCATGCATGTTTTCGATGTAGGAAGATGCCCTTGAACCTGGAGATTTGGGACCCATGGGACGGGTTCCATGCAGTATTACTTGAAAGGGTCTGCGTTGGCTCCCCCAACCTCACCGAACCTCTCAGCCCCAAGAGTGTCCACCCTTATGTCTCAATCAGCTGTGAGTCTAGATATGGTCAATCCAGGTTGCATCACAGCCCCTGAACGAATTTTGTAAGTATTTCTCTCTCTTCCACTGTCTTTGTTTCACAGGTTTTGAAAAGTAATTTATTTTTATAATGGGGTTTAGCTGCTTTTCACGGCTGTGTTTATGCCGCTTTACACCCCCTTGACTCACTTACAGAGAGATATCAATACATAGGTTTGAAGATTCTTACTAGTCAGATATATTCTTGTGCGGTGAATAGGGGGTGTTGAGTCCAGTTCACTGAGCAAGGAGTAGGTCTTGTCTATTACATATTGGGTTTATGGAAGGATATCGGAGCTAATTTGAAACCCTTGTTTTATGCATCACCCCACCTCCCCTTTCCCGTTCAGCAGCCATAGTGTGTTTTCTAAACGTGTGACTCTGTTCTGTTTTGTAATTCAGTTCAAGTGTAGCGGTTTTTAAATTCCCTCTATAAGTGATATCTTATGATAAGTGTCTTTTTCTGTGTGACTTATTTCACTTAGAATCGTCGTACCTAAATCCACTCATCGTGCTGCTACTAGCCTTATGACGTGGATTTCTTGGCTGAGTGATATTCCATTGTACATGAGGACCCCAACTTCTTTATCCATTTTTCTCTTTCCTAGGATATTTAAGGTGTAATGAAGTGGGGGTTCTGGTCAACAGAGCAGCCCTAAACTTTGGGGTGCCTGTGTCTTGCTGATTTTTAGTTTTCCCAATTTATAGGCCCATGAGTGGAAGTGCCCTATGCTCTCCAATCTGTGTTATTTAGATGTTTCAGGACACACCGTACACTTCTCCAGAGTGGCTGTTGGCAATTTACATCCTGCCCATCAGCGTAGCAAGGCTCCCATTTCTCCATGGCCGGTCCTGCATTTCTGGTTTTGACACTTTTTTCCGCATGGCCCTTTTGCCCTCTGGGAAGCGAGACTTCTTTGGAGCGCTGATTTGCCTTTCCAGGTTGCTTGGTTGGCCAAAAAGGGCGTATGCGTTTTTTCCTTAATATATTCAGGAAAAAACGCATACGCCCTTTTTGGCCAAGGGCATCATTGTCCACGTTTTGCCACTTTTCATGTGCTTTCAAAGCGATTCGAATCTACCTCCTGAAATCTGTTTCCTGCAATTCTGCCTTGCTTTCAAAGCCTCTTCGTTGCCTTCCCTCAATATATTTGTGGACGAGAGTTATCATTTATAACTCTGCAGGTTTGTGAATTGCAGTGCCCATGAGCTCCATTTTTCAAGTCGCTTTTTGGGAGCTGGCCGCAAAAGCGCAGGATTTCTTCAGGCCCTCTTCTGGTTCTGGGGGGCAGGCTGAGGCTGTGGTTAATTCTTCTTCCTGATGGGAAAATAGAGGGACCTGTGCCTGTCCCAACCACTAGAGCTAGTCTCTCATTTGTTCCCCCACTTCCCGTTCATGATCAGGACAATTTGCAACCTGTACTGAACAGGAGGTTAAAGGTGCTGATTCTCCAAGGAGGGAGATGGCTAGTAAATCGGGTGGAATGGCGAACCCGAGCAAAGGAGATGAGAAATGAGGTTCGTTTTAGAAACCTTTCCCGATCACACGGTGTACCATCTTCTGGGTTTCTCATGCATGTTTTCGATGTAGGAAGATGCCCTTGAACCTGGAGATTTGGGACCCATGGGACGGGTTCCATGCAGTATTACTTGAAAGGGTCTGCGTTGGCTCCCCCAACCTCACCGAACCTCTCAGCCCCAAGAGTGTCCACCCTTATGTCTCAATCAGCTGTGGGTCTAGATATGGTCAATCCAGGTTGCATCACAGCCCCTGAACGAATTTTGTAAGTATTTCTCTCTCTTTCACTGTCTTTGTTTCACAGGTTTTGAAAAGTAATTTATTTTTATAATGGGGTTTAGCTGCTTTTCACGGCTGTGTTTATGCCGCTTTACACCCCCTTGACTCACTTCCAGAGAGATATCAATACATAGGTTTGAAGATTCTTACTAGTCAGATATATTCTTGTGCGGTGAATAGGGGGTGTTGAGTCCAGTTCACTGAGCAAGGAGTAGGTCTTGTCTATTACATATTGGGTTTATGGAAGGGTATCGGAGCTAATTTGAAACCCTTGTTTTATGCATCACCCCACCTCACCTTTCCCGTTCAGCAGCCATAGTGTGTTTTCTAAACGTGTGACTCTGTTCTGTTTTGTAATTCAGTTCAAGTGTAGCGGTTTTTACATTCCCTCTATAAGTGATATCTTATGATAAGTGTCTTTTTCTGTGTGACTTATTTCACTTAGAATCGTCGTACCTAAATCCACTCATCGTGCTGCTACTAGCCTTATGACGTGGATTTCTTGGCTGAGTGATATTCCATTGTACATGAGGACCCCAACTTCTTTATCCATTTTTCTCTTTCCTAGGATATTTAAGGTGTAATGAAGTGGGGGTTCTTGTCAACAGAGCAGCCCTAAACTTTGGGGTGCCTGTGTCTTGCTGATTTTTAGTTTTCCCAATTTATAGGCCCATGAGTGGAAGTGCCCTATGCTCTCCAATCTGTGTTATTTAGATGTTTCAGGACACACCGTACACTTTTCCAGAGTGGCTGTTGGCAATTTACATCCTGCCCATCAGCGTAGCAAGGCTCCCATTTCTCCATGGCCGGTCCTGCATTTCTGGTTTTGACACTTTTTTCCGCATGGCCCTTTTGCCCTCTGGGAAGCGAGACTTCTTTGGAGCGCTGATTTGCCTTTCCAGGTTGCTTGGTTGGCCAAAAAGGGCGTATGCGTTTTTTCCTGAATATATTCAGGAAAAAACGCATACGCCCTTTTTGGCCAAGGGCATCTTTGTCCACGTTTTGCCACTTTTCATGTGCTTTCAAAGCGATTCGAATCTACCTCCTGAAATCTGTTTCCTGCAATTCTGCCTTGCTTTCAAAGCCTCTTCGTTTCCTTCCCTCAATATATTTGTGGACGAGAGTTATCATTTATAACTCTGCAGGTTTGTGAATTGCAGTGCCCATGAGCTCCATTTTTCAAGTCGCTTTTTGGGAGCTGGCCGCAAAAGCGCAGGATTGCTTCAGGCACTCTTCTGGTTCTGGGGGGCAGGCTGAAGCTGTGGTTAATTCTTCTTCCTGATGGGAAAATAGAGGGACCTGTGCCTTTCCCAACCACTAGAGGTAGTCTCTCATTGGTTCCCCCACTTCCCGTTCATGATCAGGACAATTTGCAACCTGTACTGAACAGGAGGTTAAAGGTGCTGATTCTCCAAGGAGGGAGATGGCTAGTAAATCGGGTGGAATGGCGAACCCGAGCAAAGGAGATGAGAAATGAGATGCGTTTTAGAAACCTTTCCCGATCACACGGTGTACCATCTTCTGGGTTTCTCATGCATGTTTTCGATGTAGGAAGATGCCCTTGAACCTGGAGATTTGGGACCCATGGGACGGGTACCATGCAGTATTACTTGAAAGGGTCTGCGTTGGCTCCCCCAACCTCACCGAACCTCTCAGCCCCAAGAGTGTCCACCCTTATGTCTCAATCAGCTGTGGGTCTAGATATGGTCAATCCAGGTTGCATCACAGCCCCTGAACGAATTTTGTAAGAATTTCTCTCTTTCACTGTCTTTGTTTCATGGGTTTTGAAAAGTAATTTATTTTTATAATGGGGTTTAGCTGCTTTTCACGGCTGTGTTTATGCCGCTTTACATCCCCTTGACTCACTTCCAGAGAGATATCAATACATAGGTGTGAAGATTCTTACTAGTCAGATATATTCTTGTGCGGTGAATAGGGGGTGTTGAGTCCAGTTCACTGAGCAAGGAGTAGGTCTTGTCTATTACATATTGGGTTTATGGAACGGTATCGGAGCTAATTTGAAACCCTTGTTTTATGCATCACCCCACCTCACCTTTCCCGTTCAGCAGCCATAGTGTGTTTTCTAAACGTGTGACTCTGTTCTGTTTTGCAATTCAGTTCAAGTGTAGCGGTTTTTACATTCCCTCTAGAAGTGATATCTTATGATAAGTGTCTTTTTCTGTGTGACTTATTTCACTTAGAATCGTCGTACCTAAATCCACTCATCGTGCTGCTACTAGCCTTATGACGTTGATTTCATGGCTGAGTGATATTCCATTGTACATGAGGACCACAACTTCTTTATCCATTTTTCTCTTTCCTAGGATATTTAAGGTGTAATGAAGTGGGGTTTCTTGTCAACAGAGCAGCCCTAAACTTTGGGGTGCCTGTGTCTTGCTGATTTTTATTTTTCCCAATTTATACGTCCATGAGTGGAAGTGCCCTAAGCGCTCCAAGCTGTGTTTTTTAGATGTTTCAGGACACACCGTACACTTCTCCAGAGTGGCTGTTGGCAATTTACATCCCTCCCATCAGCGTAGCAAGGCTCCCATTTCTCCATGGCCGCTCCTGCATTTCTGGTTTTGACACTTTTTTCCGCATGGCCCTTTTGACCGCTGGGATGCGAGACTTCTTTGTAGCACTGATTTGCCTTTCCAGGTTGCTTGGTTGGCCAGAAAGGGCGTATGCGTTTTTTCCTGAATATATTCAGGAAAAAACGCATACGCCCTTTTTGGCCAAGGGCATCATTGTCCACGTTTTGCCGCTTTTCATGTGCTTTCAAAGCGATTCGAATCTACCTCCTGAAATCTGTTTCCTGCAATTCTGCCTTGCTTTCAAAGCCTCTTCGTTGCCTTCCCTTAATATATTTGTGGACGAGAGTTATCATTTAAAACACTGCAGGTTTGTGAATTGCAGTGCCCATGAGCTCCATTTTTCAACTCGCTTTTTTGGGAGCTGGCCGCAAAAGCGCAGGATTGCTTCAGGCCCTCTTCTGGTTCTGGGGGGCAGGCTGAGCTTGTGCTTAATTCTTCTTCCTGATGGGAAAATAGAGTGACCTGTGCCTGTCCCAACACCTAGAGCTAGTCTCTCATTGGTTCCCCCACTTCCCGTTCATGATCAGGACAATTTGCAACCTGTACTGAACAGGAGGTTAAAGGTGCTGATTCTCCAAGGAGGGAGATGGCTAGTAAATCGGGTGGAATGGCGAACCCGAGCAAAGGAGATGAGAAATGAGGTTCGTTTTAGAAACCTTTCCCGATCACACGGTGTACCATCTTCTGGGTTTCTCATGCATGTTTTCGATGTAGGAAGATGCCCTTGAACCTGGAGATTTGGGACCCATGGGACGGGTTCCATGCAGTATTACTTGAAAGGGTCTGCGTTGGCTCACCCAACCTCACCGAACCTCTCAGCCCCAAGAGTGTCCACCCTTATGTCTCAATCAGCTGTGAGTCTAGATATGGTCAATCCAGGTTGCATCACAGCCCCTGAACGAATTTTGTAAGTATTTCTCTCTCTTCCACTGTCTTTGTTTCACAGGTTTTGAAAAGTAATTTATTTTTATAATGGGGTTTAGCTGCTTTTCACGGCTGTGTTTATGCCGCTTTACACCCCCTTGACTCACTTACAGAGAGATATCAATACATAGGTTTGAAGATTCTTACTAGTCAGATATATTCTTGTGCGGTGAATAGGGGGTGTTGAGTCCAGTTCACTGAGCAAGGAGTAGGTCTTGTCTATTACATATTGGGTTTATGGAAGGATATCGGAGCTAATTTGAAACCCTTGTTTTATGCATCACCCCACCTCCCCTTTCCCGTTCAGCAGCCATAGTGTGTTTTCTAAACGTGTGACTCTGTTCTGTTTTGTAATTCAGTTCAAGTGTAGCGGTTTTTACATTCCCTCTATAAGTGATATCTTATGATAAGTGTCTTTTTCTGTGTGACTTATTTCACTTAGAATCGTCGTACCTAAATCCACTCATCGTGCTGCTACTAGCCTTATGACGTGGATTTCTTGGCTGAGTGATATTCCATTGTACATGAGGACCCCAACTTCTTTATCCATTTTTCTCTTTCCTAGGATATTTAAGGTGTAATGAAGTGGGGGTTCTGGTCAACAGAGCAGCCCTAAACTTTGGGGTGCCTGTGTCTTGCTGATTTTTAGTTTTCCCAATTTATAGGCCCATGAGTGGAAGTGCCCTATGCTCTCCAATCTGTGTTATTTAGATGTTTCAGGACACACCGTACACTTCTCCAGAGTGGCTGTTGGCAATTTACATCCTGCCCATCAGCGTAGCAAGGCTCCCATTTCTCCATGGCCGGTCCTGCATTTCTGGTTTTGACACTTTTTTCCGCATGGCCCTTTTGCCCTCTGGGAAGCGAGACTTCTTTGGAGCGCTGATTTGCCTTTCCAGGTTGCTTGGTTGGCCAAAAAGGGCGTATGCGTTTTTTCCTTAATATATTCAGGAAAAAACGCATACGCCCTTTTTGGCCAAGGGCATCATTGTCCACGTTTTGCCACTTTTCATGTGCTTTCAAAGCGATTCGAATCTACCTCCTGAAATCTGTTTCCTGCAATTCTGCCTTGCTTTCAAAGCCTCTTCGTTTCCTTCCCTCAATATATTTGTGGACGAGAGTTATCATTTATAACTCTGCAGGTTTGTGAATTGCAGTGCCCATGAGCTCCATTTTTCAAGTCGCTTTTTGGGAGCTGGCCGCAAAAGCGCAGGATTGCTTAAGGCACTCTTCTGGTTCTGGGGGGCAGGCTGAAGCTGTGGTTAATTCTTCTTCCTGATGGGAAAATAGAGGGACCTGTGCCTTTCCCAACCACTAGAGGTAGTCTCTCATTGGTTCCCCCACTTCCCGTTCATGATCAGGACAATTTGCAACCTGTACTGAACAGCAGGTTAAAGGTGCTGATTCTCCAAGGAGGGAGATGGCTAGTAAATCGGGTGGAATGGCGAACCCGAGCAAAGGAGATGAGAAATGAGATGCGTTTTAGAAACCTCTCCCGATCACACGGTGTACCATCTTCTGGGTTTCTCATGCATGTTTTCGATGTAGGAAGATGCCCTTGAACCTGGAGATTTGGGACCCATGGGACGGGTACCATGCAGTATTACTTGAAAGGGTCTGCGTTGGCTCCCCCAACCTCACCGAACCTCTCAGCCCCAAGAGTGTCCACCCTTATGTCTCAATCAGCTGTGGGTCTAGATATGGTCAATCCAGGTTGCATCACAGCCCCTGAACGAATTTTGTAAGAATTTCTCTCTTTCACTGTCTTTGTTTCATGGGTTTTGAAAAGTAATTTATTTTTATAATGGGGTTTAGCTGCTTTTCACGGCTGTGTTTATGCCGCTTTACATCCCCTTGACTCACTTCAAGAGAGATATCAATACATAGGTGTGAAGATTCTTACTAGTCAGATATATTCTTGTGCGGTGAATAGGGGGTGTTGAGTCCAGTTCACTGAGCAAGGAGTAGGTCTTGTCTATTACATATTGGGTTTATGGAACGGTATCGGAGCTAATTTGAAACCCTTGTTTTATGCATCACCCCACCTCACCTTTCCCGTTCAGCAGCCATAGTGTGTTTTCTAAACGTGTGACTCTGTTCTGTTTTGCAATTCAGTTCAAGTGTAGCGGTTTTTACATTCCCTCTAGAAGTGATATCTTATGATAAGTGTCTTTTTCTGTGTGACTTATTTCACTTAGAATCGTCGTACCTAAATCCACTCATCGTGCTGCTACTAGCCTTATGACGTTGATTTCATGGCTGAGTGATATTCCATTGTACATGAGGACCACAACTTCTTTATCCATTTTTCTCTTTCCTAGGATATTTAAGGTGTAATGAAGTGGGGTTTCTTGTCAACAGAGCAGCCCTAAACTTTGGGGTGCCTGTGTCTTGCTGATTTTTATTTTTCCCAATTTATACGCCCATGAGTGGAAGTGCCCTAAGCGCTCAAAGCTGTGTTTTTTAGATGTTTCAGGACACACCGTACACTTCTCCAGAGTGGCTGTTTGCAATTTACATCCCGCCCAGCAGCGTAGCAAGTCTCCCATTTCTCCATGGCCGCTCCTGCATTTCTGGTTTTGAAACTTTTTTCTGCATGGCCCTTTTGACCGCTGGGATGCGAGACTTCTTTGTAGCGCTGATTTGCCTTTCCAGGTTGCTTGGTTGGCCAAAAAGGGCGTATGCGTTTTTTCCTGAATATATTCAGGAAAAAACGCATACGCTCTTTTTAGCCAAGTGCATCATTGTCCACGTTTTGCCGCTTTTCATGTGCTTTCAAGGCGATTCGAATCTACCTCCTGAAATCTGTTTCCTGCAATTCTGCCTTGCTTTCAAAGCGTCTTCGTTTCCTTCCCTCAATATATTTGTGGACGAGAGGTATCATTTAAAACACTGCAGGTTTGTGAATTGCAGTGCCCCTGAGCTCCATTTTTCAACTCGCTTTTTTGGGAGCTGGCCGCAAAAGCGCAGGATTGCTTCAGGCCCTCTTCTTGTTCTGGGGGGCAGGCTGAGCTTGTGCTTAATTCTTCTTCCTGATGGGAAAATAGAGTGACCTGTGCCTGTCCCAACACCTAGAGCTAGTCTCTCTTTGGTTCCCCCTCTTCCCGTTCATCCTCAGGACAAATTGCAAACTCTACGGAACAGGAGTTTAAAGGTGCCGATTCTCCAAGGAGGGAGAAGGCTAGTAAAGGGGCTGCAATGGCGAACCCGAGCACAAGGAGATGAGAAATGAGGTGCGTTTTAGAAACCTTTCCCGATCACACGGTGTGCCATCTTCTGTGTTGCTCATGCATGTTTTCGATGTAGGAAGATGCCCTTGAACCTGGAGATTTGGGACCCATGGGACGGGTTCCATGCAGTATTACTTGAAAGGGTCTGCTTTGGCTCCCCCAACCTCACCGAACCTCTCAGCCCCAAGAGTGTCCACCCTTATGTCTCAATCAGCTGTGGGTCTAGATATGGTCAATCCAGGTTGCATCACAGCCCTTGAACGAATTTTGTAAGAATTTCTCTCTCTTTCACTGTCTTTGTTTCACGGGTTTTGAAAAGAAATTTATTTTTATAATGGGGTTTAGCTGCTTTTCACGGCTGTGTTTATGCCGTGTTACAGCCCCTTGACTCACTTACAGAGAGATATCAATACATAGGTTTGAAGATTCTTACTAGTCAGATATATTCGTGTGCGGTGAATAGGGGGTGTTGAGTCCAGTTCACTGAGCAAGGAGTAGGTCTTGTCTATTACATATTGGGTTTATGGAACGGTATCGGAGCTAATTTGAAACCCTTGTTTTATGCATCACCCCACCTCACCTTTCCCGTTCAGCAGCCATAGTGTGTTTTCTAAACGTGTGACTATGTTCTGTTTTGTAATTCACTTCAACTGTAGCGGTTTTTACATTCCCTCTATAAGTGCTATCTTATGATAAGTGTCTTTTTCTGTGTGACTTATTTCACTTAGAATCGTCGTACCTAAATCCACTCATCGTGCTGCTACTAGCCTTATGACGTTGATTTCATGGCTGAGTGATATTCCATTGTACATGAGGACCCCAACTTCTTTATCCATTTTTCTCTTTCCTAGGATATTTAAGATGTAATGAAGTGGTGGTTCTTGTCAACAGAGCAGCCCTAAACTTTGGAGTGCCTGTGTCTTGCTGATTTTTAGTTTTCCCAATTTATACGCCCATGAGTGGAAGTGCCCTATGCTCTCCAATCTGTGTTATTTAGATGTTTCAGGACACACCGTACACTTCTCCAGAGTGGCTGTTGGCAATTTACATCCTGCCCATCAGCGTAGCCAGGCTCCCATTTCTCCATGGCCGGTCCTGCATTTCTGGTTTGGACACTTTTTTCCGCATGGCCCTTTTGCCCTCTGGGAAGCGAGACTTCTTTGGAGCGCTGATTTGCCTTTCCAGGTTGCTTGGTTGGCCAAAAAGGGCGTATGCGTTTTTTCCTGAATATATTCAGGAAAAAACGCATACGCCCTTTTTGGCCAAGGGCATCATTGTCCACGTTTTGCCGCTTTTCATGTGCTTTCAAGGCGATTCGAATCTACCTCCTGAAATCTGTTTCCTGCAATTCTGCCTTGCTTTCAAAGCCTCTTCGTTGCCTTCCCTTAATATATTTGTGGACGAGAGGTATCATTTAAAACACTGCAGGTTTGTGAATTGCAGTGCCCCTGAGCTCCATTTTTCAGCTCGCTTTTTTGGGAGCTGGCCGCAAAAGCGCAGGATTGTTTCAGGCCCTCTTCTGGTTCTGGGGGGCAGGCTGAGCTTGTGCTTAATTCTTCTTCCTGATGGGAAAATAGAGTGACCTGTGACTGTCCCAACACCTAGAGCTAGTCTCTCATTGGTTCCCCCTCTTCCCGTTCATCCTCAGGACAAATTGAAACCTGTACGGAACAGGAGGTTAAAGGTGCTGATTCTCCAAGGAGGGAGATGGCTAGTAAATCGGCTGGAATGGCGAACCCGAGCAAAGGAGATGAGAAATGAGGTGCGTTTTAGAAACCTTTCCCGATCACACGGTGTACCATCTTCTGGGTTTCTCATGCCTGTTTTCGACGTAGGAAGATGCCCTTGAACCTGGAGATTTGGGACCCATGGGATGGGTACCATGCAGTATTACTTGAAAGGGTTTGCGTTGGCTCACCCAACCTCACCGAACCTCTCAGCCCCAAGAGTGTCCACCCTTATGTCTCAATCAGCTGTGGGTCTAGATATGGTCAATCCAGGTTGCATCACAGGCCCAGAACGAATTTTGTAAGAATTTCTCTCTCTTTCACTGTCTTTGTTTCACAGGTTTTGAAAAGAAATTTATTTTTATAATGGGGTTTAGCTGCTTTTCACGGCTGTGTTTATGCCGTGTTACAGCCCCTTGACTCACTTACAGAGAGATATCAATACATAGGTTTGAAGATTCTTACTAGTCAGATATATTCTTGTGCGGTGAATAGGGGGTGTTGAGTCCAGTTCACTGAGCAAGGAGTAGGTCTTGTCTATTACATATTGGGTTTATGGAACGGTATCGGAGCTAATTTGAAACCCTTGTTTTATGCATCACCCCACCTCACCTTTCCCGTTCAGCAGCCATAGTGTGTTTTCTAAACGTGTGACTATGTTCTGTTTTGTAATTCACTTCAACTGTAGCGGTTTTTACATTCCCTCTATAAGTGCTATCTTATGATAAGTGTCTTTTTCTGTATGACTTATTTCACTTAGAATCGTCGTACCTAAATCCACTCATCGTGCTGCTACTATCCTTATGACGTTGATTTCATGGCTGAGTGATATTCCATTGTACATGAGGACCCCAACTTCTTTATCCATTTTTCTCTTTCCTAGGATATTTAAGATGTAATGAAGTGGTGGTTCTTGTCAACAGAGCAGCCCTAAACTTTGGAGTGCCTGTGTCTTGCTGATTTTTATTTTTCCCAATTTATACGCCCATGAGTGGAAGTGCCCTATGCGCTCCAAGCTGTATTTTTTAGATGTTTCAGGACACACCGTACACTTCTCCAGAGTGGCTGTTGGCAATTTACATCCCTCCCATCAGCGTAGCAAGGCTCCCATTTCTCCATGGCAGGTCCTGCATTTCTGGTTTGGACACTTTTTTCCGCATGGCCCTTTTGCCCTCTGGGAAGCGAGACTTCTTTGGAGCGCTGATTTGCCTTTCCAGGTTGCTTGGTTGGCCAAAAAGGGCGTATGCGTTTTTTCCTGAATATATTCAGGAAAAAACGCATACGCCCTTTTTGGCCAAGGGCATCATTGTCCACGTTTTGCCACTTTTCATGTGCTTTCAAAGCGATTCGAATCTACCTCCTGAAATCTGTTTCCTGCAATTCTGCCTTGCTTTCAAAGCCTCTTCGTTTCCTTCCCTCAATATATTTGTGGACGAGAGTTATCATTTATAACTCTGCAGGTTTGTGAATTGCAGTGCCCATGAGCTCCATTTTTCAAGTCGCTTTTTGGGAGCTGGCCGCAAAAGCGCAGGATTGCTTCAGGCACTCTTCTGGTTCTGGGGGGCAGGCTGAAGCTGTGGTTAATTCTTCTTCCTGATGGGAAAATAGAGGGACCTGTGCCTTTCCCAACCACTAGAGGTAGTCTCTCATTGGTTCCCCCACTTCCCGTTCATGATCAGGACAATTTGCAACCTGTACTGAACAGGAGGTTAAAGGTGCTGATTCTCCAAGGAGGGAGATGGCTAGTAAATCGGGTGGAATGGCGAACCCGAGCAAAGGAGATGAGAAATGAGATGCGTTTTAGAAACCTTTCCCGATCACACGGTATACCATCTTCTGGGTTTCTCATGCATGTTTTCGATGTAGGAAGATGCCCTTGAACCTGGAGATTTGGGACCCATGGGACGGGTACCATGCAGTATTACTTGAAAGGGTCTGCGTTGGCTCCCACAACCTCACCGAACCTCTCAGCCCCAAGAGTGTCCACCCTTATGTCTCAATCAGCTGTGGGTCTAGATATGGTCAATCCAGGTTGCATCACAGCCCCTGAACGAATTTTGTAAGAATTTCTCTCTTTCACTGTCTTTGTTTCATGGGTTTTGAAAAGTAATTTATTTTTACAATGGGGTTTAGCTGCTTTTCACGGCTGTGTTTAGGCCGCTTTACATCCCCTTGACTCACTTCCAGAGAGATATCAATACATAGGTGTGAAGATTCTTACTAGTCAGATATATTCTTGTGCGGTGAATAGGGGGTGTTGAGTCCAGTTCACTGAGCAAGGAGTAGGTCTTGTCTATTACATATTGGGTTTATGGAACGGTATCGGAGCTAATTTGAAACCCTTGTTTTATGCATCACCCCACCTCACCTTTCCCGTTCAGCAGCCATAGTGTGTTTTCTAAACGTGTGACTCTGTTCTGTTTTGCAATTCAGTTCAAGTGTAGCGGTTTTTACATTCCCTCTAGAAGTGATATCTTATGATAAGTGTCTTTTACTGTGTGACTTATTTCACTTAGAATCGTCGTACCTAAATCCACTCATCGTGCTGCTACTAGCCTTATGACGTTGATTTCATGGCTGAGTGATATTCCATTGTACATGAGGACCACAACTTCTTTATCCATTTTTCTCTTTCCTAGGATATTTAAGGTGTAATGAAGTGGGGTTTCTTGTCAACAGAGCAGCCCTAAACTTTGGGGTGCCTGTGTCCTGCTGATTTTTATTTTTCCCAATTTATACGCCCATGAGTGGAAGTGCCCTAAGCGCTCCAAGCTGTGTTTTTTAGATGTTTCAGGACACACCGTACACTTCTCCAGAGTGGCTGTTTGCAATTTACATCCCGCCCAGCAGTGTAGCAAGTCTCCCATTTCTCCATGGCCGCTCCTGCATTTCTGGTTTTGAAACTTTTTTCTGCATGGCCCTTTTGACCGCTGGGATGCGAGACTTCTTTGTAGCGCTGATTTGCCTTTCCAGGTTGCTTGGTTGGCCAAAAAGGGCGTATGCGTTTTTTCCTGAATATATTCAGGAAAAAACGCATACGCCCTTTTTGGCCAAGGGCATCATTGTCCACGTTTTGCCGCTTTTCATGTGCTTTCAAGGCGATTCGAATCTACCTCCTGAAATCTGTTTCCTGCAATTCTGCCTTGCTTTCAAAGCCTCTTCGTTGCCTTCCCTCAATATATTTGTGGACGAGAGGTATCATTTAAAACAGTGCAGGTTTGTGAATTGCAGTGCCCCTGAGCTCCATTTTTCAACTCGCTTTTTTGGGAGCTGGCCGCAAAAGCGCAGGATTGCTTCAGGCCCTCTTCTGGTTCTGGGGGGCAGGCTGAGCTTGTGCTTAATTCTTCTTCCTGATGGGAAAATAGAGTGACCTGTGCCTGTCCCAACACCTAGAGCTAGTCTCTCTTTGGTTCCCCCTCTTCCCGTTCATCCTCAGGACAAATTGCAAACTCTACGGAACAGGAGTTTAAAGGTGCTGATTCTCCAAGGAGGGAGAAGGCTAGTAAAGGGGCTGCAATGGCGAACCCGAGCACAAGGAGATGAGAAATGAGGTGCGTTTTAGAATCCTTTCCCGACCACACGGTGTGCCATCTTCTGGGTTTCTCATGCATGTTTTCGATGTAGGAAGATGCCCTTGAACCTGGAGATTTGGGACCCATGGGACGGGTAACATGCAGTATTACTTGAAAGGGTCTGCGTTGGCTCACCCAACCTCACCAAACCTCTCAGCCCCAAGAGTGTCCACCCTTATGTCTCAATCAGCTGTGGGTCTAGATATGGTCAATCCAGGTTACATCACAGCCCTTGAACGAATTTTGTAAGAATTTCTCTCTCTTTCACTGTCTTTGTTTCACGGGTTTTGAAAAGAAATTTATTTTTATAATGGGGTTTAGCTGCTTTTCACGGCTGTGTTTATGCCGTGTTACAGCCTCTTGACTCACTTACAGAGAGATATCAATACATAGGTTTGAAGATTCTTACTAGTCAGATATATTCTTGTGCGGTGAATAGGGGGTGTTGAGTCCAGTTCACTGAGCAAGGAGTAGGTCTTGTCTATTACATATTGGGTTTATGGAACGGTATCGGAGCTAATTTGAAACCCTTGTTTTATGCATCACCCCACCTCACCTTTCCCGTTCAGCAGCCATAGTGTGTTTTCTAAACGTGTGACTATGTTCTGTTTTGTAATTCACTTCAACTGTAGCGGTTTTTACATTCCCTCTATAAGTGCTATCTTATGATAAGTGTCTTTTTCTGTGTGACTTATTTCACTTAGAATCGTCGTACCTAAATCCACTCATCGTGCTGCTACTAGCCTTATGACGTTGATTTCATGGCTGAGTGATATTCCATTGTACATGAGGACCCCAACTTCTTTATCCATTTTTCTCTTTCCTAGGATATTTAAGATGTAATGAAGTGGTGGTTCTTGTCAACAGAGCAGCCCTAAACTTTGGAGTGCCTGTGTCTTGCTGATTTTTAGTTTTCCCAATTTATACGCCCATGAGTGGAAGTGCCCTATGCGCTCCAAGCTGTGTTTTTTAGATGTTTCAGGACACACCGTACACTTCTCCAGAGTGGCTGTTGGCAATTTACATCCCTCCCATCAGCGTAGCAAGGCTCCCATTTCTCCATGGCCGCTCCTGCATTTCTGGTTTTGACACTTTTTTCCGCATGGCCCTTTTTCCCCTGAGAAGCGAGACTTCTTTGTAGCACTGATTTGCCTTTCCAGGTTGCTTGGTTGGCCAAAAAGGGCGTATGCGTTTTTTCCTGAATATATTCAGGAAAAAACGCATACGCCCTTTTTGGCCAAGGGCATCATTGTCCACGTTTTGCCGCTTTTCATGTGCTTTCAAGGCGATTCGAATCTACCTCCTGAAATCTGTTTCCTGCAATTCTGCCTTGCTTTCAAAGCCTCTTCGTTGCCTTCCCTTAATATATTTGTGGACGAGAGGTATCATTTAAAACTCTGCAGGTTTGTGAATTGCAGTGCCCCTGAGCTCCATTTTTCATCTCGCTTTTTTGGGAGCTGGCCGCAAAAGCGCAGGATTGCTACAGGCCCTCTTCTGGTTCTGGGGGGCAGGCTGAGCTTGTGCTTAATTCTTCTTCCTGATGGGAAAATAGAGTGACCTGTGCCTGTCCCAACACCTAGAGCTAGTCTCTCATTGGTTCCCCCTCTTCCCGTTCATCCTCAGGACAAATTGCAACCTGTACGGAACAGGAGGTTAAAGGTGCTGATTCTCCAAGGAGGGAGATGGCTAGTAAATCGGCTGGAATGGCGAACCCGAGCAAAGGAGATGAGAAATGAGGTGCGTTTTAGAAACCTTTCCCGATCACACGGTGTACCATCTTCTGGGTTTCTCATGCCTGTTTTCGACGTAGGAAGATGCCCTTGAACCTGGAGATTTGGGACCCATGGGATGGGTAACATGCAGTATTACTTGAAAGGGTCTGCGTTGGCTCACCCAACCTCACCGAACCTCTCAGCCCCAAGAGTGTCCACCCTTATGTCTCAATCAGCTGTGGGTCTAGATATGGTCAATCCAGGTTGCATCACAGCCCCTGAACGAATTTTGTAAGAATTTCTCTCTCTTTCACTGTCTTTGTTTCACGGGTTTTGAAAAGTAATTTATTTTTATAATGGGGTTTAGCTGCTTTTCACGGCTGTGTTTATGCCGCTTTACACCCCCTTGACTCACTTACAGAGAGATATCAATACATAGGTTTGAAGATTCTTACTAGTCATATATATTCTTGTGCGGTGAATAGGGGGTGTTGAGTCCAGTTCACTGAAAAAGGAATAGGTCTTGTCTCTTACATATTGGGTTTATGGAACGGTATCTGAGCTAATTTGAAACCCTTGTTTTATGCATCACCCCACCTCACCTTTCTCGTTCAGCAGCCATAGTGTGTTTCCTAAACGTGTGACTCTGTTCTGTTTTGTAATTCAGTTCAAGTGTAGCGGTTTTTACATTCCCTCTCTAAGTGATATCTTATGATAAGTGTCTTTTTCTGTGTGACTTATTTCACTTAGAATCGTCGTACCTAAATCCACTCATCGTGCTGCTACTAGCCTTATGACGTGGATTTCATGGCTGAGTGATATTCCATTGTACATGAGGACCACAACTTCTTTATCCATTTTTCTCTTTCCTAGGATATTTAAGGTGTAATGAAGTGGGGGTTCTTGTCAACAGAGCAGCCCTCAACTTTGGGGTGCCTGTGTCTTGCTGATTTTTAGTTTTCCCAATTTATACGCCCATGAGTGGAAGTGCCCTATGTTCTCCAAGCTGTGTTTTTTAGATGTTTCAGAACACACCGTACACTTCTCCCGAGTGGCTGTTGGCAATTTACATCCCACCCATCAGCGTAGCAAGGCTCCCATTTCTCCATGGCCGGTCCTGCATTTCTGGTTTGGACACTTTTTTCCGCATGGCCCTTTTGCCCGCTGGGAAGCGAGACTTCTTTGGAGCGCTGATTTGCCTTTCCAGGTTGCTTGGTTGGCCAAAAAGGGCGTATGCGTTTTTTCCTGAATATATTCAGGAAAAAATCGCATACGCCCTTTTTGGCCAAGTGCATCATTGTCCACGTTTTGCCGCTTTTCATGTGCTTTCAAGGCGATTCGAATCTACCTCCTGAAATCTGTTTCCTGCAATTCTGCCTTGCTTTCAAAGCCTCTTCGTTGCCTTCCCTTAATATATTTGTGGACGAGAGTTATCATTTAAAACTCTGCAGTTTTGTGAATTGCAGGGCCCCTGAGCTCCATTTTTCAACTCGCTTTATTGGGAGCTGGCCGCAAAAGCGCAGGATTGCTTCAGGCCCTCTTCTGGTTCTGGGGGGCAGGCTGAGCTTGTGCTTAATTCTTCTTCCTGATGGGAAAATAGAGTGACCTGTGCCTGTCCCAACACCTAGAGCTAGTCTCTCATTGGTTCCCCCTCTTCCCGTTCATCCTCAGGACAAATTGCAACCTGTACGGAACAGGAGGTTAAAGGTGCTGATTCTCCAAGGAGGGAGATGGCTAGTAAATCGGCTGGAATGGCGAACCCGAGCAAAGGAGATGAGAAATGAGGTGCGTTTTAGAAACCTTTCCCGATCACACGGTGTACCATCTTCTGGGTTTCTCATGCCTGTTTTCGACGTAGGAAGATGCCCTTGAACCTGGAGATTTGGGACCCATGGGATGGGTACCATGCAGTATTACTTGAAAGGGTCTGCGTTGGCTCACCCAACCTCACCGAACCTCTCAGCCCCAAGAGTGTCCACCCTTATGTCTCAATCAGCTGTGGGTCTAGATATGGTCAATCCAGGTTGCATCACAGCCCCTGAACGAATTTTGTAAGAATTTCTCTCTCTTTCACTGTCTTTGTTTCACGGGTTTTGAAAAGTAATTTATTTTTATAATGGGGTTTAGCTGCTTTTCACGGCTGTGTTTATGCCGCTTTACACCCCCTTGACTCACTTACAGAGAGATATCAATACATAGGTTTGAAGATTCTTACTAGTCAGATATATTCTTGTGTGGTGAATAGGGGGTGTTGAGTCCAGTTCACTGAAAAAGGAATAGGTCTTGTCTCTTACATATTGGGTTTATGGAACGGTATCTGAGCTAATTTGAAACCCTTGTTTTATGCATCACCCCACCTCACCTTTCCCGTTCAGCAGCCATAGTGTGTTTTCTAAACGTGTGACTATGTTCTGTTTTGTAATTCACTTCAACTGTAGCGGTTTTTACATTCCCTCTATAAGTGCTATCTTATGATAAGTGTCTTTTTCTGTATAACTTATTTCACTTAGAATCGTCGTACCTAAATCCACTCATCGTGCTGCTACTAGCCTTATGACGTTGATTTCATGGCTGAGTGATATTCCATTGTACATGAGGACCCCAACTTCTTTATCCATTTTTCTCTTTCCTAGGATATTTAAGATGTAATGAAGTGGTGGTTCTTGTCAACAGAGCAGCCCTAAACTTTGGAGTGCCTGTGTCTTGCTGATTTTTAGTTTTCCCAATTTATACGCCCATGAGTGGAAGTGCCCTATGCGCTCCAAGCTGTATTTTTTAGATGTTTCAGGACACACCGTACACTTCTCCAGAGTGGCTGTTGGCAATTTACATCCCTCCCATCAGCGTAGCAAGGCTCCCATTTCTCCATGGCCGCTCCTGCATTTCTGGTTTTGACACTTTTTTCCGCATGGCCCTTTTTCCCCTGAGAAGCGAGACTTCTTTGTAGCACTGATTTGCCTTTCCAGGTTGCTTGGTTGGCCAGAAAGGGCGTATGCGTTTTTTCCTGAATATATTCAGGAAAAAACGCATACGCCCTTTTTGGCCAAGGGCATCATTGTCCACGTTTTGCCACTTTTCATGTGCTTTCAAAGCGATTCGAATCTACCTCCTGAAATCTGTTTCCTGCAATTCTGCCTTGCTTTCAAAGCCTCTTCGTTGCCTTCCCTCAATATATTTGTGGACGAGAGTTATCATTTATAACTCTGCAGGTTTGTGAATTGCAGTGCCCATGAGCTCCATTTTTCAAGTCGCTTTTTGGGAGCTGGCCGCAAAAGCGCAGGATTTCTTCAGGCCTTCTTCTGGTTCTGGGGGGCAGGCTGAGGCTGTGGTTAATTCTTCTTCCTGATGGGAAAATAGAGGGACCTGTGCCTGTCCCAACCACTAGAGCTAGTCTCTCATTTGTTCCCCCACTTCCCGTTCATGATCAGGACAATTTGCAACCTGTACTGAACAGGAGGTTAAAGGTGCTGATTCTCCAAGGAGGGAGATGGCTAGTAAATCGGGTGGAATGGCGAACACGAGCAAAGGAGATGAGAAATGAGGTTCGTTTTAGAAACCTTTCCCGATCACACGGTGTACCATCTTCTGGGTTTCTCATGCATGTTTTCGATGTAGGAAGATGCCCTTGAACCTGGAGATTTGGGACCCATGGGACGGGTTCCATGCAGTATTACTTGAAAGGGTCTGCGTTGGCTCCCCCAACCTCACCGAACCTCTCAGCCCCAAGAGTGTCCACCCTTATGTCTCAATCAGCTGTGGGTCTAGATATGGTCAATCCAGGTTGCATCACAGCCCCTGAACGAATTTTGTAAGAATTTCTCTCTCTTTCACTGTCTTTGTTTCACGGGTTTTGAAAAGTAATTTATTTTTATAATGGGGTTTAGCTGCTTTTCACGGCTGTGTTTATGCCGCTTTACACCCCCTTGACTCACTTCCAGAGAGATATCAATACATAGGTTTGAAGATTCTTACTAGTCAGATATATTCTTGTGCGGTGAATAGGGGGTGTTGAGTCCAGTTCACTGAGCAAGGAGTAGGTCTTGTCTATTACATATTGGGTTTATGGAAGGGTATCGGAGCTAATTTGAAACCCTTGTTTTATGCATCACCCCACCTCACCTTTCCCGTTCAGCAGCCATAGTGTGTTTTCTAAACGTGTGACTCTGTTCTGTTTTGTAATTCAGTTCAAGTGTAGCGGTTTTTACATTCCCTCTATAAGTGATATCTTATGATAAGTGTCTTTTTCTGTGTGACTTATTTCACTTAGAATCGTCGTACCTAAATCCACTCATCGTGCTGCTACTAGCCTTATGACGTGGATTTCTTGGCTGAGTGATATTCCATTGTACATGAGGACCCCAACTTCTTTATCCATTTTTCTCTTTCCTAGGATATTTAAGGTGTAATGAAGTGGGGGTTCTTGTCAACAGAGCAGCCCTAAACTTTGGGGTGCCTGTGTCTTGCTGATTTTTAGTTTTCCCAATTTATAGGCCCATGAGTGGAAGTGCCCTATGCTCTCCAATCTGTGTTATTTAGATGTTTCAGGACACACCATACACTTCTCCAGAGTGGCTGTTGGCAATTTACATCCTGCCCATCAGCGTAGCAAGGCTCCCATTTCTCCATGGCCGGTCCTGCATTTCTGGTTTTGACACTTTTTTCCGCATGGCCCTTTTGCCCTCTGGGAAGCGAGACTTCTTTGGAGCGCTGATTTGCCTTTCCAGGTTGCTTGGTTGGCCAAAAAGGGCGTATGCGTTTTTTCCTGAATATATTCAGGAAAAAACGCATACGCCCTTTTTGGCCAAGGGCATCATTGTCCACGTTTTGCCACTTTTCATGTGCTTTCAAAGCGATTCGAATCTACCTCCTGAAATCTGTTTCCTGCAATTCTGCCTTGCTTTCAAAGCCTCTTCGTTTCCTTCCCTCAATATATTTGTGGACGAGAGTTATCATTTATAACTCTGCAGGTTTGTGAATTGCAGTGCCCATGAGCTCCATTTTTCAAGTCGCTTTTTGGGAGCTGGCCGCAAAAGCGCAGGATTGCTTCAGGCACTCTTCTGGTTCTGGGGGGCAGGCTGAAGCTGTGGTTAATTCTTCTTCCTGATGGGAAAATAGAGGGACCTGTGCCTTTCCCAACCACTAGAGGTAGTCTCTCATTGGTTCCCCCACTTCCCGTTCATGATCAGGACAATTTGCAACCTGTACTGAACAGGAGGTTAAAGGTGCTGATTCTCCAAGGAGGGAGATGGCTAGTAAATCGGGTGGAATGGCGAACCCGAGCAAAGGAGATGAGAAATGAGATGCGTTTTAGAAACCTTTCCCGATCACACGGTATACCATCTTCTGGGTTTCTCATGCATGTTTTCGATGTAGGAAGATGCCCTTGAACCTGGAGATTTGGGACCCATGGGACGGGTACCATGCAGTATTACTTGAAAGGGTCTGCGTTGGCTCCCACAACCTCACCGAACCTCTCAGCCCCAAGAGTGTCCACCCTTATGTCTCAATCAGCTGTGGGTCTAGATATGGTCAATCCAGGTTGCATCACAGCCCCTGAACGAATTTTGTAAGAATTTCTCTCTTTCACTGTCTTTGTTTCATGGGTTTTGAAAAGTAATTTATTTTTACAATGGGGTTTAGCTGCTTTTCACGGCTGTGTTTAGGCCGCTTTACATCCCCTTGACTCACTTCCAGAGAGATATCAATACATAGGTGTGAAGATTCTTACTAGTCAGATATATTCTTGTGCGGTGAATAGGGGGTGTTGAGTCCAGTTCACTGAGCAAGGAGTAGGTCTTGTCTATTACATATTGGGTTTATGGAACGGTATCGGAGCTAATTTGAAACCCTTGTTTTATGCATCACCCCACCTCACCTTTCCCGTTCAGCAGCCATAGTGTGTTTTCTAAACGTGTGACTATGTTCTGTTTTGTAATTCACTTCAACTGTAGCGGTTTTTACATTCCCTCTAGAAGTGATATCTTATGATAAGTGTCTTTTTCTGTGTGACTTATTTCACTTAGAATCGTCGTACCTAAATCCACTCATCGTGCTGCTACAAGCCTTATGACGTTGATTTCATGGCTGAGTGATATTCCATTGTACATGAGGACCACAACTTCTTTATCCATTTTTCTCTTTCCTAGGATATTTAAGGTGTAATGAAGTGGGGTTTCTTGTCAACAGAGCAGCCCTAAACTTTGGGGTGCCTGTGTCCTGCTGATTTTTATTTTTCCCAATTTATACGCCCATGAGTGGAAGTGCCCTAAGCGCTCCAAGCTGTGTTTTTTAGATGTTTCAGGACACACCGTACACTTCTCCAGAGTGGCTGTTTGCAATTTACATCCCGCCCAGCAGCGTAGCAAGTCTCCCATTTCTCCATGGCCGCTCCTGCATTTCTGGTTTTGAAACTTTTTTCTTCATGGCCCTTTTGACCGCTGGGATGCGAGACTTCTTTGGAGCGCTGATTTGCCTTTCCAGGTTGCTTGGTTGGCCAAAAAGGGCGTATGCGTTTTTTCCTGAATATATTCAGGAAAAAACGCATACGCCCTTTTTGGCCAAGGGCATCATTGTCCACGTTTTGCCGCTTTTCATGTGCTTTCAAGGCGATTCGAATCTACCTCCTGAAATCTGTTTCCTGCAATTCTGCCTTGCTTTCAAAGCCTCTTCGTTGCCTTCCCTTAATATATTTGTGGACGAGAGGTATCATTTAAAACTCTGCAGGTTTGTGAATTGCAGTGCCCCTGAGCTCCATTTTTCATCTCGCTTTTTTGGGAGCTGGCCGCAAAAGCGCAGGATTGCTTCAGGCCCTCTTCTGGTTCTGGGGGGCAGGCTGAGCTTGTGCTTAATTCTTCTTCCTGATGGGAAAATAGAGTGACCTGTGCCTGTCCCAACACCTAGAGCTAGTCTCTCTTTGGTTCCCCCTCTTCCCGTTCATCCTCAGGACAAATTGCAAACTCTACGGAACAGGAGTTTAAAGGTGCTGATTCTCCAAGGAGGGAGAAGGCTAGTAAAGGGGCTGCAATGGCGAACCCGAGCACAAGGAGATGAGAAATGAGGTGCGTTTTAAAATCCTTTCCCGACCACACGGTGTGCCATCTTCTGGGTTTCTCATGCATGTTTTCGATGTAGGAAGATGCCCTTGAACCTGGAGATTTGGGACCCATGGGACGGGTAACATGCAGTATTACTTGAAAGGGTCTGCGTTGGCTCACCCAACCTCACCAAACCTCTCAGCCCCAAGAGTGTCCACCCTTATGTCTCAATCAGCTGTGGGTCTAGATATGGTCAATCCAGGTTGCATCACAGCCCTTGAACGAATTTTGTAAGAATTTCTCTCTCTTTCACTGTCTTTGTTTCACGGGTTTTGAAAAGAAATTTATTTTTATAATGGGGTTTAGCTGCTTTTCACGGCTGTGTTTATGCCGTGTTACAGCCCCTTGACTCACTTACAGAGAGATATCAATACATAGGTTTGAAGATTCTTACTAGTCAGATATATTCTTGTGCGGTGAATAGGGGGTGTTGAGTCCAGTTCACTGAGCAAGGAGTAGGTCTTGTCTATTACATATTGGGTTTATGGAACGGTATCGGAGCTAATTTGAAACCCTTGTTTTATGCATCACCCCACCTCACCTTTCCCGTTCAGCAGCCATAGTGTGTTTCCTAAACGTGTGACTCTGTTCTGTTTTGTAATTCAGTTCAAGTGTAGCGGTTTTTACATTCCCTCTAGAAGTGATATCTTATGATAAGTGTCTTTTTCTGTGTGACTTATTTCACTTAGAATCGTCGTACCTAAATCCACTCATCGTGCTGCTACTAGCCTTATGACGTTGATTTCATGGCTGAGTGATATTCAATTGTACATGAGGACCACAACTTCTTTATCCATTTTTCTCTTTCCTAGGATATTTAAGGTGTAATGAAGTGGGGGTTCTTGTCAACAGAGCAGCCCTCAACTTTGGGGTGCCTGTGTCCTGCTGATTTTTATTTTTCCCAATTTATACGCCCATGAGTGGAAGTGCCCTATGTTCTCCAAGCTGTGTTTTTTAGATGTTTCAGAACACACCGTACACTTCTCCCGAGTGGCTGTTGGCAATTTACATCCCACCCATCAGCGTAGCAAGGCTCCCATTTCTCCATGGCCGGTCCTGCATTTCTGGTTTGGACACTTTTTTCCGCATGGCCCTTTTGCCCGCTGGGAAGCGAGACTTCTTTGGAGCGCTGATTTGCCTTTCCAGGTTGCTTGGTTGGCCAAAAAGGGCGTATGCGTTTTTTCCTGAATATATTCAGGAAAAAATCGCATACGCCCTTTTTGGCCAAGTGCATCATTGTCCACGTTTTGCCGCTTTTCATGTGCTTTCAAGGCGATTCGAATCTACCTCCTGAAATCTGTTTCCTGCAATTCTGCCTTGCTTTCAAAGCCTCTTCGTTGCCTTCCCTTAATATATTTGTGGACGAGAGTTATCATTTAAAACTCTGCAGTTTTGTGAATTGCAGGGCCCCTGAGCTCCATTTTTCAACTCGCTTTATTGGGAGCTGGCCGCAAAAGCGCAGGATTGCTTCAGGCCCTCTTCTGGTTCTGGGGGGCAGGCTGAGCTTGTGCTTAATTCTTCTTCCTGATGGGAAAATAGAGTGACCTGTGCCTGTCCCAACACCTAGAGCTAGTCTCTCATTGGTTCCCCCTCTTCCCGTTCATCCTCAGGACAAATTGCAACCTGTACGGAACAGGAGGTTAAAGGTGCTGATTCTCCAAGGAGGGAGATGGCTAGTAAATCGGCTGGAATGGCGAACCCGAGCAAAGGAGATGAGAAATGAGGTGCGTTTTAGAAACCTTTCCCGATCACACGGTGTACCATCTTCTGGGTTTCTCATGCCTGTTTTCGACGTAGGAAGATGCCCTTGAACCTGGAGATTTGGGACCCATGGGATGGGTACCATGCAGTATTACTTGAAAGGGTCTGCGTTGGCTCACCCAACCTCACCGAACCTCTCAGCCCCAAGAGTGTCCACCCTTATGTCTCAATCAGCTGTGGGTCTAGATATGGTCAATCCAGGTTGCATCACAGCCCCTGAACGAATTTTGTAAGAATTTCTCTCTCTTTCACTGTCTTTGTTTCACGGGTTTTGAAAAGTAATTTATTTTTATAATGGGGTTTAGCTGCTTTTCACGGCTGTGTTTATGCCGCTTTACACCCCCTTGACTCACTTACAGAGAGATATCAATACATAGGTTTGAAGATTCTTACTAGTCAGATATATTCTTGTGTGGTGAATAGGGGGTGTTGAGTCCAGTTCACTGAAAAAGGAATAGGTCTTGTCTCTTACATATTGGGTTTATGGAACGGTATCTGAGCTAATTTGAAACCCTTGTTTTATGCATCACCCCACCTCACCTTTCCCGTTCAGCAGCCATAGTGTGTTTTCTAAACGTGTGACTATGTTCTGTTTTGTAATTCACTTCAACTGTAGCGGTTTTTACATTCCCTCTATAAGTGCTATCTTATGATAAGTGTCTTTTTCTGTATGACTTATTTCACTTAGAATCGTCGTACCTAAATCCACTCATCGTGCTGCTACTAGCCTTATGACGTTGATTTCATGGCTGAGTGATATTCCATTGTACATGAGGACCCCAACTTCTTTATCCATTTTTCTCTTTCCTAGGATATTTAAGATGTAATGAAGTGGTGGTTCTTGTCAACAGAGCAGCCCTAAACTTTGGAGTGCCTGTGTCTTGCTGATTTTTAGTTTTCCCAATTTATACGCCCATGAGTGGAAGTGCCCTATGCGCTCCAAGCTGTATTTTTTAGATGTTTCAGGACACACCGTACACTTCTCCAGAGTGGCTGTTGGCAATTTACATCCCTCCCATCAGCGTAGCAAGGCTCCCATTTCTCCATGGCCGCTCCTGCATTTCTGGTTTTGACACTTTTTTCCGCATGGCCCTTTTTCCCCTGAGAAGCGAGACTTCTTTGTAGCACTGATTTGCCTTTCCAGGTTGCTTGGTTGGCCAGAAAGGGCGTATGCGTTTTTTCCTGAATATATTCAGGAAAAAACGCATACGCCCTTTTTGGCCAAGGGCATCATTGTCCACGTTTTGCCACTTTTCATGTGCTTTCAAAGCGATTCGAATCTACCTCCTGAAATCTGTTTCCTGCAATTCTGCCTTGCTTTCAAAGCCTCTTCGTTGCCTTCCCTCAATATATTTGTGGACGAGAGTTATCATTTATAACTCTGCAGGTTTGTGAATTGCAGTGCCCATGAGCTCCATTTTTCAAGTCGCTTTTTGGGAGCTGGCCGCAAAAGCGCAGGATTTCTTCAGGCCTTCTTCTGGTTCTGGGGGGCAGGCTGAGGCTGTGGTTAATTCTTCTTCCTGATGGGAAAATAGAGGGACCTGTGCCTGTCCCAACCACTAGAGCTAGTCTCTCATTTGTTCCCCCACTTCCCGTTCATGATCAGGACAATTTGCAACCTGTACTGAACAGGAGGTTAAAGGTGCTGATTCTCCAAGGAGGGAGATGGCTAGTAAATCGGGTGGAATGGCGAACACGAGCAAAGGAGATGAGAAATGAGGTTCGTTTTAGAAACCTTTCCCGATCACACGGTGTACCATCTTCTGGGTTTCTCATGCATGTTTTCGATGTAGGAAGATGCCCTTGAACCTGGAGATTTGGGACCCATGGGACGGGTTCCATGCAGTATTACTTGAAAGGGTCTGCGTTGGCTCCCCCAACCTCACCGAACCTCTCAGCCCCAAGAGTGTCCACCCTTATGTCTCAATCAGCTGTGGGTCTAGATATGGTCAATCCAGGTTGCATCACAGCCCCTGAACGAATTTTGTAAGAATTTCTCTCTCTTTCACTGTCTTTGTTTCACGGGTTTTGAAAAGTAATTTATTTTTATAATGGGGTTTAGCTGCTTTTCACGGCTGTGTTTATGCCGCTTTACACCCCCTTGACTCACTTCCAGAGAGATATCAATACATAGGTTTGAAGATTCTTACTAGTCAGATATATTCTTGTGCGGTGAATAGGGGGTGTTGAGTCCAGTTCACTGAGCAAGGAGTAGGTCTTGTCTATTACATATTGGGTTTATGGAAGGGTATCGGAGCTAATTTGAAACCCTTGTTTTATGCATCACCCCACCTCACCTTTCCCGTTCAGCAGCCATAGTGTGTTTTCTAAACGTGTGACTCTGTTCTGTTTTGTAATTCAGTTCAAGTGTAGCGGTTTTTACATTCCCTCTATAAGTGATATCTTATGATAAGTGTCTTTTTCTGTGTGACTTATTTCACTTAGAATCGTCGTACCTAAATCCACTCATCGTGCTGCTACTAGCCTTATGACGTGGATTTCTTGGCTGAGTGATATTCCATTGTACATGAGGACCCCAACTTCTTTATCCATTTTTCTCTTTCCTAGGATATTTAAGGTGTAATGAAGTGGGGGTTCTTGTCAACAGAGCAGCCCTAAACTTTGGGGTGCCTGTGTCTTGCTGATTTTTAGTTTTCCCAATTTATAGGCCCATGAGTGGAAGTGCCCTATGCTCTCCAATCTGTGTTATTTAGATGTTTCAGGACACACCATACACTTCTCCAGAGTGGCTGTTGGCAATTTACATCCTGCCCATCAGCGTAGCAAGGCTCCCATTTCTCCATGGCCGGTCCTGCATTTCTGGTTTTGACACTTTTTTCCGCATGGCCCTTTTGCCCTCTGGGAAGCGAGACTTCTTTGGAGCGCTGATTTGCCTTTCCAGGTTGCTTGGTTGGCCAAAAAGGGCGTATGCGTTTTTTCCTGAATATATTCAGGAAAAAACGCATACGCCCTTTTTGGCCAAGGGCATCATTGTCCACGTTTTGCCACTTTTCATGTGCTTTCAAAGCGATTCGAATCTACCTCCTGAAATCTGTTTCCTGCAATTCTGCCTTGCTTTCAAAGCCTCTTCGTTTCCTTCCCTCAATATATTTGTGGACGAGAGTTATCATTTATAACTCTGCAGGTTTGTGAATTGCAGTGCCCATGAGCTCCATTTTTCAAGTCGCTTTTTGGGAGCTGGCCGCAAAAGCGCAGGATTGCTTCAGGCACTCTTCTGGTTCTGGGGGGCAGGCTGAAGCTGTGGTTAATTCTTCTTCCTGATGGGAAAATAGAGGGACCTGTGCCTTTCCCAACCACTAGAGGTAGTCTCTCATTGGTTCCCCCACTTCCCGTTCATGATCAGGACAATTTGCAACCTGTACTGAACAGGAGGTTAAAGGTGCTGATTCTCCAAGGAGGGAGATGGCTAGTAAATCGGGTGGAATGGCGAACCCGAGCAAAGGAGATGAGAAATGAGATGCGTTTTAGAAACCTTTCCCGATCACACGGTATACCATCTTCTGGGTTTCTCATGCATGTTTTCGATGTAGGAAGATGCCCTTGAACCTGGAGATTTGGGACCCATGGGACGGGTACCATGCAGTATTACTTGAAAGGGTCTGCGTTGGCTCCCACAACCTCACCGAACCTCTCAGCCCCAAGAGTGTCCACCCTTATGTCTCAATCAGCTGTGGGTCTAGATATGGTCAATCCAGGTTGCATCACAGCCCCTGAACGAATTTTGTAAGAATTTCTCTCTTTCACTGTCTTTGTTTCATGGGTTTTGAAAAGTAATTTATTTTTACAATGGGGTTTAGCTGCTTTTCACGGCTGTGTTTAGGCCGCTTTACATCCCCTTGACTCACTTCCAGAGAGATATCAATACATAGGTGTGAAGATTCTTACTAGTCAGATATATTCTTGTGCGGTGAATAGGGGGTGTTGAGTCCAGTTCACTGAGCAAGGAGTAGGTCTTGTCTATTACATATTGGGTTTATGGAACGGTATCGGAGCTAATTTGAAACCCTTGTTTTATGCATCACCCCACCTCACCTTTCCCGTTCAGCAGCCATAGTGTGTTTTCTAAACGTGTGACTATGTTCTGTTTTGTAATTCACTTCAACTGTAGCGGTTTTTACATTCCCTCTAGAAGTGATATCTTATGATAAGTGTCTTTTTCTGTGTGACTTATTTCACTTAGAATCGTCGTACCTAAATCCACTCATCGTGCTGCTACAAGCCTTATGACGTTGATTTCATGGCTGAGTGATATTCCATTGTACATGAGGACCACAACTTCTTTATCCATTTTTCTCTTTCCTAGGATATTTAAGGTGTAATGAAGTGGGGTTTCTTGTCAACAGAGCAGCCCTAAACTTTGGGGTGCCTGTGTCCTGCTGATTTTTATTTTTCCCAATTTATACGCCCATGAGTGGAAGTGCCCTAAGCGCTCCAAGCTGTGTTTTTTAGATGTTTCAGGACACACCGTACACTTCTCCAGAGTGGCTGTTTGCAATTTACATCCCGCCCAGCAGCGTAGCAAGTCTCCCATTTCTCCATGGCCGCTCCTGCATTTCTGGTTTTGAAACTTTTTTCTTCATGGCCCTTTTGACCGCTGGGATGCGAGACTTCTTTGGAGCGCTGATTTGCCTTTCCAGGTTGCTTGGTTGGCCAAAAAGGGCGTATGCGTTTTTTCCTGAATATATTCAGGAAAAAACGCATACGCCCTTTTTGGCCAAGGGCATCATTGTCCACGTTTTGCCGCTTTTCATGTGCTTTCAAGGCGATTCGAATCTACCTCCTGAAATCTGTTTCCTGCAATTCTGCCTTGCTTTCAAAGCCTCTTCGTTGCCTTCCCTCAATATATTTGTGGACGAGAGGTATCATTTAAAACAGTGCAGGTTTGTGAATTGCAGTGCCCCTGAGCTCCATTTTTCAACTCGCTTTTTTGGGAGCTGGCCGCAAAAGCGCAGGATTGCTTCAGGCCCTCTTCTGGTTCTGGGGGGCAGGCTGAGCTTGTGCTTAATTCTTCTTCCTGATGGGAAAATAGAGTGACCTGTGCCTGTCCCAACACCTAGAGCTAGTCTCTCTTTGGTTCCCCCTCTTCCCGTTCATCCTCAGGACAAATTGCAAACTCTACGGAACAGGAGTTTAAAGGTGCTGATTCTCCAAGGAGGGAGAAGGCTAGTAAAGGGGCTGCAATGGCGAACCCGAGCACAAGGAGATGAGAAATGAGGTGCGTTTTAAAATCCTTTCCCGACCACACGGTGTGCCATCTTCTGGGTTTCTCATGCATGTTTTCGATGTAGGAAGATGCCCTTGAACCTGGAGATTTGGGACCCATGGGACGGGTAACATGCAGTATTACTTGAAAGGGTCTGCGTTGGCTCACCCAACCTCACCAAACCTCTCAGCCCCAAGAGTGTCCACCCTTATGTCTCAATCAGCTGTGGGTCTAGATATGGTCAATCCAGGTTGCATAGAAGCCCTTGAACGAATTTTGTAAGAATTTCTCTCTCTTTCACCGTCTTTGTTTCACGGGTTTTGAAAAGAAATTTATTTTTATAATGGGGTTTAGCTGCTTTTCACGGCTGTGTTTATGCCGTGTTACAGCCCCTTGACTCACTTACAGAGAGATATCAATACATAGGTTTGAAGATTCTTACTAGTCAGATATATTCTTGTGCGGTGAATAGGGGGTGTTGAGTCCAGTTCACTGAGCAAGGAGTAGGTCTTGTCTATTACATATTGGGTTTATGGAACGGTATCGGAGCTAATTTGAAACCCTTGTTTTATGCATCACCCCACCTCACCTTTCCCGTTCAGCAGCCATAGTGTGTTTCCTAAACGTGTGACTCTGTTCTGTTTTGTAATTCAGTTCAAGTGTAGCGGTTTTTACATTCCCTCTAGAAGTGATATCTTATGATAAGTGTCTTTTTCTGTGTGACTTATTTCACTTAGAATCGTCGTACCTAAATCCACTCATCGTGCTGCTACTAGCCTTATGACGTTGATTTCATGGCTGAGTGATATTCAATTGTACATGAGGACCACAACTTCTTTATCCATTTTTCTCTTTCCTAGGATATTTAAGGTGTAATGAAGTGGGGGTTCTTGTCAACAGAGCAGCCCTCAACTTTGGGGTGCCTGTGTCCTGCTGATTTTTATTTTTCCCAATTTATACGCCCATGAGTGGAAGTGCCCTAAGCGCTCCAAGCTGTGTATTTTAGATGTTTCAGGACACACCGTACACTTCTCCAGAGTGGCTGTTTGCAATTTACATCCCGTCCAGCAGCGTAGCAAGTCTCCCATTTCTCCATGGCCGCTCCTGCATTTCTGGTTTTGAAACTTTTTTCTGCATGGCCCTTTTGACCGCTGGGATGCGAGACTTCTTTGTAGCGCTGATTTGCCTTTCCAGGTTGCTTGGTTGGCCAAAAAGGGCGTATGCGTTTTTTCCTGAATATATTCAGGAAAAAACGCATACGCCCTTTTTGGCCAAGGGCATCATTGTCCACGTTTTGCCGCTTTTCATGTGCTTTCAAGGCGATTCGAATCTACCTCCTGAAATCTGTTTCCTGCAATTCTGCCTTGCTTTCAAAGCCTCTTCGTTGCCTTCCCTCAATATATTTGTGGACGAGAGGTATCATTTAAAACAGTGCAGGTTTGTGAATTGCAGTGCCCCTGAGCTCCATTTTTCAACTCGCTTTTTTGGGAGCTGGCCGCAAAAGCGCAGGATTGCTTCAGGCCCTCTTCTGGTTCTGGGGGGCAGGCTGAGCTTGTGCTTAATTCTTCTTCCTGATGGGAAAATAGAGTGACCTGTGCCTGTCCCAACACCTAGAGCTAGTCTCTCTTTGGTTCCCCCTCTTCCCGTTCATCCTCAGGACAAATTGCAAACTCTACGGAACAGGAGTTTAAAGGTGCTGATTCTCCAAGGAGGGAGAAGGCTAGTAAAGGGGCTGCAATGGCGAACCCGAGCACAAGGAGATGAGAAATGAGGTGCGTTTTAGAATCCTTCCCGACCACACGGTGTGCCATCTTCTGGGTTTCTCATGCATGTTTCGATGTAGGAAGATGCCCTTGAACCTGGAGATTTGGGACCCATGGGACGGGTAACATGCAGTATTACTTGAAAGGGTCTGCGTTGGCTCACCCAACCTCACCAAACCTCTCAGCCCCAAGAGTGTCCACCCTTATGTCTCAATCAGCTGTGGGTCTAGATATGGTCAATCCAGGTTGCATCACAGCCCTTGAACGAATTTTGTAAGAATTTCTCTCTCTTTCACTGTCTTTGTTTCACGGGTTTTGAAAAGAAATTTATTTTTATAATGGGGTTTAGCTGCTTTTCACGGCTGTGTTTATGCCGTGTTACAGCCCCTTGACTAACTTACAGAGAGATATCAATACATAGGTTTGAAGATTCTTACTAGTCAGATATATTCTTGTGCGGTGAATAAGGGGTGTTGAGTCCAGTTCACTGAGCAAGGAGTAGGTCTTGTCTATTACATATTGGGTTTATGGAACGGTATCGGAGCTAATGTGAAACCCTTGTTTTATGCATCACCCCACCTCACCTTTCCCGTTCAGCAGCCATAGTGTGTTTTCTAAACGTGTGACTATGTTCTGTTTTGTAATTCACTTCAACTGTAGCGGTTTTTACATTCCCTCTATAAGTGCTATCTTATGATAAGTGTCTTTTTCTGTGTGACTTATTTCACTTAGAATCGTCGTACCTAAATCCACTCATCGTGCTGCTACTACCCTTATGACGTTGATTTCATGGCTGAGTGATATTCCATTGTACATGAGGACCCCAACTTCTTTATCCATTTTTCTCTTTCCTAGGATATTTAAGATGTAATGAAGTGGTGGTTCTTGTCAACAGAGCAGCCCTAAACTTTGGAGTGCCTGTGTCTTGCTGATTTTTAGTTTTCCCAATTTATACGCCCATGAGTGGAAGTGCCCTATGCGCTCCAAGCTGTGTTTTTTAGATGTTTCAGGACACACCGTACACTTCTCCAGAGTGGCTGTTGGCAATTTACATCCCTCCCATCAGCGTAGCAAGGCTCCCATTTCTCCATGGCCGCTCCTGCATTTCTGGTTTTGACACTTTTTTCCGCATGGCCTTTTGCCCGCTGGGAAGCGAGGCTTCTTTGGAGCGCTGATTGGCCTTTCCAGGTTGCTTGGTTGGCCAAAAAGGGCGTATGCGTTTTTTCCTGAATATATTCAGGAAAAAAACGCATAAGCCCTTTTTGGCCAAGGGCATCATTGTCCACGTTTTGCCGCTTTTCATGTGCTTTCAAGGCGATTCGAATCTACCTCCTGAAATCTGTTTCCTGCAATTCTGCCTTGCTTTCAAAGCCTCTTCGTTGCCTTCCCTTAATATATTTGTGGACGAGAGGTATCATTAAAACTCGGCAGGTTTGTGAATTGCAGTGCCCCTGAGCTCCATTTTTCAACTCGCTTTTTTGGGAGCTGGCCGCAAAAGCGCAGGATTGCTTCAGGCCCTCTTCTGGTTCTGGGGGGCAGGCTGAGCTTGTGCTTAATTCTTCTTCCTGATGGGAAAATAGAGTGACCTGTGCCTGTCCCAACACCTAGAGCTAGTCTCTCATTGGTTCCCCCTCTTCCCGTTCATCCTCAGGACAAATTGCAACCTGTACGGAACAGGAGGTTAAAGGTGCTGATTCTCCAAGGAGGGAGATGGCTAGTAAATCGGCTGGAATGGCGAACCCGAGCAAAGGAGATGAGAAATGAGGTGCGTTTTAGAAACCTTTCCCGATCACACGGTGTACCATCTTCTGGGTTTCTCATGCCTGTTTTCGACGTAGGAAGATGCCCTTGAACCTGGAGATTTGGGACCCATGGGATGGGTACCATGCAGTATTACTTGAAAGGGTCTGCGTTGGCTCACCCAACCTCACCGAACCTCTCAGCCCCAAGAGTGTCCACCCTTATGTCTCAATCAGCTGTGGGTCTAGATATGGTCAATCCAGGTTGCATCACAGCCCCTGAACGAATTTTCTAAGAATTTCTCTCTCTTTCACTGTCTTTGTTTCACGGGTTTTGAAAAGTAATTTATTTTTATAATGGGGTTTAGCTGCTTTTCACGGCTGTGTTTATGCCGCTTTACACCCCCTTGACTCACTTACAGAGAGATATCAATACATAGGTTTGAAGATTCTTACTAGTCAGATATATTCTTGTGCGGTGAATAGGGGGTGTTGAGTCCAGTTCACTGAAAAAGGAATAGGTCTTGTCTCTTACATATTGGGTTTATGGAACGGTATCTGAGCTAATTTGAAACCCTTGTTTTATGCATCACCCCACCTCACCTTTCCCGTTCAGCAGCCATAGTGTGTTTCCTAAACGTGTGACTCTGTTCTGTTTTGTAATTCAGTTCAAGTGTAGCGGTTTTTACATTCCCTCTCTAAGTGATATCTTATGATAAGTGTCTTTTTCTGTGTGACTTATTTCACTTAGAATCGTCGTACCTAAATCCACTCATCGTGCTGCTACTAGCCTTATGACGTGGATTTCATGGCTGAGTGATATTCCATTGTACATGAGGACCACAACTTCTTTATCCATTTTTCTCTTTCCTAGGATATTTAAGGTGTAATGAAGTGGGGGTTCTTGTCAACAGAGCAGCCCTCAACTTTGGGGTGCCTGTGTCTTGCTGATTTTTAGTTTTCCCAATTTATACGCCCATGAGTGGAAGTGCCCTATGCTCTCCAAGCTGTGTTTTTTAGATGTTTCAGAACACACCGTACACTTCTCCCGAGTGGCTGTTGGCAATTTACATCCCACCCATCAGCGTGGCAAGGCTCCCATTTCTCCATGGCCGGTCCTGCACTTCTGGTTTGGACACTTTTTTCCGCATGGCCCTTTTGCCCGCTGGGAAGCGAGACTTCTTTGGAGCGCTGATTTGCCTTTCCAGGTTGCTTGGTTGGCCAAAAAGGGCGTATGCGTTTTTTCCTGAATATATTCAGGAAAAAACGCATACGCCCTTTTTGGCCAAGGGCATCATTGTCCACGTTTTACCGCTTTTCATGTGCTTTCAAGGCGATTCGAATCTACCTCCTGAAATCTGTTTCCTGCAATTCTGCCTTGCTTTCAAAGCCTCTTCGTTGCCTTCCCTTAATATATTTGTGGACGAGAGTTATCATTTAAAACTCTGCAGGTTTGTGAATTGCAGTGCCCCTGAGCTCCATTTTTCAACTCGCTTTATTGGGAGCTGGCCGCAAAAGCGCAGGATTGCTTCAGGCCCTCTTCTGGTTCTGGGGGGCAGGCTGAGCTTGTGCTTAATTCTTCTTCCTGATGGGAAAATAGAGTGACCTGTGCCTGTCCCAACACCTAGAGCTAGTCTCTCATTGGTTCCCCCTCTTCCCGTTCATCCTCAGGACAAATTGCAACCTGAACGGAACAGGAGGTTAAAGGTGCTGATTCTCCAAGGAGGGAGATGGCTAGTAAATCGGCTGGAATGGCGAACCCGAGCAAAGGAGATGAGAAATGAGGTGCGTTTTAGAAACCTTTCCCGATCACACGGTGTACCATCTTCTGGGTTTCTCATGCCTGTTTTCGACGTAGGAAGATGCCCTTGAACCTGGAGAGTTGGGACCCATGGGATGGGTACCATGCAGTATTACTTGAAAGGGTCTGCGTTGGCTCACCCAACCTCACCGAACCTCTCAGCCCCAAGAGTGTCCACCCTTATGTCTCAATCAGCTGTGGGTCTAGATATGGTCAATCCAGGTTGCATCACAGCCCCTGAACGAATTTTGTAAGAATTTCTCTCTCTTTCACTGTCTTTGTTTCACGGGTTTTGAAAAGTAATTTATTTTTATAATGGGGTTTAGCTGCTTTTCACGGCTGTGTTTATGCCGCTTTACACCCCCTTGACTCACTTACAGAGAGATATCAATACATAGGTTTGAAGATTCTTACTAGTCATATATATTCTTGTGCGGTGAATAGGGGGTGTTGAGTCCAGTTCACTGAAAAAGGAATAGGTCTTGTCTCTTACATATTGGGTTTATGGAACGGTATCTGAGCTAATTTGAAACCCTTGTTTTATGCATCACCCCACCTCACCTTTCCCGTTCAGCAGCCATAGTGTGTTTCCTAAACGTGTGACTCTGTTCTGTTTTGTAATTCAGTTCAAGTGTAGCGGTTTTTACATTCCCTCTCTAAGTGATATCTTATGATAAGTGTCTTTTTCTGTGTGACTTATTTCACTTAGAATCGTCGTACCTAAATCCACTCATCGTGCTGCTACAAGCCTTATGACGTGGATTTCATGGCTGAGTGATATTCCATTGTACATGAGGACCACAACTTCTTTATCCATTTTTCTCTTTCCTAGGATATTTAAGGTGTAACGAAGTGGGGGTTCTTGTCAACAGAGCAGCCCTCAACTTTGGGGTGCCTGTGTCTTGCTGATTTTTAGTTTTCCCAATTTATACGCCCATGAGTGGAAGTGCCCTATGCTCTCCAAGCTGTGTTTTTTAGATATTTCAGAACACACCGTACACTTCTCCAGAGTGGCTGTTAGCAATTTACATTGCACCCATCAGCGTAGCAAGGCTCCCATTTCTCCATGGCCGGTCCTGCACTTCTGGTTTGGACACTTTTTTCCGCATGGCCCTTTTGCCCGCTGGGAAGCGAGACTTCTTTGGAGCACTGATTTGCCTTTCCAGGTTGCTTGGTTGGCCAAAAAGGGCGTATGCGTTTTTTCCTGAATATATTCAGGAAAAAACGCATACGCCCTTTTTGGCCAAGGGCATCATTGTCCACGTTTTGCCGCTTTTCATGTGCTTTCAAGGCGATTCGAATCTACCTCCTGAAATCTGTTTCCTGCAATTCTGCCTTGCTTTCAAAGCCTCTTCGTTGCCTTCCCTTAATATATTTGTGGACGAGAGGTATCATTTAAAACTCTGCAGGTTTGTGAATTGCAGTGCCCCTGAGCTCCATTTTTCAACTCGCTTTATTGGGAGCTGGCCGCAAAAGCGCAGGATTGCTTCAGGCCCTCTTCTGGTTCTGGGGGGCAGGCTGAGCTTGTGCTTAATTCTTCTTCCTGATGGGAAAATAGAGTGACCTGTGCCTGTCCCAACACCTAGAGCTAGTCTCTCATTGGTTCCCCCTCTTCCCGTTCATCCTCAGGACAAATTGCAACCTGTACGGAACAGGAGGTTAAAGGTGCTGATTCTCCAAGGAGGGAGATGGCTAGTAAATCGGCTGGAATGGCGAACCCGAGCAAAGGAGATGAGAAATGAGGTGCGTTTTAGAAACCTTTCCCGATCACACGGTGTACCATCTTCTGGGTTTCTCATGCCTGTTTTCGACGTAGGAAGATTCCCTTGAACCTGGAGATTTGGGACCCATGGGATGGGTACCATGCAGTATTACTTGAAAGGGTCTGCGTTGGCTCACCCAACCTCACCGAACCTCTCAGCCCCAAGAGTGTCCACCCTTATGTCTCAATCAGCTGTGGGTCTAGATATGGTCAATCCAGGTTGCATCACAGCCCCTGAACGAATTTTCTAAGAATTTCTCTCTCTTTCACTGTCTTTGTTTCACGGGTTTTGAAAAGTAATTTATTTTTATAATGGGGTTTAGCTGCTTTTCACGGCTGTGTTTATGCCGCTTTACACCCCCTTGACTCACTTACAGAGAGATATCAATACATAGGTTTGAAGATTCTTACTAGTCAGATATATTCTTGTGCGGTGAATAGGGGGTGTTGAGTCCAGTTCACTGAAAAAGGAATAGGTCTTGTCTCTTACATATTGGGTTTATGGAACGGTATCTGAGCTAATTTGAAACCCTTGTTTTATGCATCACCCCACCTCACCTTTCCCGTTCAGCAGCCATAGTGTGTTTCCTAAACGTGTGACTCTGTTCTGTTTTGTAATTCAGTTCAAGTGTAGCGGTTTTTACATTCCCTCTCTAAGTGATATCTTATGATAAGTGTCTTTTTCTGTGTGACTTATTTCACTTAGAATCGTCGTACCTAAATCCACTCATCGTGCTGCTACTAGCCTTATGACGTTGATTTCATGGCTGAGTGATATTCCATTGTACATGAGGACCCCAACTTCTTTATCCATTTTTCTCTTTCCTAGGATATTTAAGGTGTAATGAAGTGGGGGTTCTTGTCAACAGAGCAGCCCTCAACTTTGGGGTGCCTGTGTCTTGCTGATTTTTAGTTTTCCCAATTTATACGCCCATGAGTGGAAGTGCCCTATGCTCTCCAAGCTGTGTTTTTTAGATGTTTCAGAACACACCGTACACTTCTCCCGAGTGGCTGTTGGCAATTTACATCCCACCCATCAGCGTAGCAAGGCTCCCATTTCTCCATGGCCGGTCCTGCACTTCTGGTTTGGACACTTTTTTCCGCATGGCCCTTTTGCCCGCTGGGAAGCGAGACTTCTTTGGAGCGCTGATTTGCCTTTCCAGGTTGCTTGGTTGGCCAAAAAGGGCGTATGCGTTTTTTCCTGAATATATTCAGGAAAAAACGCATACGCCCTTTTTGGCCAAGGGCATCATTGTCCACGTTTGGCCGCTTTTCATGTGCTTTCAAGGCGATTCGAATCTACCTCCTGAAATCTGTTTCCTGCAATTCTGCCTTGCTTTCAAAGCCTCTTCGTTGCCTTCCCTTAATATATTTGTGGACGAGAGGTATCATTTAAAACTCTGCAGGTTTGTGAATTGCAGTGCCCCTGAGCTCCATTTTTCAACTCGCTTTATTGGGAGCTGGCCGCAAAAGCGCAGGATTGCTTCAGGCCCTCTTCTGGTTCTGGGGGGCAGGCTGAGCTTGTGCTTAATTCTTCTTCCTGATGGGAAAATAGAGTGACCTGTGCCTGTCCCAACACCTAGAGCTAGTCTCTCATTGGTTCCCCCTCTTCCCGTTCATCCTCAGGACAAATTGCAACCTGTACGGAACAGGAGGTTAAAGGTGCTGATTCTCCAAGGAGGGAGATGGCTAGTAAATCGGCTGGAATGGCGAACCCGAGCAAAGGAGATGAGAAATGAGGTGCGTTTTAGAAACCTTTCCCGATCACACGGTGTACCATCTTCTGGGTTTCTCATGCCTGTTTTCGACGTAGGAAGATGCCCTTGAACCTGGAGATTTGGGACCCATGGGATGGGTACCATGCAGTATTACTTGAAAGGGTCTGCGTTGGCTCACCCAACCTCACCGAACCTCTCAGCCCCAAGAGTGTCCACCCTTATGTCTCAATCAGCTGTGGGTCTAGATATGGTCAATCCAGGTTGCATCACAGCCCCTGAACGAATTTTCTAAGAATTTCTCTCTCTTTCACTGTCTTTGTTTCACGGGTTTTGAAAAGTAATTTATTTTTCTAATGGGGTTTAGCTGCTTTTCACGGCTGTGTTTATGCCGCTTTACACCCCCTTGACTCACTTACAGAGAGATATCAATACATAGGTTTGAAGATTCTTACTAGTCAGATATATTCTTGTGCGGTGAATAGGGGGTGTTGAGTCCAGTTCACTGAAAAAGGAATAGGTCTTGTCTCTTACATATTGGGTTTATGGAACGGTATCTGAGCTAATTTGAAACCCTTGTTTTATGCATCACCCCACCTCACCTTTCCCGTTCAGCAGCCATAGTGTGTTTCCTAAACGTGTGACTCTGTTCTGTTTTGTAATTCAGTTCAAGTGTAGCGGTTTTTACATTCCCTCTCTAAGTGATATCTTATGATAAGTGTCTTTTTCTGTGTGACTTATTTCACTTAGAATCGTCGTACCTAAATCCACTCATCGTGCTGCTACTAGCCTTATGACGTTGATTTCATGGCTGAGTGATATTCCATTGTACATGAGGACCCCAACTTCTTTATCCATTTTTCTCTTTCCTAGGATATTTAAGGTGTAATGAAGTGGGGGTTCTTGTCAACAGAGCAGCCCTCAACTTTGGGGTGCCTGTGTCTTGCTGATTTTTAGTTTTCCCAATTTATACGCCCATGAGTGGAAGTGCCCTATGCTCTCCAAGCTGTGTTTTTTAGATGTTTCAGAACACACCGTACACTTCTCCCGAGAGGCTGTTGGCAATTTACATCCCACCCATCAGCGTAGCAAGGCTTCCATTTCTCCATGGCCGGTCCTGCACTTCTGATTTGGACACTTTTTTCCGCATGGCCCTTTTTCCCGCTGGGAAGCGAGACTTCTTTGGAGCGCTGATTTGCCTTTCCAGGTTGCTTGGTTGGCCAAAAAGGGCGTATGCGTTTTTTCCTGAATATATTCAGGAAAAAACGCATACGCCCTTTTTGGCCAAGGGCATCATTGTCCACGTTTTGCGGCTTTTCATGTGCTTTCAAGGCGATTCGAATCTACCTCCTGAAATCTGTTTCCTGCAATTCTGCCTTGCTTTCAAAGCCTCTTCGTTGCCTTCCCTTAATATATTTGTGGACGAGAGGTATCATTTAAAACTCTGCAGGTTTGTGAATTGCAGTGCCCCTGAGCTCCATTTTTCAACTCGCTTTTTTGGGAGCTGGCCGCAAAAGCGCAGGATTGCTTCAGGCCCTCTTCTGGTTCTGGGGGGCAGGCTGAGCTTGTGCTTAATTCTTCTTCCTGATGGGAAAATAGAGTGACCTGTGCCTGTCCCAACACCTAGAGCTAGTCTCTCATTGGTTCCCCCTCTTCCCGTTCATCCTCAGGACAAATTGCAACCTGTATGGTACAGGAGGTTAAAGGTGCTGATTCTCCAAGGAGGGAGATGGCTAGTAAATCGGCTGGAATGGCGAACCCGAGCAAAGGAGATGAGAAATGAGGTGCGTTTTAGAAACCTTTCCCGATCACACGGTGTACCATCTTCTGGGTTTCTCATGCCTGTTTTCGACGTAGGAAGATGCCCTTGAACCTGGAGATTTGGGACCCATGGGATGGGTACCATGCAGTATTACTTGAAAGGGTCTGCGTTGGCTCACCCAACCTCACCGAACCTCTCAGCCCCAAGAGTGTCCACCCTTATGTCTCAATCAGCTGTGGGTCTAGATATGGTCAATCCAGGTTGCATCACAGCCCCTGAACGAATTTTCTAAGAATTTCTCTCTCTTTCACTGTCTTTGTTTCACGGGTTTTGAAAAGTAATTTATTTTTCTAATGGGGTTTAGCTGCTTTTCACGGCTGTGTTTATGCCGCTTTACACCCCCTTGACTCACTTACAGAGAGATATCAATACATAGGTTTGAAGATTCTTACTAGTCAGATATATTCTTGTGCGGTGAATAGGGGGTGTTGAGTCCAGTTCACTGAAAAAGGAATAGGTCTTGTCTCTTACATATTGGGTTTATGGAACGGTATCTGAGCTAATTTGAAACCCTTGTTTTATGCATCACCCCACCTCACCTTTCCCGTTCAGCAGCCATAGTGTGTTTCCTAAACGTGTGACTCTGTTCTGTTTTGTAATTCAGTTCAAGTGTAGCGGTTTTTACATTCCCTCTCTAAGTGATATCTTATGATAAGTGTCTTTTTCTGTGTGACTTATTTCACTTAGAATCGTCGTACCTAAATCCACTCATCGTGCTGCTACAAGCCTTATGACGTGGATTTCATGGCTGAGTGATATTCCATTGTACATGAGGACCACAACTTCTTTATCCATTTTTCTCTTTCCTAGGATATTTAAGGTGTAATGAAGTGGGGATTCTTGTCAACAGAGCAGCCCTCAACTTTGGGGTGCCTGTGTCTTGCTGATTTTTAGTTTTCCCAATTTATACGCCCATGAGTGGAAGTGCCCTATGCTCTCCAAGCTGTGTTTTTTAGATGTTTCAGAACACACCGTACACTTCTCCAGAGTGGCTGTTGGCAATTTACATCCCACCCATCAGCGTAGCAAGGCTCCCATTTCTCCATGGCCGGTCCTGCACTTCTGGTTTGGACACTTTTTTCCGCATGGCCCTTTTGCCCGCTGGGAAGCGAGACTTCTTTGGAGCGCTGATTTGCCTTTCCAGGTTGCTTGGTTGGCCAAAAAGGGCGTATGCGTTTTTTCCTGAATATATTCAGGAAAAAACGCATACGCCCTTTTTGGCCAAGGGCATCATTGTCCACGTTTGGCCGCTTTTCATGTGCTTTCAAGGCGATTCGAATCTACCTCCTGAAATCTGTTTCCTGCAATTCTGCCTTGCTTTCAAAGCCTCTTCGTTGCCTTCCCTTAATATATTTGTGGACGAGAGGTATCATTTAAAACTCTGCAGGTTTGTGAATTGCAGTGCCCCTGAGCTCCATTTTTCAACTCGCTTTATTGGGAGCTGGCCGCAAAAGCGCAGGATTGCTTCAGGCCCTCTTCTGGTTCTGGGGGGCAGGCTGAGCTTGTGCTTAATTCTTCTTCCTGATGGGAAAATAGAGTGACCTGTGCCTGTCCCAACCCCTAGAGCTAGTCTCTCATTGGTTCCCCCTCTTCCCGTTCATCCTCAGGACAAATTGCAACCTGTACGGAACAGGAGGTTAAAGGTGCTGATTCTCCAAGGAGGGAGATGGCTAGTAAATCGGCTGGAATGGCGAACCCGAGCAAAGGAGATGAGAAATGAGGTGCGTTTTAGAAACCTTTCCCGATCACACGGTGTACCATCTTCTGGGTTTCTCATGCCTGTTTTCGACGTAGGAAGATGCCCTTGAACCTGGAGATTTGGGACCCATGGGATGGGTACCATGCAGTATTACTTGAAAGGGTCTGCGTTGGCTCACCCAACCTCACCGAACCTCTCAGCCCCAAGAGTGTCCACCCTTATGTCTCAATCAGCTGTGGGTCTAGATATGGTCAATCCAGGTTGCATCACAGCCCCTGAACGAATTTTCTAAGAATTTCTCTCTCTTTCACTGTCTTTGTTTCACGGGTTTTGAAAAGTAATTTATTTTTCTAATGGGGTTTAGCTGCTTTTCACGGCTGTGTTTATGCCGCTTTACACCCCCTTGACTCACTTACAGAGAGATATCAATACATAGGTTTGAAGATTCTTACTAGTCAGATATATTCTTGTGCGGTGAATAGGGGGTGTTGAGTCCAGTTCACTGAAAAAGGAATAGGTCTTGTCTCTTACATATTGGGTTTATGGAACGGTATCTGAGCTAATTTGAAACCCTTGTTTTATGCATCACCCCACCTCACCTTTCCCGTTCAGCAGCCATAGTGTGTTTCCTAAACGTGTGACTCTGTTCTGTTTTGTAATTCAGTTCAAGTGTAGCGGTTTTTACATTCCCTCTCTAAGTGATATCTTATGATAAGTGTCTTTTTCTGTGTGACTTATTTCACTTAGAATCGTCGTACCTAAATCCACTCATCGTGCTGCTACTAGCCTTATGACGTGGATTTCATGGCTGAGTGATATTCCATTGTACATGAGGACCACAACTTCTTTATCCATTTTTCTCTTTCCTAGGATATTTAAGGTGTAATGAAGTGGGGGTTCTTGTCAACAGAGCAGCCCTCAACTTTGGGGTGCCTGTGTCTTGCTGATTTTTAGTTTTCCCAATTTATACGCCCATGAGTGGAAGTGCCCTATGCTCTCCAAGCTGTGTTTTTTAGATGTTTCAGAACACACCGTACACTTCTCCCGAGTGGCTGTTGGCAATTTACATCCCACCCATCAGCGTAGCAAGGCTCCCATTTCTCCATGGCCGGTCCTGCACTTCTGGTTTGGACACTTTTTTCCGCATGGCCCTTTTGCCCGCTGGGAAGCGAGACTTCTTTGGAGCGCTGATTTGCCTTTCCAGGTTGCTTGGTTGGCCAAAAAGGGCGTATGCGTTTTTTCCTGAATATATTCAGGAAAAAACGCATACGCCCTTTTTGGCCAAGGGCATCATTGTCCACGTTTTGCCGCTTTTCATGTGCTTTCAAGGCGATTCGAATCTACCTCCTGAAATCTGTTTCCTGCAATTCTGCCTTGCTTTCAAAGCCTCTTCGTTGCCTTCCCTTAATATATTTGTGGACGAGAGGTATCATTTAAAACTCTGCAGGTTTGTGAATTGCAGTGCCCCTGAGCTCCATTTTTCAACTCGCTTTATTGGGAGCTGGCCGCAAAAGCGCAGGATTGCTTCAGGCCCTCTTCTGGTTCTGGGGGGCAGGCTGAGCTTGTGCTTAATTCTTCTTCCTGATGGGAAAATAGAGTGACCTGTGCCTGTCCCAACCCCTAGAGCTAGTCTCTCATTGGTTCCCCCTCTTCCCGTTCATCCTCAGGACAAATTGCAACCTGTACGGAACAGGAGGTTAAAGGTGCTGATTCTCCAAGGAGGGAGATGGCTAGTAAATCGGCTGGAATGGCGAACCCGAGCAAAGGAGATGAGAAATGAGGTGCGTTTTAGAAACCTTTCCCGATCACACGGTGTACCATCTTCTGGGTTTCTCATGCCTGTTTTCGACGTAGGAAGATGCCCTTGAACCTGGAGATTTGGGACCCATGGGATGGGTACCATGCAGTATTACTTGAAAGGGTCTGCGTTGGCTCACCCAACCTCACCGAACCTCTCAGCCCCAAGAGTGTCCACCCTTATGTCTCAATCAGCTGTGGGTCTAGATATGGTCAATCCAGGTTGCATCACAGCCCCTGAACGAATTTTCTAAGAATTTCTCTCTCTTTCACTGTCTTTGTTTCACGGGTTTTGAAAAGTAATTTATTTTTCTAATGGGGTTTAGCTGCTTTTCACGGCTGTGTTTATGCCGCTTTACACCCCCTTGACTCACTTACAGAGAGATATCAATACATAGGTTTGAAGATTCTTACTAGTCAGATATATTCTTGTGCGGTGAATAGGGGGTGTTGAGTCCAGTTCACTGAAAAAGGAATAGGTCTTGTCTCTTACATATTGGGTTTATGGAACGGTATCTGAGCTAATTTGAAACCCTTGTTTTATGCATCACCCCACCTCACCTTTCCCGTTCAGCAGCCATAGTGTGTTTCCTAAACGTGTGACTCTGTTCTGTTTTGTAATTCAGTTCAAGTGTAGCGGTTTTTACATTCCCTCTCTAAGTGATATCTTATGATAAGTGTCTTTTTCTGTGTGACTTATTTCACTTAGAATCGTCGTACCTAAATCCACTCATCGTGCTGCTACTAGCCTTATGACGTGGATTTCATGGCTGAGTGATATTCCATTGTACATGAGGACCACAACTTCTTTATCCATTTTTCTCTTTCCTAGGATATTTAAGGTGTAATGAAGTGGGGGTTCTTGTCAACAGAGCAGCCCTCAACTTTGGGGTGCCTGTGTCTTGCTGATTTTTAGTTTTCCCAATTTATACGCCCATGAGTGGAAGTGCCCTATGCTCTCCAAGCTGTGTTTTTTAGATGTTTCAGAACACACCGTACACTTCTCCCGAGTGGCTGTTGGCAATTTACATCCCACCCATCAGCGTAGCAAGGCTCCCATTTCTCCATGGCCGGTCCTGCACTTCTGGTTTGGACACTTTTTTCCGCATGGCCCTTTTGCCCGCTGGGAAGCGAGACTTCTTTGGAGCGCTGATTTGCCTTTCCAGGTTGCTTGGTTGGCCAAAAAGGGCGTATGCGTTTTTTCCTGAATATATTCAGGAAAAAACGCATACGCCCTTTTTGGCCAAGGGCATCATTGTCCACGTTTTGCCGCTTTTCATGTGCTTTCAAGGCGATTCGAATCTACCTCCTGAAATCTGTTTCCTGCAATTCTGCCTTGCTTTCAAAGCCTCTTCGTTGCCTTCCCTTAATATATTTGTGGACGAGAGGTATCATTTAAAACTCTGCAGGTTTGTGAATTGCAGTGCCCCTGAGCTCCATTTTTCAACTCGCTTTATTGGGAGCTGGCCGCAAAAGCGCAGGATTGCTTCAGGCCCTCTTCTGGTTCTGGGGGGCAGGCTGAGCTTGTGCTTAATTCTTCTTCCTGATGGGAAAATAGAGTGACCTGTGCCTGTCCCAACCCCTAGAGCTAGTCTCTCATTGGTTCCCCCTCTTCCCGTTCATCCTCAGGACAAATTGCAACCTGTACGGAACAGGAGGTTAAAGGTGCTGATTCTCCAAGGAGGGAGATGGCTAGTAAATCGGCTGGAATGGCGAACCCGAGCAAAGGAGATGAGAAATGAGGTGCGTTTTAGAAACCTTTCCCGATCACACGGTGTACCATCTTCTGGGTTTCTCATGCCTGTTTTCGACGTAGGAAGATGCCCTTGAACCTGGAGATTTGGGACCCATGGGATGGGTACCATGCAGTATTACTTGAAAGGGTCTGCGTTGGCTCACCCAACCTCACCGAACCTCTCAGCCCCAAGAGTGTCCACCCTTATGTCTCAATCAGCTGTGGGTCTAGATATGGTCAATCCAGGTTGCATCACAGCCCCTGAACGAATTTTCTAAGAATTTCTCTCTCTTTCACTGTCTTTGTTTCACGGGTTTTGAAAAGTAATTTATTTTTCTAATGGGGTTTAGCTGCTTTTCACGGCTGTGTTTATGCCGCTTTACACCCCCTTGACTCACTTACAGAGAGATATCAATACATAGGTTTGAAGATTCTTACTAGTCAGATATATTCTTGTGCGGTGAATAGGGGGTGTTGAGTCCAGTTCACTGAAAAAGGAATAGGTCTTGTCTCTTACATATTGGGTTTATGGAACGGTATCTGAGCTAATTTGAAACCCTTGTTTTATGCATCACCCCACCTCACCTTTCCCGTTCAGCAGCCATAGTGTGTTTCCTAAACGTGTGACTCTGTTCTGTTTTGTAATTCAGTTCAAGTGTAGCGGTTTTTACATTCCCTCTCTAAGTGATATCTTATGATAAGTGTCTTTTTCTGTGTGACTTATTTCACTTAGAATCGTCGTACCTAAATCCACTCATCGTGCTGCTACAAGCCTTATGACGTGGATTTCATGGCTGAGTGATATTCCATTGTACATGAGGACCACAACTTCTTTATCCATTTTTCTCTTTCCTAGGATATTTAAGGTGTAATGAAGTGGGGGTTCTTGTCAACAGAGCAGCCCTCAACTTTGGGGTGCCTGTGTCTTGCTGATTTTTAGTTTTCCCAATTTATACGCCCATGAGTGGAAGTGCCCTATGCTCTCCAAGCTGTGTTTTTTAGATGTTTCAGAACACACCGTACACTTCTCCAGAGTGGCTGTTGGCAATTTACATCCCACCCATCAGCGTAGCAAGGCTCCCATTTCTCCATGGCCGGTCCTGCATTTCTGGTTTGGACACTTTTTCCGCATGGCCCTTATGCCCGCTGGGAAGCGAGAGTTCTTTGGAGCGCTGATTTGCCTTTCCAGGTTGCTTGGTTGGCCAAAAAGGGCGTATGCGTTTTTTCCTTAATATATTCAGGAAAAAACGCATACGCCCTTTTTGGCCAAGGGCATCATTGTCCACGTTTTGCCGCTTTTCATGTGCTTTCAAGGCGATTCGAATCTACCTCCTGAAATCTGTTTCCTGCAATTCTGCCTTGCTTTCAAAGCCTCTTCGTTGCCTTCCCTTAATATATTTGTGGACGAGAGGTATCATTTAAAACTCTGCAGGTTTGTGAATTGCAGTGCCCCTGAGCTCCATTTTTCAACTCGCTTTTTTGGGAGCTGGCCGCAAAAGCGCAGGATTGCTTCAGGCCCTCTTCTGGTTCTGGGGGGCAGGCTGAGCTTGTGCTTAATTCTTCTTCCTGATGGGAAAATAGAGTGACCTGTGCCTGTCCCAACACCTAGAGCTAGTCTCTCATTGGTTCCCCCTCTTCCCGTTCATCCTCAGGACAAATTGCAACCTGTACGGAACAGGAGGTTAAAGGTGCTGATTCTCCAAGGAGGGAGATGGCTAGTAAATCGGCTGGAATGGCGAACCCGAGCAAAGGAGATGAGAAATGAGGTGCGTTTTAGAAACCTTTCCCGATCACACGGTGTACCATCTTCTGGGTTTCTCATGCCTGTTTTCGACGTAGGAAGATGCCCTTGAACCTGGAGATTTGGGACCCATGGGATGGGTACCATGCAGTATTACTTGAAAGGGTCTGCGTTGGCTCACCCAACCTCACCGAACCTCTCAGCCCCAAGAGTGTCCACCCTTATGTCTCAATCAGCTGTGGGTCTAGATATGGTCAATCCAGGTTGCATCACAGCCCCTGAACGAATTTTCTAAGAATTTCTCTCTCTTTCACTGTCTTTGTTTCACGGGTTTTGAAAAGTAATTTATTTTTCTAATGGGGTTTAGCTGCTTTTCACGGCTGTGTTTATGCCGCTTTACACCCCCTTGACTCACTTACAGAGAGATATCAATACATAGGTTTGAAGATTCTTACTAGTCAGATATATTCTTGTGCGGTGAATAGGGGGTGTTGAGTCCAGTTCACTGAAAAAGGAATAGGTCTTGTCTCTTACATATTGGGTTTATGGAACGGTATCTGAGCTAATTTGAAACCCTTGTTTTATGCATCACCCCACCTCACCTTTCCCGTTCAGCAGCCATAGTGTGTTTCCTAAACGTGTGACTCTGTTCTGTTTTGTAATTCAGTTCAAGTGTAGCGGTTTTTACATTCCCTCTCTAAGTGATATCTTATGATAAGTGTCTTTTTCTGTGTGACTTATTTCACTTAGAATCGTCGTACCTAAATCCACTCATCGTGCTGCTACAAGCCTTATGACGTGGATTTCATGGCTGAGTGATATTCCATTGTACATGAGGACCACAACTTCTTTATCCATTTTTCTCTTTCCTAGGATATTTAAGGTGTAATGAAGTGGGGGTTCTTGTCAACAGAGCAGCCCTCAACTTTGGGGTGCCTGTGTCTTGCTGATTTTTAGTTTTCCCAATTTATACGCCCATGAGTGGAAGTGCCCTATGCTCTCCAAGCTGTGTTTTTTAGATATTTCAGAACACACCGTACACTTCTCCAGAGTGGCTGTTAGCAATTTACATTGCACCCATCAGCGTAGCAAGGCTCCCATTTCTCCATGGCCGGTCCTGCACTTCTGGTTTGGACACTTTTTTCCGCATGGCCCTTTTGCCCGCTGGGAAGCGAGACTTCTTTGGAGCGCTGATTTGCCTTTCCAGGTTGCTTGGTTGGCCAAAAAGGGCGTATGCGTTTTTTCCTGAATATATTCAGGAAAAAACGCATACGCCCTTTTTGGCCAAGGGCATCATTGTCCACGTTTTGCCGCTTTTCATGTGCTTTCAAGGCGATTCGAATCTACCTCCTGAAATCTGTTTCCTGCAATTCTGCCTTGCTTTCAAAGCCTCTTCGTTGCCTTCCCTTAATATATTTGTGGACGAGAGGTATCATTTAAAACTCTGCAGGTTTGTGAATTGCAGTGCCCCTGAGCTCCATTTTTCAACTCGCTTTATTGGGAGCTGGCCGCAAAAGCGCAGGATTGCTTCAGGCCCTCTTCTGGTTCTGGGGGGCAGGCTGAGCTTGTGCTTAATTCTTCTTCCTGATGGGAAAATAGAGTGACCTGTGCCTGTCCCAACCCCTAGAGCTAGTCTCTCATTGGTTCCCCCTCTTCCCGTTCATCCTCAGGACAAATTGCAACCTGTACGGAACAGGAGGTTAAAGGTGCTGATTCTCCAAGGAGGGAGATGGCTAGTAAATCGGCTGGAATGGCGAACCCGAGCAAAGGAGATGAGAAATGAGGTGCGTTTTAGAAACCTTTCCCGATCACACGGTGTACCATCTTCTGGGTTTCTCATGCCTGTTTTCGACGTAGGAAGATGCCCTTGAACCTGGAGATTTGGGACCCATGGGATGGGTACCATGCAGTATTACTTGAAAGGGTCTGCGTTGGCTCACCCAACCTCACCGAACCTCTCAGCCCCAAGAGTGTCCACCCTTATGTCTCAATCAGCTGTGGGTCTAGATATGGTCAATCCAGGTTGCATCACAGCCCCTGAACGAATTTTCTAAGAATTTCTCTCTCTTTCACTGTCTTTGTTTCACGGGTTTTGAAAAGTAATTTATTTTTCTAATGGGGTTTAGCTGCTTTTCACGGCTGTGTTTATGCCGCTTTACACCCCCTTGACTCACTTACAGAGAGATATCAATACATAGGTTTGAAGATTCTTACTAGTCAGATATATTCTTGTGCGGTGAATAGGGGGTGTTGAGTCCAGTTCACTGAAAAAGGAATAGGTCTTGTCTCTTACATATTGGGTTTATGGAACGGTATCTGAGCTAATTTGAAACCCTTGTTTTATGCATCACCCCACCTCACCTTTCCCGTTCAGCAGCCATAGTGTGTTTCCTAAACGTGTGACTCTGTTCTGTTTTGTAATTCAGTTCAAGTGTAGCGGTTTTTACATTCCCTCTCTAAGTGATATCTTATGATAAGTGTCTTTTTCTGTGTGACTTATTTCACTTAGAATCGTCGTACCTAAATCCACTCATCGTGCTGCTACTAGCCTTATGACGTGGATTTCATGGCTGAGTGATATTCCATTGTACATGAGGACCACAAGTTCTTTATCCACTTTTCTCTTTCCTAGGATATTTAAGGTGTAATGAAGTGGGGGTTCTTGTCAACAGAGCAGCCCTAAACTTTGGGGTGCCTGTGTCTTGCTGATTTTTAGTTTTCCCAATTTATACGCCCATGAGTGGAAGTGCCCTATGCTATCCAAGCTGTGTTTTTTAGATGTTTCAGAACACACCGTACAGTTCTCCAGAGTGGCTGTTGGCAATTTACATCCCACCCATCAGCGTAGCAAGGCTCCCATTTCTCCATGGCCGGTCCTGCACTTCTGGTTTGGACACTTTTTTCCGCATGGCCCTTTTGCCCGCTGGGAAGCGAGACTTCTTTGGAGCGCTGATTTGCCTTTCCAGGTTGCTTGGTTGGCCAAAAAGGGCGTATGCGTTTTTTCCTGAATATATTCAGGAAAAAACGCATACGCCCTTTTTGGCCAAGGGCATCATTGTCCACGTTTGGCCGCTTTTCATGTGCTTTCAAGGCGATTCGAATCTACCTCCTGAAATCTGTTTCCTGCAATTCTGCCTTGCTTTCAAAGCCTCTTCGTTGCCTTCCCTTAATATATTTGTGGACGAGAGGTATCATTTAAAACTCTGCAGGTTTGTGAATTGCAGTGCCCCTGAGCTCCATTTTTCAACTCGCTTTATTGGGAGCTGGCCGCAAAAGCGCAGGATTGCTTCAGGCCCTCTTCTGGTTCTGGGGGGCAGGCTGAGCTTGTGCTTAATTCTTCTTCCTGATGGGAAAATAGAGTGACCTGTGCCTGTCCCAACCCCTAGAGCTAGTCTCTCATTGGTTCCCCCTCTTCCCGTTCATCCTCAGGACAAATTGCAACCTGTACGGAACAGGAGGTTAAAGGTGCTGATTCTCCAAGGAGGGAGATGGCTAGTAAATCGGCTGGAATGGCGAACCCGAGCAAAGGAGATGAGAAATGAGGTGCGTTTTAGAAACCTTTCCCGATCACACGGTGTACCATCTTCTGGGTTTCTCATGCCTGTTTTCGACGTAGGAAGATGCCCTTGAACCTGGAGATTTGGGACCCATGGGATGGGTACCATGCAGTATTACTTGAAAGGGTCTGCGTTGGCTCACCCAACCTCACCGAACCTCTCAGCCCCAAGAGTGTCCACCCTTATGTCTCAATCAGCTGTGGGTCTAGATATGGTCAATCCAGGTTGCATCACAGCCCCTGAACGAATTTTCTAAGAATTTCTCTCTCTTTCACTGTCTTTGTTTCACGGGTTTTGAAAAGTAATTTATTTTTCTAATGGGGTTTAGCTGCTTTTCACGGCTGTGTTTATGCCGCTTTACACCCCCTTGACTCACTTACAGAGAGATATCAATACATAGGTTTGAAGATTCTTACTAGTCAGATATATTCTTGTGCGGTGAATAGGGGGTGTTGAGTCCAGTTCACTGAAAAAGGAATAGGTCTTGTCTCTTACATATTGGGTTTATGGAACGGTATCTGAGCTAATTTGAAACCCTTGTTTTATGCATCACCCCACCTCACCTTTCCCGTTCAGCAGCCATAGTGTGTTTCCTAAACGTGTGACTCTGTTCTGTTTTGTAATTCAGTTCAAGTGTAGCGGTTTTTACATTCCCTCTCTAAGTGATATCTTATGATAAGTGTCTTTTTCTGTGTGACTTATTTCACTTAGAATCGTCGTACCTAAATCCACTCATCGTGCTGCTACAAGCCTTATGACGTGGATTTCATGGCTGAGTGATATTCCATTGTACATGAGGACCACAACTTCTTTATCCATTTTTCTCTTTCCTAGGATATTTAAGGTGTAATGAAGTGGGGGTTCTTGTCAACAGAGCAGCCCTCAACTTTGGGGTGCCTGTGTCTTGCTGATTTTTAGTTTTCCCAATTTATACGCCCATGAGTGGAAGTGCCCTATGCTCTCCAAGCTGTGTTTTTTAGATATTTCAGAACACACCGTACACTTCTCCAGAGTGGCTGTTAGCAATTTACATTGCACCCATCAGCGTAGCAAGGCTCCCATTTCTCCATGGCCGGTCCTGCACTTCTGGTTTGGACACTTTGTTCCGCATGGCCCTTTTGCCCGCTGGGAAGCGAGACTTCTTTGGAGCGCTGATTTGCCTTTCCAGGTTGCTTGGTTGGCCAAAAAGGGCGTATGCGTTTTTTCCTGAATATATTCAGGAAAAAACGCATACGCCCTTTTTGGCCAAGGGCATCATTGTCCACGTTTGGCCGCTTTTCATGTGCTTTCAAGGCGATTCGAATCTACCTCCTGAAATCTGTTTCCTGCAATTCTGCCTTGCTTTCAAAGCCTCTTCGTTGCCTTCCCTTAATATATTTGTGGACGAGAGGTATCATTTAAAACTCTGCAGGTTTGTGAATTGCAGTGCCCCTGAGCTCCATTTTTCAACTCGCTTTATTGGGAGCTGGCCGCAAAAGCGCAGGATTGCTTCAGGCCCTCTTCTGGTTCTGGGGGGCAGGCTGAGCTTGTGCTTAATTCTTCTTCCTGATGGGAAAATAGAGTGACCTGTGCCTGTCCCAACCCCTAGAGCTAGTCTCTCATTGGTTCCCCCTCTTCCCGTTCATCCTCAGGACAAATTGCAACCTGTACGGAACAGGAGGTTAAAGGTGCTGATTCTCCAAGGAGGGAGATGGCTAGTAAATCGGCTGGAATGGCGAACCCGAGCAAAGGAGATGAGAAATGAGGTGCGTTTTAGAAACCTTTCCCGATCACACGGTGTACCATCTTCTGGGTTTCTCATGCCTGTTTTCGACGTAGGAAGATGCCCTTGAACCTGGAGATTTGGGACCCATGGGATGGGTACCATGCAGTATTACTTGAAAGGGTCTGCGTTGGCTCACCCAACCTCACCGAACCTCTCAGCCCCAAGAGTGTCCACCCTTATGTCTCAATCAGCTGTGGGTCTAGATATGGTCAATCCAGGTTGCATCACAGCCCCTGAACGAATTTTCTAAGAATTTCTCTCTCTTTCACTGTCTTTGTTTCACGGGTTTTGAAAAGTAATTTATTTTTCTAATGGGGTTTAGCTGCTTTTCACGGCTGTGTTTATGCCGCTTTACACCCCCTTGACTCACTTACAGAGAGATATCAATACATAGGTTTGAAGATTCTTACTAGTCAGATATATTCTTGTGCGGTGAATAGGGGGTGTTGAGTCCAGTTCACTGAAAAAGGAATAGGTCTTGTCTCTTACATATTGGGTTTATGGAACGGTATCTGAGCTAATTTGAAACCCTTGTTTTATGCATCACCCCACCTCACCTTTCCCGTTCAGCAGCCATAGTGTGTTTCCTAAACGTGTGACTCTGTTCTGTTTTGTAATTCAGTTCAAGTGTAGCGGTTTTTACATTCCCTCTCTAAGTGATATCTTATGATAAGTGTCTTTTTCTGTGTGACTTATTTCACTTAGAATCGTCGTACCTAAATCCACTCATCGTGCTGCTACAAGCCTTATGACGTGGATTTCATGGCTGAGTGATATTCCATTGTACATGAGGACCACAACTTCTTTATCCATTTTTCTCTTTCCTAGGATATTTAAGGTGTAATGAAGTGGGGGTTCTTGTCAACAGAGCAGCCCTCAACTTTGGGGTGCCTGTGTCTTGCTGATTTTTAGTTTTCCCAATTTATACGCCCATGAGTGGAAGTGCCCTATGCTCTCCAAGCTGTGTTTTTTAGATGTTTCAGAACACACCGTACACTTCTCCCGAGTGGCTGTTGGCAATTTACATCCCACCCATCAGCGTAGCAAGGCTCCCATTTCTCCATGGCCGGTCCTGCATTTCTGGTTTGGACACTTTTTTCCGCATGGCCCTTTTGCCCGCTGGGAAGCGAGACTTCTTTGGAGCGCTGATTTGCCTTTCCAGGTTGCTTGGTTGGCCAAAAAGGGCGTATGCGTTTTTTCCTGAATATATTCAGGAAAAAACGCATACGCCCTTTTTGGCCAAGGGCATCATTGTCCACGTTTTGCCGCTTTTCATGTGCTTTCAAGGCGATTCGAATCTACCTCCTGAAATCTGTTTCCTGCAATTCTGCCTTGCTTTCAAAGCCTCTTCGTTGCCTTCCCTTAATATATTTGTGGACGAGAGGTATCATTTAAAACTCTGCAGGTTTGTGAATTGCAGTGCCCCTGAGCTCCATTTTTCAACTCGCTTTATTGGGAGCTGGCCGCAAAAGCGCAGGATTGCTTCAGGCCCTCTTCTGGTTCTGGGGGGCAGGCTGAGCTTGTGCTTAATTCTTCTTCCTGATGGGAAAATAGAGTGACCTGTGCCTGTCCCAACCCCTAGAGCTAGTCTCTCATTGGTTCCCCCTCTTCCCGTTCATCCTCAGGACAAATTGCAACCTGTACGGAACAGGAGGTTAAAGGTGCTGATTCTCCAAGGAGGGAGATGGCTAGTAAATCGGCTGGAATGGCGAACCCGAGCAAAGGAGATGAGAAATGAGGTGCGTTTTAGAAACCTTTCCCGATCACACGGTGTACCATCTTCTGGGTTTCTCATGCCTGTTTTCGACGTAGGAAGATGCCCTTGAACCTGGAGATTTGGGACCCATGGGATGGGTACCATGCAGTATTACTTGAAAGGGTCTGCGTTGGCTCACCCAACCTCACCGAACCTCTCAGCCCCAAGAGTGTCCACCCTTATGTCTCAATCAGCTGTGGGTCTAGATATGGTCAATCCAGGTTGCATCACAGCCCCTGAACGAATTTTCTAAGAATTTCTCTCTCTTTCACTGTCTTTGTTTCACGGGTTTTGAAAAGTAATTTATTTTTATAATGGGGTTTAGCTGCTTTTCACGGCTGTGTTTATGCCGCTTTACACCCCCTTGACTCACTTACAGAGAGATATCAATACATAGGTTTGAAGATTCTTACTAGTCAGATATATTCTTGTGCGTTGAATAGGGGGTGTTGAGTCCAGTTCACTGAAAAAGGAATAGGTCTTGTCTCTTACATATTGGGTTTATGGAACGGTATCTGAGCTAATTTGAAACCCTTGTTTTATGCATCACCCCACCTCACCTTTCCCGTTCAGCAGCCATAGTGTGTTTCCTAAACGTGTGACTCTGTTCTGTTTTGTAATTCAGTTCAAGTGTAGCGGTTTTTACATTCCCTCTCTAAGTGATATCTTATGATAAGTGTCTTTTTCTGTGTGACTTATTTCACTTAGAATCGTCGTACCTAAATCCACTCATCGTGCTGCTACAAGCCTTATGACGTGGATTTCATGGCTGAGTGATATTCCATTGTACATGAGGACCACAACTTCTTTATCCATTTTTCTCTTTCCTAGGATATTTAAGGTGTAATGAAGTGGGGGTTCTTGTCAACAGAGCAGCCCTCAACTTTGGGGTGCCTGTGTCTTGCTGATTTTTAGTTTTCCCAATTTATACGCCCATGAGTGGAAGTGCCCTATGCTCTCCAAGCTGTGTTTTTTAGATGTTTCAGAACACACCGTACACTTCTCCAGAGTGGCTGTTGGCAATTTACATCCCACCCATCAGCGTAGCAAGGCTCCCATTTCTCCATGGCCGGTCCTGCATTTCTGGTTTGGACACTTTTTTCCGCATGGCCCTTATGCCCGCTGGGAAGCGAGAGTTCTTTGGAGCGCTGATTTGCCTTTCCAGGTTGCTTGGTTGGCCAAAAAGGGCGTATGCGTTTTTTCCTTAATATATTCAGGAAAAAACGCATACGCCCTTTTTGGCCAAGGGCATCATTGTCCACGTTTTGCCGCTTTTCATGTGCTTTCAAGGCGATTCGAATCTACCTCCTGAAATCTGTTTCCTGCAATTCTGCCTTGCTTTCAAAGCCTCTTCGTTGCCTTCCCTTAATATATTTGTGGACGAGAGGTATCATTTAAAACTCTGCAGGTTTGTGAATTGCAGTGCCCCTGAGCTCCATTTTTCAACTCGCTTTTTTGGGAGCTGGCCGCAAAAGCGCAGGATTGCTTCAGGCCCTCTTCTGGTTCTGGGGGGCAGGCTGAGCTTGTGCTTAATTCTTCTTCCTGATGGGAAAATAGAGTGACCTGTGCCTGTCCCAACACCTAGAGCTAGTCTCTCATTGGTTCCCCCTCTTCCCGTTCATCCTCAGGACAAATTGCAACCTGTACGGAACAGGAGGTTAAAGGTGCTGATTCTCCAAGGAGGGAGATGGCTAGTAAATCGGCTGGAATGGCGAACCCGAGCAAAGGAGATGAGAAATGAGGTGCGTTTTAGAAACCTTTCCCGATCACACGGTGTACCATCTTCTGGGTTTCTCATGCCTGTTTTCGACGTAGGAAGATGCCCTTGAACCTGGAGATTTGGGACCCATGGGATGGGTACCATGCAGTATTACTTGAAAGGGTCTGCGTTGGCTCACCCAACCTCACCGAACCTCTCAGCCCCAAGAGTGTCCACCCTTATGTCTCAATCAGCTGTGGGTCTAGATATGGTCAATCCAGGTTGCATCACAGCCCCTGAACGAATTTTGTAAGAATTTCTCTCTCTTTCACTGCCTTTGTTTCACGGGTTTTGAAAAGTAATTTATTTTTATAATGGGGTTTAGCTGCTTTTCACGGCTGTGTTTATGCCGCTTTACACCCCCTTGACTCACTTACAGAGAGATATCAATACATAGGTTTGAAGATTCTTACTAGTCAGATATATTCTTGTGCGGTGAATAGGGGGTGTTGAGTCCAGTTCACTGAAAAAGGAATAGGTCTTGTCTCTTACATATTGGGTTTATGGAACGGTATCTGAGCTAATTTGAAACCCTTGTTTTATGCATCACCCCACCTCACCTTTCCCGTTCAGCAGCCATAGTGTGTTTCCTAAACGTGTGACTCTGTTCTGTTTTGTAATTCAGTTCAAGTGTAGCGGTTTTTACATTCCCTCTCTAAGTGATATCTTATGATAAGTGTCTTTTTCTGTGTGACTTATTTCACTTAGAATCGTCGTACCTAAATCCACTCATCGTGCTGCTACAAGCCTTATGACGTGGATTTCATGGCTGAGTGATATTCCATTGTACATGAGGACCACAACTTCTTTATCCATTTTTCTCTTTCCTAGGATATTTAAGGTGTAATGAAGTGGGGGTTCTTGTCAACAGAGCAGCCCTCAACTTTGGGGTGCCTGTGTCTTGCTGATTTTTAGTTTTCCCAATTTATACGCCCATGAGTGGAAGTGCCCTATGCTCTCCAAGCTGTGTTTTTTAGATATTTCAGAACACACCGTACACTTCTCCAGAGTGGCTGTTAGCAATTTACATTGCACCCATCAGCGTAGCAAGGCTCCCATTTCTCCATGGCCGGTCCTGCACTTCTGGTTTGGACACTTTTTTCCGCATGGCCCTTTTGCCCGCTGGGAAGCGAGACTTCTTTGGAGCGCTGATTTGCCTTTCCAGGTTGCTTGGTTGGCCAAAAAGGGCGTATGCGTTTTTTCCTGAATATATTCAGGAAAAAACGCATACGCCCTTTTTGGCCAAGGGCATCATTGTCCACGTTTTGCCGCTTTTCATGTGCTTTCAAGGCGATTCGAATCTACCTCCTGAAATCTGTTTCCTGCAATTCTGCCTTGCTTTCAAAGCCTCTTCGTTGCCTTCCCTTAATATATTTGTGGACGAGAGGTATCATTTAAAACTCTGCAGGTTTGTGAATTGCAGTGCCCCTGAGCTCCATTTTTCAACTCGCTTTATTGGGAGCTGGCCGCAAAAGCGCAGGATTGCTTCAGGCCCTCTTCTGGTTCTGGGGGGCAGGCTGAGCTTGTGCTTAATTCTTCTTCCTGATGGGAAAATAGAGTGACCTGTGCCTGTCCCAACCCCTAGAGCTAGTCTCTCATTGGTTCCCCCTCTTCCCGTTCATCCTCAGGACAAATTGCAACCTGTACGGAACAGGAGGTTAAAGGTGCTGATTCTCCAAGGAGGGAGATGGCTAGTAAATCGGCTGGAATGGCGAACCCGAGCAAAGGAGATGAGAAATGAGGTGCGTTTTAGAAACCTTTCCCGATCACACGGTGTACCATCTTCTGGGTTTCTCATGCCTGTTTTCGACGTAGGAAGATGCCCTTGAACCTGGAGATTTGGGACCCATGGGATGGGTACCATGCAGTATTACTTGAAAGGGTCTGCGTTGGCTCACCCAACCTCACCGAACCTCTCAGCCCCAAGAGTGTCCACCCTTATGTCTCAATCAGCTGTGGGTCTAGATATGGTCAATCCAGGTTGCATCACAGCCCCTGAACGAATTTTCTAAGAATTTCTCTCTCTTTCACTGTCTTTGTTTCACGGGTTTTGAAAAGTAATTTATTTTTCTAATGGGGTTTAGCTGCTTTTCACGGCTGTGTTTATGCCGCTTTACACCCCCTTGACTCACTTACAGAGAGATATCAATACATAGGTTTGAAGATTCTTACTAGTCAGATATATTCTTGTGCGGTGAATAGGGGGTGTTGAGTCCAGTTCACTGAAAAAGGAATAGGTCTTGTCTCTTACATATTGGGTTTATGGAACGGTATCTGAGCTAATTTGAAACCCTTGTTTTATGCATCACCCCACCTCACCTTTCCCGTTCAGCAGCCATAGTGTGTTTCCTAAACGTGTGACTCTGTTCTGTTTTGTAATTCAGTTCAAGTGTAGCGGTTTTTACATTCCCTCTCTAAGTGATATCTTATGATAAGTGTCTTTTTCTGTGTGACTTATTTCACTTAGAATCGTCGTACCTAAATCCACTCATCGTGCTGCTACAAGCCTTATGACGTGGATTTCATGGCTGAGTGATATTCCATTGTACATGAGGACCACAACTTCTTTATCCATTTTTCTCTTTCCTAGGATATTTAAGGTGTAATGAAGTGGGGGTTCTTGTCAACAGAGCAGCCCTCAACTTTGGGGTGCCTGTGTCTTGCTGATTTTTAGTTTTCCCAATTTATACGCCCATGAGTGGAAGTGCCCTATGCTCTCCAAGCTGTGTTTTTTAGATATTTCAGAACACACCGTACACTTCTCCAGAGTGGCTGTTAGCAATTTACATTGCACCCATCAGCGTAGCAAGGCTCCCATTTCTCCATGGCCGGTCCTGCACTTCTGGTTTGGACACTTTTTTCCGCATGGCCCTTTTGCCCGCTGGGAAGCGAGACTTCTTTGGAGCGCTGATTTGCCTTTCCAGGTTGCTTGGTTGGCCAAAAAGGGCGTATGCGTTTTTTCCTGAATATATTCAGGAAAAAACGCATACGCCCTTTTTGGCCAAGGGCATCATTGTCCACGTTTGGCCGCTTTTCATGTGCTTTCAAGGCGATTCGAATCTACCTCCTGAAATCTGTTTCCTGCAATTCTGCCTTGCTTTCAAAGCCTCTTCGTTGCCTTCCCTTAATATATTTGTGGACGAGAGGTATCATTTAAAACTCTGCAGGTTTGTGAATTGCAGTGCCCCTGAGCTCCATTTTTCAACTCGCTTTATTGGGAGCTGGCCGCAAAAGCGCAGGATTGCTTCAGGCCCTCTTCTGGTTCTGGGGGGCAGGCTGAGCTTGTGCTTAATTCTTCTTCCTGATGGGAAAATAGAGTGACCTGTGCCTGTCCCAACCCCTAGAGCTAGTCTCTCATTGGTTCCCCCTCTTCCCGTTCATCCTCAGGACAAATTGCAACCTGTACGGAACAGGAGGTTAAAGGTGCTGATTCTCCAAGGAGGGAGATGGCTAGTAAATCGGCTGGAATGGCGAACCCGAGCAAAGGAGATGAGAAATGAGGTGCGTTTTAGAAACCTTTCCCGATCACACGGTGTACCATCTTCTGGGTTTCTCATGCCTGTTTTCGACGTAGGAAGATGCCCTTGAACCTGGAGATTTGGGACCCATGGGATGGGTACCATGCAGTATTACTTGAAAGGGTCTGCGTTGGCTCACCCAACCTCACCGAACCTCTCAGCCCCAAGAGTGTCCACCCTTATGTCTCAATCAGCTGTGGGTCTAGATATGGTCAATCCAGGTTGCATCACAGCCCCTGAACGAATTTTCTAAGAATTTCTCTCTCTTTCACTGTCTTTGTTTCACGGGTTTTGAAAAGTAATTTATTTTTCTAATGGGGTTTAGCTGCTTTTCACGGCTGTGTTTATGCCGCTTTACACCCCCTTGACTCACTTACAGAGAGATATCAATACATAGGTTTGAAGATTCTTACTAGTCAGATATATTCTTGTGCGGTGAATAGGGGGTGTTGAGTCCAGTTCACTGAAAAAGGAATAGGTCTTGTCTCTTACATATTGGGTTTATGGAACGGTATCTGAGCTAATTTGAAACCCTTGTTTTATGCATCACCCCACCTCACCTTTCCCGTTCAGCAGCCATAGTGTGTTTCCTAAACGTGTGACTCTGTTCTGTTTTGTAATTCAGTTCAAGTGTAGCGGTTTTTACATTCCCTCTCTAAGTGATATCTTATGATAAGTGTCTTTTTCTGTGTGACTTATTTCACTTAGAATCGTCGTACCTAAATCCACTCATCGTGCTGCTACAAGCCTTATGACGTGGATTTCATGGCTGAGTGATATTCCATTGTACATGAGGACCACAACTTCTTTATCCATTTTTCTCTTTCCTAGGATATTTAAGGTGTAATGAAGTGGGGGTTCTTGTCAACAGAGCAGCCCTAAACTTTGGGGTGCCTGTGTCTTGCTGATTTTTAGTTTTCCCAATTTATACGCCCATGAGTGGAAGTGCCCTATGCTCTCCAAGCTGTGTTTTTTAGATATTTCAGAACACACCGTACACTTCTCCAGAGTGGCTGTTAGCAATTTACATCCCACCCATCAGCGTAGCAAGGCTCCCATTTCTCCATGGCCGGTCCTGCACTTCTGGTTTGGACACTTTTTTCCGCATGGCCCTTTTGCCCGCTGGGAAGCGAGACTTCTTTGGAGCGCTGATTTGCCTTTCCAGGTTGCTTGGTTGGCCAAAAAGGGCGTATGCGTTTTTTCCTGAATATATTCAGGAAAAAACGCATACGCCCTTTTTGGCCAAGGGCATCATTGTCCACGTTTTGCCGCTTTTCATGTGCTTTCAAGGCGATTCGAATCTACCTCCTGAAATCTGTTTCCTGCAATTCTGCCTTGCTTTCAAAGCCTCTTCGTTGCCTTCCCTTAATATATTTGTGGACGAGAGGTATCATTTAAAACTCTGCAGGTTTGTGAATTGCAGTGCCCCTGAGCTCCATTTTTCAACTCGCTTTATTGGGAGCTGGCCGCAAAAGCGCAGGATTGCTTCAGGCCCTCTTCTGGTTCTGGGGGGCAGGCTGAGCTTGTGCTTAATTCTTCTTCCTGATGGGAAAATAGAGTGACCTGTGCCTGTCCCAACCCCTAGAGCTAGTCTCTCATTGGTTCCCCCTCTTCCCGTTCATCCTCAGGACAAATTGCAACCTGTACGGAACAGGAGGTTAAAGGTGCTGATTCTCCAAGGAGGGAGATGGCTAGTAAATCGGCTGGAATGGCGAACCCGAGCAAAGGAGATGAGAAATGAGGTGCGTTTTAGAAACCTTTCCCGATCACACGGTGTACCATCTTCTGGGTTTCTCATGCCTGTTTTCGACGTAGGAAGATGCCCTTGAACCTGGAGATTTGGGACCCATGGGATGGGTACCATGCAGTATTACTTGAAAGGGTCTGCGTTGGCTCACCCAACCTCACCGAACCTCTCAGCCCCAAGAGTGTCCACCCTTATGTCTCAATCAGCTGTGGGTCTAGATATGGTCAATCCAGGTTGCATCACAGCCCCTGAACGAATTTTCTAAGAATTTCTCTCTCTTTCACTGTCTTTGTTTCACGGGTTTTGAAAAGTAATTTATTTTTCTAATGGGGTTTAGCTGCTTTTCACGGCTGTGTTTATGCCGCTTTACACCCCCTTGACTCACTTACAGAGAGATATCAATACATAGGTTTGAAGATTCTTACTAGTCAGATATATTCTTGTGCGGTGAATAGGGGGTGTTGAGTCCAGTTCACTGAAAAAGGAATAGGTCTTGTCTCTTACATATTGGGTTTATGGAACGGTATCTGAGCTAATTTGAAACCCTTGTTTTATGCATCACCCCACCTCACCTTTCCCGTTCAGCAGCCATAGTGTGTTTCCTAAACGTGTGACTCTGTTCTGTTTTGTAATTCAGTTCAAGTGTAGCGGTTTTTACATTCCCTCTCTAAGTGATATCTTATGATAAGTGTCTTTTTCTGTGTGACTTATTTCACTTAGAATCGTCGTACCTAAATCCACTCATCGTGCTGCTACTAGCCTTATGACGTGGATTTCATGGCTGAGTGATATTCCATTGTACATGAGGACCACAACTTCTTTATCCATTTTTCTCTTTCCTAGGATATTTAAGGTGTAATGAAGTGGGGGTTCTTGTCAACAGAGCAGCCCTCAACTTTGGGGTGCCTGTGTCTTGCTGATTTTTAGTTTTCCCAATTTATACGCCCATGAGTGGAAGTGCCCTATGCTCTCCAAGCTGTGTTTTTTAGATGTTTCAGAACACACCGTACACTTCTCCCGAGTGGCTGTTGGCAATTTACATCCCACCCATCAGCGTAGCAAGGCTCCCATTTCTCCATGGCCGGTCCTGCACTTCTGGTTTGGACACTTTTTTCCGCATGGCCCTTTTGCCCGCTGGGAAGCGAGACTTCTTTGGAGCGCTGATTTGCCTTTCCAGGTTGCTTGGTTGGCCAAAAAGGGCGTATGCGTTTTTTCCTGAATATATTCAGGAAAAAACGCATACGCCCTTTTTGGCCAAGGGCATCATTGTCCACGTTTTGCCGCTTTTCATGTGCTTTCAAGGCGATTCGAATCTACCTCCTGAAATCTGTTTCCTGCAATTCTGCCTTGCTTTCAAAGCCTCTTCGTTGCCTTCCCTTAATATATTTGTGGACGAGAGTTATCATTTAAAACTCTGCAGGTTTGTGAATTGCAGTGCCCCTGAGCTCCATTTTTCAACTCGCTTTATTGGGAGCTGGCCGCAAAAGCGCAGGATTGCTTCAGGCCCTCTTCTGGTTCTGGGGGGCAGGCTGAGCTTGTGCTTAATTCTTCTTCCTGATGGGAAAATAGAGTGACCTGTGCCTGTCCCAACACCTAGAGCTAGTCTCTCATTGGTTCCCCCTCTTCCCGTTCATCCTCAGGACAAATTGCAACCTGTACGGAACAGGAGGTTAAAGGTGCTGATTCTCCAAGGAGGGAGATGGCTAGTAAATCGGCTGGAATGGCGAACCCGAGCAAAGGAGATGAGAAATGAGGTGCGTTTTAGAAACCTTTCCCGATCACACGGTGTACCATCTTCTGGGTTTCTCATGCCTGTTTTTGACGTAGGAAGATGCCCTTGAACCTGGAGATTTGGGACCCATGGGATGGGTACCATGCAGTATTACTTGAAAGGGTCTGCGTTGGCTCACCCAACCTCACCGAACCTCTCAGCCCCAAGAGTGTCCACCCTTATGTCTCAATCAGCTGTGGGTCTAGATATGGTCAATCCAGGTTGCATCACAGCCCCTGAACGAATTTTGTAAGAATTTCTCTCTCTTTCACTGTCTTTGTTTCACGGGTTTTGAAAAGTAATTTATTTTTATAATGGGGTTTAGCTGCTTTTCACGGCTGTGTTTATGCCGCTTTACACCCCCTTGACTCACTTACAGAGAGATATCAATACATAGGTTTGAAGATTCTTACTAGTCAGATATATTCTTGTGCGGTGAATAGGGGGTGTTGAGTCCAGTTCACTGAAAAAGGAATAGGTCTTGTCTCTTACATATTGGGTTTATGGAACGGTATCTGAGCTAATTTGAAACCCTTGTTTTATGCATCACCCCACCTCACCTTTCCCGTTCAGCAGCCATAGTGTGTTTCCTAAACGTGTGACTCTGTTCTGTTTTGTAATTCAGTTCAAGTGTAGCGGTTTTTACATTCCCTCTCTAAGTGATATCTTATGATAAGTGTCTTTTTCTGTGTGACTTATTTCAACTAGAATCGTCGTACCTAAATCCACTCATCCTGCTGCTACAAGCCTTATGACGTGGATTTCATGGCTGAGTGATATTCCATTGTACATGAGGACCACAACTTCTTTATCCATTTTTCTCTTTCCTAGGATATTTAAGGTGTAATGAAGTGGGGGTTCTTGTCAACAGAGCAGCCCTCAACTTTGGGGTGCCTGTGTCTTGCTGATTTTTAGTTTTCCCAATTTATACGCCCATGAGTGGAAGTGCCCTATGCTCTCCAAGCTGTGTTTTTTAGATATTTCAGAACACACCGTACACTTCTGCAGAGTGGCTGTTAGCAATTTACATTGCACCCATCAGCGTAGCAAGGCTCCCATTTCTCCATGGCCGGTCCTGCACTTCTGGTTTGGACACTTTTTTCCGCATGGCCCTTTTGCCCGCTGGGAAGCGAGACTTCTTTGTAGCGCTGATTTGCCTTTCCAGGTTGCTTGGTTGGCCAAAAAGGGCGTATGCGTTTTTTCCTGAATATATTCAGGAAAAAACGCATACGCCCTTTTTGGCCAAGGGCATCATTGTCCACGTTTTGCCGCTTTTCATGTGCTTTCAAGGCGATTCGAATATACCTCCTGAAATCTGTTTCCTGCAATTCTGCCTTGCTTTCAAAGCCTCTTCGTTGCCTTCCCTTAATATATTTGTGGACGAGAGGTATCATTTAAAACTCTGCAGGTTTGTGAATTGCAGTGCCCCTGAGCTCCATTTTTCAACTCGCTTTATTGGGAGCTGGCCGCAAAAGCGCAGGATTGCTTCAGGCCCTCTTCTGGTTCTGGGGGGCAGGCTGAGCTTGTGCTTAATTCTTCTTCCTGATGGGAAAATAGAGTGACCTGTGCCTGTCCCAACCCCTAGAGCTAGTCTCTCATTGGTTCCCCCTCTTCCCGTTCATCCTCAGGACAAATTGCAACCTGTACGGAACAGGAGGTTAAAGGTGCTGATTCTCCAAGGAGGGAGATGGCTAGTAAATCGGCTGGAATGGCGAACCCGAGCAAAGGAGATGAGAAATGAGGTGCGTTTTAGAAACCTTTCCCGATCACACGGTGTACCATCTTCTGGGTTTCTCATGCCTGTTTTCGACGTAGGAAGATGCCCTTGAACCTGGAGATTTGGGACCCATGGGATGGGTACCATGCAGTATTACTTGAAAGGGTCTGCGTTGGCTCACCCAACCTCACCGAACCTCTCAGCCCCAAGAGTGTCCACCCTTATGTCTCAATCAGCTGTGGGTCTAGATATGGTCAATCCAGGTTGCATCACAGCCCCTGGACGAATTTTGTAAGAATTTCTCTCTCTTTCACTGTCTTTGTTTCACGGGTTTTGAAAAGTAATTTATTTTTATAATGGGGTTTAGCTGCTTTTCACGGCTGTGTTTATGCCGCTTTACACCCCCTTGACTCACTTACAGAGAGATATCAATACATAGGTTTGAAGATTCTTACTAGTCAGATATATTCTTGTGCGGTGAATAGGGGGTGTTGAGTCCAGTTCACTGAAAAAGGAATAGGTCTTGTCTCTTACATATTGGGTTTATGGAACGGTATCTGAGCTAATTTGAAACCCTTGTTTTATGCATCACCCCACCTCACCTTTCCCGTTCAGCAGCCATAGTGTGTTTCCTAAACGTGTGACTCTGTTCTGTTTTGTAATTCAGTTCAAGTGTAGCGGTTTTTACATTCCCTCTCTAAGTGATATCTTATGATAAGTGTCTTTTTCTGTGTGACTTATTTCACTTAGAATCGTCGTACCTAAATCCACTCATCGTGCTGCTACTAGCCTTATGACGTGGATTTCATGGCTGAGTGATATTCCATTGTACATGAGGACCACAACTTCTTTATCCATTTTTCTCTTTCCTAGGATATTTAAGGTGTAATGAAGTGGGGGTTCTTGTCAACAGAGCAGCCCTCAACTTTGGGGTGCCTGTGTCTTGCTGATTTTTAGTTTTCCCAGTTTATACGCCCATGAGTGGAAGTGCCCTATGCTCTCCAAGCTGTGTTTTTTAGATATTTCAGAACACACCGTACACTTCTCCAGAGTGGCTGTTAGCAATTTACATTGCACCCATCAGCGTAGCAAGGCTCCCATTTCTCCATGGCCGGTCCTGCACTTCTGGTTTGGACACTTTTTTCCGCATGGCCCTTTTGCCCGCTGGGAAGCGAGACTTCTTTGGAGCGCTGATTTGCCTTTCCAGGTTGCTTGGTTGGCCAAAAAGGGCGTATGCGTTTTTTCCTGAATATATTCAGGAAAAAACGCATACGCCCTTTTTGGCCAAGGGCATCATTGTCCACGTTTTGCCGCTTTTCATGTGCTTTCAAGGCGATTCGAATCTACCTCCTGAAATCTGTTTCCTGCAATTCTGCCTTGCTTTCAAAGCCTCTTCGTTGCCTTCCCTTAATATATTTGTGGACGAGAGGTATCATTTAAAACTCTGCAGGTTTGTGAATTGCAGTGCCCCTGAGCTCCATTTTTCAACTCGCTTTATTGGGAGCTGGCCGCAAAAGCGCAGGATTGCTTCAGGCCCTCTTCTGGTTCTGGGGGGCAGGCTGAGCTTGTGCTTAATTCTTCTTCCTGATGGGAAAATAGAGTGACCTGTGCCTGTCCCAACCCCTAGAGCTAGTCTCTCATTGGTTCCCCCTCTTCCCGTTCATCCTCAGGACAAATTGCAACCTGTACGGAACAGGAGGTTAAAGGTGCTGATTCTCCAAGGAGGGAGATGGCTAGTAAATCGGCTGGAATGGCGAACCCGAGCAAAGGAGATGAGAAATGAGGTGCGTTTTAGAAACCTTTCCCGATCACACGGTGTACCATCTTCTGGGTTTCTCATGCCTGTTTTCGACGTAGGAAGATGCCCTTGAACCTGGAGATTTGGGACCCATGGGATGGGTACCATGCAGTATTACTTGAAAGGGTCTGCGTTGGCTCACCCAACCTCACCGAACCTCTCAGCCCCAAGAGTGTCCACCCTTATGTCTCAATCAGCTGTGGGTCTAGATATGGTCAATCCAGGTTGCATCACAGCCCCTGAACGAATTTTCTAAGAATTTCTCTCTCTTTCACTGTCTTTGTTTCACGGGTTTTGAAAAGTAATTTATTTTTCTAATGGGGTTTAGCTGCTTTTCACGGCTGTGTTTATGCCGCTTTACACCCCCTTGACTCACTTACAGAGAGATATCAATACATAGGTTTGAAGATTCTTACTAGTCAGATATATTCTTGTGCGGTGAATAGGGGGTGTTGAGTCCAGTTCACTGAAAAAGGAATAGGTCTTGTCTCTTACATATTGGGTTTATGGAACGGTATCTGAGCTAATTTGAAACCCTTGTTTTATGCATCACCCCACCTCACCTTTCCCGTTCAGCAGCCATAGTGTGTTTCCTAAACGTGTGACTCTGTTCTGTTTTGTAATTCAGTTCAAGTGTAGCGGTTTTTACATTCCCTCTCTAAGTGATATCTTATGATAAGTGTCTTTTTCTGTGTGACTTATTTCACTTAGAATCGTCGTACCTAAATCCACTCATCGTGCTGCTACTAGCCTTATGACGTGGATTTCATGGCTGAGTGATATTCCATTGTACATGAGGACCACAACTTCTTTATCCATTTTTCTCTTTCCTAGGATATTTAAGGTGTAATGAAGTGGGGGTTCTTGTCAACAGAGCAGCCCTCAACTTTGGGGTGCCTGTGTCTTGCTGATTTTTAGTTTTCCCAATTTATACGCCCATGAGTGGAAGTGCCCTATGCTCTCCAAGCTGTGTTTTTTAGATGTTTCAGAACACACCGTACACTTCTCCCGAGTGGCTGTTGGCAATTTACATCCCACCCATCAGCGTAGCAAGGCTCCCATTTCTCCATGGCCGGTCCTGCACTTCTGGTTTGGACACTTTTTTCCGCATGGCCCTTTTGCCCGCTGGGAAGCGAGACTTCTTTGGAGCGCTGATTTGCCTTTCCAGGTTGCTTGGTTGGCCAAAAAGGGCGTATGCGTTTTTTCCTGAATATATTCAGGAAAAAACGCATACGCCCTTTTTGGCCAAGGGCATCATTGTCCACGTTTTGCCGCTTTTCATGTGCTTTCAAGGCGATTCGAATCTACCTCCTGAAATCTGTTTCCTGCAATTCTGCCTTGCTTTCAAAGCCTCTTCGTTGCCTTCCCTTAATATATTTGTGGACGAGAGGTATCATTTAAAACTCTGCAGGTTTGTGAATTGCAGTGCCCCTGAGCTCCATTTTTCAACTCGCTTTATTGGGGGCTGGCCGCAAAAGCGCAGGATTGCTTCAGGCCCTCTTCTGGTTCTGGGGGGCAGGCTGAGCTTGTGCTTAAATCTTCTTCCTGATGGGAAAATAGAGTGACCTGTGCCTGTCCCAACACCTAGAGCTAGTCTCTCATTGGTTCCCCCTCTTCCCGTTCATCCTCAGGACAAATTGCAACCTGTACGGAACAGGAGGTTAAAGGTGCTGATTCTCCAAGGAGGGAGATGGCTAGTAAATCGGCTGGAATGGCGAACCCGAGCAAAGGAGATGAGAAATGAGGTGCGTTTTAGAAACCTTTCCCGATCACACGGTGTACCATCTTCTGGGTTTCTCATGCCTGTTTTCGACGTAGGAAGATGCCCTTGAACCTGGAGATTTGGGACCCATGGGATGGGTACCATGCAGTATTACTTGAAAGGGTCTGCGTTGGCTCACCCAACCTCACCGAACCTCTCAGCCCCAAGAGTGTCCACCCTTATGTCTCAATCAGCTGTGGGTCTAGATATGGTCAATCCAGGTTGCATCACAGCCCCTGAACGAATTTTGTAAGAATTTCTCTCTCTTTCACTGTCTTTGTTTCACGGGTTTTGAAAAGTAATTTATTTTTATAATGGGGTTTAGCTGCTTTTCACGGCTGTGTTTATGCCGCTTTACACCCCCTTGACTCACTTACAGAGAGATATCAATACATAGGTTTGAAGATTCTTACTAGTCAGATATATTCTTGTGCGGTGAATAGGGGGTGTTGAGTCCAGTTCACTGAAAAAGGAATAGGTCTTGTCTCTTACATATTGGGTTTATGGAACGGTATCTGAGCTAATTTGAAACCCTTGTTTTATGCATCACCCCACCTCACCTTTCCCGTTCAGCAGCCATAGTGTGTTTCCTAAACGTGTGACTCTGTTCTGTTTTGTAATTCAGTTCAAGTGTAGCGGTTTTTACATTCCCTCTCTAAGTGATATCTTATGATAAGTGTCGTTTTCTGTGTGACTTATTTCACTTAGAATCGTCGTACCTAAATCCACTCATCGTGCTGCTACAAGCCTTATGACGTGGATTTCATGGCTGAGTGATATTCCATTGTACATGAGGACCACAACTTCTTTATCCATTTTTCTCTTTCCTAGGATATTTAAGGTGTAATGAAGTGGGGGTTCTTGTCAACAGAGCAGCCCTCAACTTTGGGGTGCCTGTGTCTTGCTGATTTTTAGTTTTCCCAATTTATACGCCCATGAGTGGAAGTGCCCTATGCTCTCCAAGCTGTGTTTTTTAGATATTTCAGAACACACCGTACACTTCTCCAGAGTGGCTGTTAGCAATTTACATTGCTCCCATCAGCGTAGCAAGGCTCCCATTTCTCCATGGCCGGTCCTGCACTTCTGGTTTGGACACTTTTTTCCGCATGGCCCTTTTGCCCGCTGGGAAGCGAGACTTCTTTGGAGCGCTGATTTGCCTTTCCAGGTTGCTTGGTTGGCCAAAAAGGGCGTATGCGTTTTTTCCTGAATATATTCAGGAAAAAACGCATACGCCCTTTTTGCCAAGGGCATCATTGTCCACGTTTTGCCGCTTTTCATGTGCTTTCAAGGCGATTCGAATATACCTCCTGAAATCTGTTTCCTGCAATTCTGCCTTGCTTTCAAAGCCTCTTCGTTGCCTTCCCTTAATATATTTGTGGACGAGAGGTATCATTTAAAACTCTGCAGGTTTGTGAATTGCAGTGCCCCTGAGCTCCATTTTTCAACTCGCTTTATTGGGAGCTGGCCGCAAAAGCGCAGGATTGCTTCAGGCCCTCTTCTGGTTCTGGGGGGCAGGCTGAGCTTGTGCTTAATTCTTCTTCCTGATGGGAAAATAGAGTGACCTGTGCCTGTCCCAACCCCTAGAGCTAGTCTCTCATTGGTTCCCCCTCTTCCCGTTCATCCTCAGGACAAATTGCAACCTGTACGGAACAGGAGGTTAAAGGTGCTGATTCTCCAAGGAGGGAGATGGCTAGTAAATCGGCTGGAATGGCGAACCCGAGCAAAGGAGATGAGAAATGAGGTGCGTTTTAGAAACCTTTCCCGATCACACGGTGTACCATCTTCTGGGTTTCTCATGCCTGTTTTCGACGTAGGAAGATGCCCTTGAACCTGGAGATTTGGGACCCATGGGATGGGTACCATGCAGTATTACTTGAAAGGGTCTGCGTTGGCTCACCCAACCTCACCGAACCTCTCAGCCCCAAGAGTGTCCACCCTTATGTCTCAATCAGCTGTGGGTCTAGATATGGTCAATCCAGGTTGCATCACAGCCCCTGAACGAATTTTGTAAGAATTTCTCTCTCTTTCACTGTCTTTGTTTCACGGGTTTTGAAAAGTAATTTATTTTTATAATGGGGTTTAGCTGCTTTTCACGGCTGTGTTTATGCCGCTTTACACCCCCTTGACTCACTTACAGAGAGATATCAATACATAGGTTTGAAGATTCTTACTAGTCAGATATATTCTTGTGCGGTGAATAGGGGGTGTTGAGTCCAGTTCACTGAAAAAGGAATAGGTCTTGTCTCTTACATATTGGGTTTATGGAACGGTATCTGAGCTAATTTGAAACCCTTGTTTTATGCATCACCCCACCTCACCTTTCCCGTTCAGCAGCCATAGTGTGTTTCCTAAACGTGTGACTCTGTTCTGTTTTGTAATTCAGTTCAAGTGTAGCGGTTTTTACATTCCCTCTCTAAGTGATATCTTATGATAAGTGTCTTTTTCTGTGTGACTTATTTCACTTAGAATCGTCGTACCTAAATCCACTCATCGTGCTGCTACTAGCCTTATGACGTGGATTTCATGGCTGAGTGATATTCCATTGTACATGAGGACCACAACTTCTTTATCCATTTTTCTCTTTCCTAGGATATTTAAGGTGTAATGAAGTGGGGGTTCTTGTCAACAGAGCAGCCCTCAACTTTGGGGTGCCTGTGTCTTGCTGATTTTTAGTTTTCCCAATTTATACGCCCATGAGTGGAAGTGCCCTATGCTCTCCAAGCTGTGTTTTTTAGATATTTCAGAACACACCGTACACTTCTCCAGAGTGGCTGTTAGCAATTTACATTGCACCCATCAGCGTAGCAAGGCTCCCATTTCTCCATGGCCGGTCCTGCATTTCTGGTTTGGACACTTTGTTCCGCATGGCCCTTTTGCCCGCTGGGAAGCGAGACTTCTTTGGAGCGCTGATTGGCCTTTCCAGGTTGCTTGGTTGGCCAAAAAGGGCGTATGCGTTTGTTCCTGAATATATTCAGGAAAAAACGCATACGCCCTTTTTGGCCAAGGGCATCATTGTCCACGTTTTGCCGCTTTTCATGTGCTTTCAAGGCGATTCGAATCTACCTCCTGAAATCTGTTTCCTGCAATTCTGCCTTGCTTTCAAAGCCTCTTCGTTGCCTTCCCTTAATATATTTGTGGACGAGAGGTATCATTTAAAACTCTGCAGGTTTGTGAATTGCAGTGCCCCTGAGCTCCATTTTTCAACTCGCTTTATTGGGAGCTGGCCGCAAAAGCGCAGGATTGCTTCAGGCCCTCTTCTGGTTCTGGGGGGCAGGCTGAGCTTGTGCTTAATTCTTCTTCCTGATGGGAAAATAGAGTGACCTGTGCCTGTCCCAACCCCTAGAGCTAGTCTCTCATTGGTTCCCCCTCTTCCCGTTCATCCTCAGGACAAATTGCAACCTGTACGGAACAGGAGGTTAAAGGTGCTGATTCTCCAAGGAGGGAGATGGCTAGTAAATCGGCTGGAATGGCGAACCCGAGCAAAGGAGATGAGAAATGAGGTGCGTTTTAGAAACCTTTCCCGATCACACGGTGTACCATCTTCTGGGTTTCTCATGCCTGTTTTCGACGTAGGAAGATGCCCTTGAACCTGGAGATTTGGGACCCATGGGATGGGTACCATGCAGTATTACTTGAAAGGGTCTGCGTTGGCTCACCCAACCTCACCGAACCTCTCAGCCCCAAGAGTGTCCACCCTTATGTCTCAATCAGCTGTGGGTCTAGATATGGTCAATCCAGGTTGCATCACAGCCCCTGAACGAATTTTCTAAGAATTTCTCTCTCTTTCACTGTCTTTGTTTCACGGGTTTTGAAAAGTAATTTATTTTTCTAATGGGGTTTAGCTGCTTTTCACGGCTGTGTTTATGCCGCTTTACACCCCCTTGACTCACTTACAGAGAGATATCAATACATAGGTTTGAAGATTCTTACTAGTCAGATATATTCTTGTGCGGTGAATAGGGGGTGTTGAGTCCAGTTCACTGAAAAAGGAATAGGTCTTGTCTCTTACATATTGGGTTTATGGAACGGTATCTGAGCTAATTTGAAACCCTTGTTTTATGCATCACCCCACCTCACCTTTCCCGTTCAGCAGCCATAGTGTGTTTCCTAAACGTGTGACTCTGTTCTGTTTTGTAATTCAGTTCAAGTGTAGCGGTTTTTACATTCCCTCTCTAAGTGATATCTTATGATAAGTGTCTTTTTCTGTGTGACTTATTTCACTTAGAATCGTCGTACCTAAATCCACTCATCGTGCTGCTACTAGCCTTATGACGTGGATTTCATGGCTGAGTGATATTCCATTGTACATGAGGACCACAACTTCTTTATCCATTTTTCTCTTTCCTAGGATATTTAAGGTGTAATGAAGTGGGGGTTCTTGTCAACAGAGCAGCCCTCAACTTTGGGGTGCCTGTGTCTTGCTGATTTTTAGTTTTCCCAATTTATACGCCCATGAGTGGAAGTGCCCTATGCTCTCCAAGCTGTGTTTTTTAGATGTTTCAGAACACACCGTACACTTCTCCCGAGTGGCTGTTGGCAATTTACATCCCACCCATCAGCGTAGCAAGGCTCCCATTTCTCCATGGCCGGTCCTGCACTTCTGGTTTGGACACTTTTTTCCGCATGGCCCTTTTGCCCGCTGGGAAGCGAGACTTCTTTGGAGCGCTGATTGGCCTTTCCAGGTTGCTTGGTTGGCCAAAAAGGGCGTATGCGTTTGTTCCTGAATATATTCAGGAAAAAGCGCATACGCCCTTTTTGGCCAAGGGCATCATTGTCCACGTTTTGCCGCTTTTCATGTGCTTTCAAGGCGATTCGAATCTACCTCCTGAAATCTGTTTCCTGCAATTCTGCCTTGCTTTCAAAGCCTCTTCGTTGCCTTCCCTTAATATATTTGTGGACGAGAGGTATCATTTAAAACTCTGCAGGTTTGTGAATTGCAGTGCCCCTGAGCTCCATTTTTCAACTCGCTTTATTGGGGGCTGGCCGCAAAAGCGCAGGATTGCTTCAGGCCCTCTTCTGGTTCTGGGGGGCAGGCTGAGCTTGTGCTTAAATCTTCTTCCTGATGGGAAAATAGAGTGACCTGTGCCTGTCCCAACACCTAGAGCTAGTCTCTCATTGGTTCCCCCTCTTCCCGTTCATCCTCAGGACAAATTGCAACCTGTACGGAACAGGAGGTTAAAGGTGCTGATTCTCCAAGGAGGGAGATGGCTAGTAAATCGGCTGGAATGGCGAACCCGAGCAAAGGAGATGAGAAATGAGGTGCGTTTTAGAAACCTTTCCCGATCACACGGTGTACCATCTTCTGGGTTTCTCATGCCTGTTTTCGACGTAGGAAGATGCCCTTGAACCTGGAGATTTGGGACCCATGGGATGGGTACCATGCAGTATTACTTGAAAGGGTCTGCGTTGGCTCACCCAACCTCACCGAACCTCTCAGCCCCAAGAGTGTCCACCCTTATGTCTCAATCAGCTGTGGGTCTAGATATGGTCAATCCAGGTTGCATCACAGCCCCTGAACGAATTTTGTAAGAATTTCTCTCTCTTTCACTGTCTTTGTTTCACGGGTTTTGAAAAGTAATTTATTTTTATAATGGGGTTTAGCTGCTTTTCACGGCTGTGTTTATGCCGCTTTACACCCCCTTGACTCACTTACAGAGAGATATCAATACATAGGTTTGAAGATTCTTACTAGTCAGATATATTCTTGTGCGGTGAATAGGGGGTGTTGAGTCCAGTTCACTGAAAAAGGAATAGGTCTTGTCTCTTACATATTGGGTTTATGGAACGGTATCTGAGCTAATTTGAAACCCTTGTTTTATGCATCACCCCACCTCACCTTTCCCGTTCAGCAGCCATAGTGTGTTTCCTAAACGTGTGACTCTGTTCTGTTTTGTAATTCAGTTCAAGTGTAGCGGTTTTTACATTCCCTCTCTAAGTGATATCTTATGATAAGTGTCTTTTTCTGTGTGACTTATTTCACTTAGAATCGTCGTACCTAAATCCACTCATCGTGCTGCTACAAGCCTTATGACGTGGATTTCATGGCTGAGTGATATTCCATTGTACATGAGGACCACAACTTCTTTATCCATTTTTCTCTTTCCTAGGATATTTAAGGTGTAATGAAGTGGGGGTTCTTGTCAACAGAGCAGCCCTCAACTTTGGGGTGCCTGTGTCTTGCTGATTTTTAGTTTTCCCAATTTATACGCCCATGAGTGGAAGTGCCCTATGCTCTCCAAGCTGTGTTTTTTAGATATTTCAGAACACACCGTACACTTCTCCAGAGTGGCTGTTAGCAATTTACATTGCTCCCATCAGCGTAGCAAGGCTCCCATTTCTCCATGGCCGGTCCTGCACTTCTGGTTTGGACACTTTTTTCCGCATGGCCCTTTTGCCCGCTGGGAAGCGAGACTTCTTTGGAGCGCTGATTTGCCTTTCCAGGTTGCTTGGTTGGCCAAAAAGGGCGTATGCGTTTTTTCCTGAATATATTCAGGAAAAAACGCATACGCCCTTTTTGCCAAGGGCATCATTGTCCACGTTTTGCCGCTTTTCATGTGCTTTCAAGGCGATTCGAATATACCTCCTGAAATCTGTTTCCTGCAATTCTGCCTTGCTTTCAAAGCCTCTTCGTTGCCTTCCCTTAATATATTTGTGGACGAGAGGTATCATTTAAAACTCTGCAGGTTTGTGAATTGCAGTGCCCCTGAGCTCCATTTTTCAACTCGCTTTATTGGGAGCTGGCCGCAAAAGCGCAGGATTGCTTCAGGCCCTCTTCTGGTTCTGGGGGGCAGGCTGAGCTTGTGCTTAATTCTTCTTCCTGATGGGAAAATAGAGTGACCTGTGCCTGTCCCAACCCCTAGAGCTAGTCTCTCATTGGTTCCCCCTCTTCCCGTTCATCCTCAGGACAAATTGCAACCTGTACGGAACAGGAGGTTAAAGGTGCTGATTCTCCAAGGAGGGAGATGGCTAGTAAATCGGCTGGAATGGCGAACCCGAGCAAAGGAGATGAGAAATGAGGTGCGTTTTAGAAACCTTTCCCGATCACACGGTGTACCATCTTCTGGGTTTCTCATGCCTGTTTTCGACGTAGGAAGATGCCCTTGAACCTGGAGATTTGGGACCCATGGGATGGGTACCATGCAGTATTACTTGAAAGGGTCTGCGTTGGCTCACCCAACCTCACCGAACCTCTCAGCCCCAAGAGTGTCCACCCTTATGTCTCAATCAGCTGTGGGTCTAGATATGGTCAATCCAGGTTGCATCACAGCCCCTGAACGAATTTTGTAAGAATTTCTCTCTCTTTCACTGTCTTTGTTTCACGGGTTTTGAAAAGTAATTTATTTTTATAATGGGGTTTAGCTGCTTTTCACGGCTGTGTTTATGCCGCTTTACACCCCCTTGACTCACTTACAGAGAGATATCAATACATAGGTTTGAAGATTCTTACTAGTCAGATATATTCTTGTGCGGTGAATAGGGGGTGTTGAGTCCAGTTCACTGAAAAAGGAATAGGTCTTGTCTCTTACATATTGGGTTTATGGAACGGTATCTGAGCTAATTTGAAACCCTTGTTTTATGCATCACCCCACCTCACCTTTCCCGTTCAGCAGCCATAGTGTGTTTCCTAAACGTGTGACTCTGTTCTGTTTTGTAATTCAGTTCAAGTGTAGCGGTTTTTACATTCCCTCTCTAAGTGATATCTTATGATAAGTGTCTTTTTCTGTGTGACTTATTTCACTTAGAATCGTCGTACCTAAATCCACTCATCGTGCTGCTACTAGCCTTATGACGTGGATTTCATGGCTGAGTGATATTCCATTGTACATGAGGACCACAACTTCTTTATCCATTTTTCTCTTTCCTAGGATATTTAAGGTGTAATGAAGTGGGGGTTCTTGTCAACAGAGCAGCCCTCAACTTTGGGGTGCCTGTGTCTTGCTGATTTTTAGTTTTCCCAATTTATACGCCCATGAGTGGAAGTGCCCTATGCTCTCCAAGCTGTGTTTTTTAGATATTTCAGAACACACCGTACACTTCTCCAGAGTGGCTGTTAGCAATTTACATTGCACCCATCAGCGTAGCAAGGCTCCCATTTCTCCATGGCCGGTCCTGCATTTCTGGTTTGGACACTTTGTTCCGCATGGCCCTTTTGCCCGCTGGGAAGCGAGACTTCTTTGGAGCGCTGATTGGCCTTTCCAGGTTGCTTGGTTGGCCAAAAAGGGCGTATGCGTTTGTTCCTGAATATATTCAGGAAAAAACGCATACGCCCTTTTTGGCCAAGGGCATCATTGTCCACGTTTTGCCGCTTTTCATGTGCTTTCAAGGCGATTCGAATCTACCTCCTGAAATCTGTTTCCTGCAATTCTGCCTTGCTTTCAAAGCCTCTTCGTTGCCTTCCCTTAATATATTTGTGGACGAGAGGTATCATTTAAAACTCTGCAGGTTTGTGAATTGCAGTGCCCCTGAGCTCCATTTTTCAACTCGCTTTATTGGGAGCTGGCCGCAAAAGCGCAGGATTGCTTCAGGCCCTCTTCTGGTTCTGGGGGGCAGGCTGAGCTTGTGCTTAATTCTTCTTCCTGATGGGAAAATAGAGTGACCTGTGCCTGTCCCAACCCCTAGAGCTAGTCTCTCATTGGTTCCCCCTCTTCCCGTTCATCCTCAGGACAAATTGCAACCTGTACGGAACAGGAGGTTAAAGGTGCTGATTCTCCAAGGAGGGAGATGGCTAGTAAATCGGCTGGAATGGCGAACCCGAGCAAAGGAGATGAGAAATGATGTGCGTTTTAGAAACCTTTCCCGATCACACGGTGTACCATCTTCTGGGTTTCTCATGCCTGTTTTCGACGTAGGAAGATGCCCTTGAACCTGGAGATTTGGGACCCATGGGATGGGTACCATGCAGTATTACTTGAAAGGGTCTGCGTTGGCTCACCCAACCTCACCGAACCTCTCAGCCCCAAGAGTGTCCACCCTTATGTCTCAATCAGCTGTGGGTCTAGATATGGTCAATCCAGGTTGCATCACAGCCCCTGAACGAATTTTCTAAGAATTTCTCTCTCTTTCACTGTCTTTGTTTCACGGGTTTTGAAAAGTAATTTATTTTTCTAATGGGGTTTAGCTGCTTTTCACGGCTGTGTTTATGCCGCTTTACACCCCCTTGACTCACTTACAGAGAGATATCAATACATAGGTTTGAAGATTCTTACTAGTCAGATATATTCTTGTGCGGTGAATAGGGGGTGTTGAGTCCAGTTCACTGAAAAAGGAATAGGTCTTGTCTCTTACATATTGGGTTTATGGAACGGTATCTGAGCTAATTTGAAACCCTTGTTTTATGCATCACCCCACCTCACCTTTCCCGTTCAGCAGCCATAGTGTGTTTCCTAAACGTGTGACTCTGTTCTGTTTTGTAATTCAGTTCAAGTGTAGCGGTTTTTACATTCCCTCTCTAAGTGATATCTTATGATAAGTGTCTTTTTCTGTGTGACTTATTTCACTTAGAATCGTCGTACCTAAATCCACTCATCGTGCTGCTACTAGCCTTATGACGTGGATTTCATGGCTGAGTGATATTCCATTGTACATGAGGACCACAACTTCTTTATCCATTTTTCTCTTTCCTAGGATATTTAAGGTGTAATGAAGTGGGGGTTCTTGTCAACAGAGCAGCCCTCAACTTTGGGGTGCCTGTGTCTTGCTGATTTTTAGTTTTCCCAATTTATACGCCCATGAGTGGAAGTGCCCTATGCTCTCCAAGCTGTGTTTTTTAGATGTTTCAGAACACACCGTACACTTCTCCCGAGTGGCTGTTGGCAATTTACATCCCACCCATCAGCGTAGCAAGGCTCCCATTTCTCCATGGCCGGTCCTGCACTTCTGGTTTGGACACTTTTTTCCGCATGGCCCTTTTGCCCGCTGGGAAGCGAGACTTCTTTGGAGCGCTGATTTGCCTTTCCAGGTTGCTTGGTTGGCCAAAAAGGGCGTATGCGTTTTTTCCTGAATATATTCAGGAAAAAACGCATACGCCCTTTTTGGCCAAGGGCATCATTGTCCACGTTTTGCCGCTTTTCATGTGCTTTCAAGGCGATTCGAATCTACCTCCTGAAATCTGTTTCCTGCAATTCTGCCTTGCTTTCAAAGCCTCTTCGTTGCCTTCCCTTAATATATTTGTGGACGAGAGTTATCATTTAAAACTCTGCAGGTTTGTGAATTGCAGTGCCCCTGAGCTCCATTTTTCAACTCGCTTTATTGGGGGCTGGCCGCAAAAGCGCAGGATTGCTTCAGGCCCTCTTCTGGTTCTGGGGGGCAGGCTGAGCTTGTGCTTAAATCTTCTTCCTGATGGGAAAATAGAGTGACCTGTGCCTGTCCCAACACCTAGAGCTAGTCTCTCATTGGTTCCCCCTCTTCCCGTTCATCCTCAGGACAAATTGCAACCTGTACGGAACAGGAGGTTAAAGGTGCTGATTCTCCAAGGAGGGAGATGGCTAGTAAATCGGCTGGAATGGCGAACCCGAGCAAAGGAGATGAGAAATGAGGTGCGTTTTAGAAACCTTTCCCGATCACACGGTGTACCATCTTCTGGGTTTCTCATGCCTGTTTTCGACGTAGGAAGATGCCCTTGAACCTGGAGATTTGGGACCCATGGGATGGGTACCATGCAGTATTACTTGAAAGGGTCTGCGTTGGCTCACCCAACCTCACCGAACCTCTCAGCCCCAAGAGTGTCCACCCTTATGTCTCAATCAGCTGTGGGTCTAGATATGGTCAATCCAGGTTGCATCACAGCCCCTGAACGAATTTTGTAAGAATTTCTCTCTCTTTCACTGTCTTTGTTTCACGGGTTTTGAAAAGTAATTTATTTTTATAATGGGGTTTAGCTGCTTTTCACGGCTGTGTTTATGCCGCTTTACACCCCCTTGACTCACTTACAGAGAGATATCAATACATAGGTTTGAAGATTCTTACTAGTCAGATATATTCTTGTGCGGTGAATAGGGGGTGTTGAGTCCAGTTCACTGAAAAAGGACTAGGTCTTGTCTCTTACATATTGGGTTTATGGAACGGTATCTGAGCTAATTTGAAACCCTTGTTTTATGCATCACCCCACCTCACCTTTCCCGTTCAGCAGCCATAGTGTGTTTCCTAAACGTGTGACTCTGTTCTGTTTTGTAATTCAGTTCAAGTGTAGCGGTTTTTACATTCCCTCTCTAAGTGATATCTTATGATAAGTGTCTTTTTCTGTGTGACTTATTTCACTTAGAATCGTCGTACCTAAATCCACTCATCGTGCTGCTACAAGCCTTATGACGTGGATTTCATGGCTGAGTGATATTCCATTGTACATGAGGACCACAACTTCTTTATCCATTTTTCTCTTTCCTAGGATATTTAAGGTGTAATGAAGTGGGGGTTCTTGTCAACAGAGCAGCCCTCAACTTTGGGGTGCCTGTGTCTTGCTGATTTTTAGTTTTCCCAATTTATACGCCCATGAGTGGAAGTGCCCTATGCTCTCCAAGCTGTGTTTTTTGGATATTTCAGAACACACCGTACACTTCTCCAGAGTGGCTGTTAGCAATTTACATTGCTCCCATCAGCGTAGCAAGGCTCCCATTTCTCCATGGCCGGTCCTGCACTTCTGGTTTGGACACTTTTTTCCGCATGGCCCTTTTGCCCGCTGGGAAGCGAGACTTCTTTGTAGCGCTGATTTGCCTGTCCAGGTTGCTTGGTTGGCCAAAAAGGGCGTATGCGTTTTTTCCTGAATATATTCAGGAAAAAACGCATACGCCCTTTTTGCCAAGGACATCATTGTCCACGTTTTGCCGCTTTTCATGTGCTTTCAAGGCGATTCGAATCTACCTCCTGAAATCTGTTTCCTGCAATTCTGCCTTGCTTTCAAAGCCTCTTCGTTGCCTCCCCTTAATATATTTGTGGACGAGAGGTATCATTTAAAACTCTGCAGGTTTGTGAATTGCAGTGCCCCTGAGCTCCATTTTTCATCTCGCTTTTTTGGGAGCTGGCCGCAAAAGCGCAGGATTGCTTCAGGCCCTCTTCTGGTTCTGGGGGGCAGGCTGAGCTTGTGCTTAATTCTTCTTCCTGATGGGAAAATAGAGTGACCTGTGCCTGTCCCAACACCTAGAGCTAGTCTCTCATTGGTTCCCCCTCTTCCCGTTCATCCTCAGGACAAATTGCAACCTGTACGGAACAGGAGGTTAAAGGTGCTGATTCTCCAAGGAGGGAGATGGCTAGTAAATCGGCTGGAATGGCGAACCCGAGCAAAGGAGATGAGAAATGAGGTGGGTTTTAGAAACCTTTCCCGATCACACGGTGTACCATCTTCTGGGTTTCTCATGCCTGTTTTCGACGTAGGAAGATGCCCTTGAACCTGGAGATTGGGACCCATGGGATGGGTACCATGCAGTATTACTTGAAAGGGTCTGCGTTGGCTCACCCAACCTCACCGAACCTCTCAGCCCCAAGAGTGTCCACCCTTATGTCTCAATCAGCTGTGGGTCTAGATATGGTCAATCCAGGTTGCATCACAGCCCCTGAACGAATTTTGTAAGAATTTCTCTCTCTTTCACTGTCTTTGTTTCACGGGTTTTGAAAAGTAATTTATTTTTATAATGGGGTTTAGCTGCTTTTCACGGCTGTGTTTATGCCGCTTTACACCCCCTTGACTCACTTACAGAGAGATATCAATATATAGGTTTGAAGATTCTTACTAGTCAGATATATTCTTGTGCGGTGAATAGGGGGTGTTGAGTCCAGTTCACTGAAAAAGGAATAGGTCTTGTCTCTTACATATTGGGTTTATGGAACGGTATCTGAGCTAATTTGAAACCCTTGTTTTATGCATCACCCCACCTCACCTTTCCCGTTCAGCAGCCATAGTGTGTTTCCTAAACGTGACTCTGTTCTGTTTTGTAATTCAGTTCAAGTGTAGCGGTTTTTACATTCCCTCTAGAAGTGATATCTTATGATAAGTGTCTTTTTCTGTGTGACTTATTTCACTTAGAATCGTCGTACCTAAATCCACTCATCGTGCTGCTACTAGCCTTATGACGTGGATTTCATGGCTGAGTGATATTCCATTGTACATGAGGACCACAACTTCTTTATCCATTTTTCTCTTTCCTAGGATATTTAAGGTGTAATGAAGTGGGGGTTCTTGTCAACAGAGCAGCCCTAAACTTTGGGGTGCCTGTGTCTTGCTGATTTTTAGTTTTCCCAATTTATACGGCCATGAGTGGAAGTGCCCTATGCTCTCCAAGCTGTGTTTTTTAGATGTTTCAGAACACACCGTACACTTCTCCAGAGTGGCTGTTGGCAATTTACATCCCACCCATCAGCGTAGCAAGGCTCCCATTTCTCCATGGCCGGTCCTGCACTTCTGGTTTGGACACTTTTTTCCGCATGGCCCTTTTGCCCGCTGGGAAGCGAGACTTCTTTGGAGCGCTGATTTGCCTTTCCAGGTTGCTTGGTTGGCCAAAAAGGGCGTATGCGTTTTTTCCTGAATATATTCAGGAAAAAACGCATACGCCCTTTTTGGCCAAGGGCATCATTGTCCACGTTTTGCCGCTTTTCATGTGCTTTCAAGGCGATTCGAATCTACCTCCTGAAATCTGTTTCCTGCAATTCTGCCTTGCTTTCAAAGCCTCTTCGTTGCCTCCCCTTAATATATTTGTGGACGAGAGGTATCATTTAAAACTCTGCAGGTTTGTGAATTGCAGTGCCCCTGAGCTCCATTTTTCATCTCGCTTTTTTGGGAGCTGGCCGCAAAAGCGCAGGATTGCTTCAGGCCCTCTTCTGGTTCTGGGGGGCAGGCTGAGCTTGTGCTTAATTCTTCTTCCTGATGGGAAAATAGAGTGACCTGTGCCTGTCCCAACACCTAGAGCTAGTCTCTCATTGGTTCCCCCTCTTCCCGTTCATCCTCAGGAAAAATTGCAACCTGTACGGAACAGGAGGTTAAAGGTGCTGATTCTCCAAGGAGGGAGATGGCTAGTAAATCGGCTGGAATGGCGAACCCGAGCAAAGGAGATGAGAAATGAGGTGCGTTTTAGAAACCTTTCCCGATCACACGGTGTACCATCTTCTGGGTTTCTCATGCCTGTTTTCGACGTAGGAAGATGCCCTTGAACCTGGAGATTGGGACCCATGGGATGGGTACCATGCAGTATTACTTGAAAGGGTCTGCGTTGGCTCACCCAACCTCACCGAACCTCTCAGCCCCAAGAGTGTCCACCCTTATGTCTCAATCAGCTGTGGGTCTAGATATGGTCAATCCAGGTTGCATCACAGCCCCTGAACGAATTTTGTAAGAATTTCTCTCTCTTTCACTGTCTTTGTTTCACGGGTTTTGAAAAGTAATTTATTTTTATAATGGGGTTTAGCTGCTTTTCACGGCTGTGTTTATGCCGCTTTACACCCCCTTGACTCACTTACAGAGAGATATCAATATATAGGTTTGAAGATTCTTACTAGTCAGATATATTCTTGTGCGGTGAATAGGGGGTGTTGAGTCCAGTTCACTGAAAAAGGAATAGGTCTTGTCTCTTACATATTGGGTTTATGGAACGGTATCTGAGCTCATTTGAAACCCTTGTTTTATGCATCACCCCACCTCACCTTTCCCGTTCAGCAGCCATAGTGTGTTTCCTAAACGTGTGACTCTGTTCTGTTTTGTAATTCAGTTCAAGTGTAGCGGTTTTTACATTCCCTCTAGAAGTGATATCTTATGATAAGTGTCTTTTTCTGTGTGACTTATTTCACTTAGAATCGTCGTACCTAAATCCACTCATCGTGCTGCTACTAGCCTTATGACGTGGATTTCATGGCTGAGTGATATTCCATTGTACATGAGGACCACAACTTCTTTATCCATTTTTCTCTTTCCTAGGATATTTAAGGTGTAATGAAGTGGGGGTTCTTGTCAACAGAGCAGCCCTAAACTTTGGGGTGCCTGTGTCTTGCTGATTTTTAGTTTTCCCAATTTATACGCCCATGAGTGGAAGTGCCCTATGCTCTCCAAGCTGTGTTTTTTAGATGTTTCAGAACACACCGTACACTTCTCCAGAGTGGCTGTTGGCAATTTACATCCCACCCATCAGCGTAGCAAGGCTCCCATTTCTCCATGGCCGGTACTGCATTTCTGGTTTGGACACTTTTTTCCGCATGGCCCTTATGCCCGCTGGGAAGCGAGAGTTCTTTGGAGCGCTGATTTGCCTTTCCAGGTTGCTTGGTTGGCCAAAAAGGGCGTATGCGTTTTTTCCTGAATATATTCAGGAAAAAACGCATACGCCCTTTTTGGCCAAGGGCATCATTGTCCACGTTTTGCCGCTTTTCATGTGCTTTCAAGGCGATTCGAATCTACCTCCTGAAATCTGTTTCCTGCAATTCTGCCTTGCTTTCAAAGCCTCTTCGTTGCCTTCCCTTAATATATTTGTGGACGAGAGGTATCATTTAAAACTCTGCAGGTTTGTGAATTGCAGTGCCCCTGAGCTCCATTTTTCAACTCGCTTTTTTGGGAGCTGGCCGCAAAAGCGCAGGATTGCTTCAGGCCCTCTTCTGGTTCTGGGGGGCAGGCTGAGCTTGTGCTTAATTCTTCTTCCTGATGGGAAAATAGAGTGACCTGTGCCTGTCCCAACACCTAGAGCTAGTCTCTCATTGGTTCCCCCTCTTCCCGTTCATCCTCAGGACAAATTGCAACCTGTACGGAACAGGAGGTTAAAGGTGCTGATTCTCCAAGGAGGGAGATGGCTAGTAAATCGGCTGGAATGGCGAACCCGAGCAAAGGAGATGAGAAATGAGGTGCGTTTTAGAAACCTTTCCCGATCACACGGTGTACCATCTTCTGGGTTTCTCATGCCTGTTTTCGACGTAGGAAGATGCCCTTGAACCTGGAGATTGGGACCCATGGGATGGGTACCATGCAGTATTACTTGAAAGGGTCTGCGTTGGCTCACCCAACCTCACCGAACCTCTCAGCCCCAAGAGTGTCCACCCTTATGTCTCAATCAGCTGTGGGTCTAGATATGGTCAATCCAGGTTGCATCACAGCCCCTGAACGAATTTTGTAAGAATTTCTCTCTCTTTCACTGTCTTTGTTTCACGGGTTTTGAAAAGTAATTTATTTTTATAATGGGGTTTAGCTGCTTTTCACGGCTGTGTTTATGCCGCTTTACACCCCCTTGACTCACTTACAGAGAGATATCAATACATAGGTTTGAAGATTCTTACTAGTCAGATATATTCTTCTGCGGTGAATAGGGGGTGTTGAGTCCAGTTCACTGAAAAAGGAATAGGTCTTGTCTCTTACATATTGGGTTTATGGAACGGTATCTGAGCTAATTTGAAACCCTTGTTTTATGCATCACCCCACCTCACCTTTCCCGTTCAGCAGCCATAGTGTGTTTCCTAAACGTGTGACTCTGTTCTGTTTTGTAATTCAGTTCAAGTGTAGCGGTTTTTACATTCCCTCTAGAAGTGATATCTTATGATAAGTGTCTTTTTCTGTGTGACTTATTTCACTTAGAATCGTCGTACCTAAATCCACTCATCGTGCTGCTACTAGCCTTATGACGTGGATTTCATGGCTGAGTGATATTCCATTGTACATGAGGACCACAACTTCTTTATCCATTTTTCTCTTTCCTAGGATATTTAAGGTGTAATGAAGTGGGGGTTCTTGTCAACAGAGCAGCCCTAAACTTTGGGGTGCCTGTGTCTTGCTGATTTTTAGTTTTCCCAATTTATACGCCCATGAGTGGAAGTGCCCTATGCTCTCCAAGCTGTGTTTTTTAGATATTTCAGAACACACCGTACACTTCTCCAGAGTGGCTGTTAGCAATTTACATTGCACCCATCAGCGTAGCAAGGCTCCCATTTCTCCATGGCCGGTCCTGCACTTCTGGTTTGGACACTTTTTTCCGCATGGCCCTTTTGCCCGCTGGGAAGCGAGACTTCTTTGGAGCGCTGATTTGCCTTTCCAGGTTGCTTGGTTGGCCAAAAAGGGCGTATGCGTTTTTTCCTGAATATATTCAGGAAAAAACGCATACGCCCTTTTTGGCCAAGGGCATCATTGTCCACGTTTTGCCGCTTTTCATGTGCTTTCAAGGCGATTCGAATATACCTCCTGAAATCTGTTTCCTGCAATTCTGCCTTGCTTTCAAAGCCTCTTCGTTGCCTTCCCTTAATATATTTGTGGACGAGAGGTATCATTTAAAACTCTGCAGGTTTGTGAATTGCAGTGCCCCTGAGCTCCATTTTTCAACTCGCTTTATTGGGAGCTGGCCGCAAAAGCGCAGGATTGCTTCAGGCCCTCTTCTGGTTCTGGGGGGCAGGCTGAGCTTGTGCTTAATTCTTCTTCCTGATGGGAAAATAGAGTGACCTGTGCCTGTCCCAACCCCTAGAGCTAGTCTCTCATTAGTTCCCCCTCTTCCCGTTCATCCTCAGGACAAATTGCAACCTGTACGGAACAGGAGGTTAAAGGTGCTGATTCTCCAAGGAGGGAGATGGCTAGTAAATCGGCTGGAATGGCGAACCCGAGCAAAGGAGATGAGAAATGAGGTGCGTTTTAGAAACCTTTCCCGATCACACGGTGTACCATCTTCTGGGTTTCTCATGCCTGTTTTCGACGTAGGAAGATGCCCTTGAACCTGGAGATTGGGACCCATGGGATGGGTACCATGCAGTATTACTTGAAAGGGTCTGCGTTGGCTCCCCCAACCTCACCGAACCTCTCAGCCCCAAGAGTGTCCACCCTTATGTCTCAATCAGCTGTGGGTCTAGATATGGTCAATCCAGGTTGCATCACAGCCCCTGAACGAATTTTGTAAGAATTTCTCTCTCTTTCACTGTCTTTGTTTCACGGGTTTTGAAAAGTAATTTATTTTTCTAATGGGGTTTAGCTGCTTTTCACGGCTGTGTTTATGCCGCTTTACACCCCCTTGACTCACTTACAGAGAGATATCAATACATAGGTTTGAAGATTCTTACTAGTCAGATATATTCTTGTGCGTTGAATAGGGGGTGTTGAGTCCAGTTCACTGAAAAAGGAATAGGTCTTGTCTCTTACATATTGGGTTTATGGAACGGTATCTGAGCTCATTTGAAACCCTTGTTTTATGCATCACCCCACCTCACCTTTCCCGTTCAGCAGCCATAGTGTGTTTCCTAAACGTGTGACTCTGTTCTGTTTTGTAATTCAGTTCAAGTGTAGCGGTTTTTACATTCCCTCTAGAAGTGATATCTTATGATAAGTGTCTTTTTCTGTGTGACTTATTTCACTTAGAATCGTCGTACCTAAATCCACTCATCGTGCTGCTACTAGCCTTATGACGTGGATTTCATGGCTGAGTGATATTCCATTGTACATGAGGACCACAACTTCTTTATCCATTTTTCTCTTTCCTAGGATATTTAAGGTGTAATGAAGTGGGGGTTCTTGTCAACAGAGCAGCCCTAAACTTTGGGGTGCCTGTGTCTTGCTGATTTTTAGTTTTCCCAATTTATACGCCCATGAGTGGAAGTGCCCTATGCTCTCCAAGCTGTGTTTTTTAGATATTTCAGAACACACCGTACACTTCTCCAGAGTGGCTGTTAGCAATTTACATTGCACCCATCAGCGTAGCAAGGCTCCCATTTCTCCATGGCCGGTCCTGCACTTCTGGTTTGGACACTTTTTTCCGCATGGCCCTTTTGCCCGCTGGGAAGCGAGACTTCTTTGGAGCGCTGATTTGCCTTTCCAGGTTGCTTGGTTGGCCAAAAAGGGCGTATGCGTTTTTTCCTGAATATATTCAGGAAAAAACGCATACGCCCTTTTTGGCCAAGGGCATCATTGTCCACGTTTTGCCGCTTTTCATGTGCTTTCAAGGCGATTCGAATCTACCTCCTGAAATCTGTTTCCTGCAATTCTGCCTTGCTTTCAAAGCCTCTTCGTTGCCTTCCCTTAATATATTTGTGGACGAGAGGTATCATTTAAAACTCTGCAGGTTTGTGAATTGCAGTGCCCCTGAGCTCCATTTTTCAACTCGCTTTATTGGGAGCTGGCCGCAAAAGCGCAGGATTGCTTCAGGCCCTCTTCTGGTTCTGGGGGGCAGGCTGAGCTTGTGCTTAATTCTTCTTCCTGATGGGAAAATAGAGTGACCTGTGCCTGTCCCAACCCCTAGAGCTAGTCTCTCATTGGTTCCCCCTCTTCCCGTTCATCCTCAGGACAAATTGCAACCTGTACGGAACAGGAGGTTAAAGGTGCTGATTCTCCAAGGAGGGAGATGGCTAGTAAATCGGCTGGAATGGCGAACCCGAGCAAAGGAGATGAGAAATGAGGTGCGTTTTAGAAACCTTTCCCGATCACACGGTGTACCATCTTCTGGGTTTCTCATGCCTGTTTTCGACGTAGGAAGATGCCCTTGAACCTGGAGATTTGGGACCCATGGGATGGGTACCATGCAGTATTACTTGAAAGGGTCTGCGTTGGCTCACCCAACCTCACCGAACCTCTCAGCCCCAAGAGTGTCCACCCTTATGTCTCAATCAGCTGTGGGTCTAGATATGGTCAATCCAGGTTGCATCACAGCCCCTGAACGAATTTTCTAAGAATTTCTCTCTCTTTCACTGTCTTTGTTTCACGGGTTTTGAAAAGTAATTTATTTTTCTAATGGGGTTTAGCTGCTTTTCACGGCTGTGTTTATGCCGCTTTACACCCCCTTGACTCACTTACAGAGAGATATCAATACATAGGTTTGAAGATTCTTACTAGTCAGATATATTCTTGTGCGGTGAATAGGGGGTGTTGAGTCCAGTTCACTGAAAAAGGAATAGGTCTTGTCTCTTACATATTGGGTTTATGGAACGGTATCTGAGCTAATTTGAAACCCTTGTTTTATGCATCACCCCACCTCACCTTTCCCGTTCAGCAGCCATAGTGTGTTTCCTAAACGTGTGACTCTGTTCTGTTTTGTAATTCAGTTCAAGTGTAGCGGTTTTTACATTCCCTCTCTAAGTGATATCTTATGATAAGTGTCTTTTTCTGTGTGACTTATTTCACTTAGAATCGTCGTACCTAAATCCACTCATCGTGCTGCTACTAGCCTTATGACGTGGATTTCATGGCTGAGTGATATTCCATTGTACATGAGGACCACAACTTCTTTATCCATTTTTCTCTTTCCTAGGATATTTAAGGTGTAATGAAGTGGGGGTTCTTGTCAACAGAGCAGCCCTCAACTTTGGGGTGCCTGTGTCTTGCTGATTTTTAGTTTTCCCAATTTATACGCCCATGAGTGGAAGTGCCCTATGCTCTCCAAGCTGTGTTTTTTAGATGTTTCAGAACACACCGTACACTTCTCCAGAGTGGCTGTTGGCAATTTACATCCCACCCATCAGCGTAGCAAGGCTCCCATTTCTCCATGGCCGGTCCTGCACTTCTGGTTTGGACACTTTTTTCCGCATGGCCCTTTTGCCCGCTGGGAAGCGAGACTTCTTTGTAGCGCTGATTTGCCTTTCCAGGTTGCTTGGTTGGCCAAAAAGGGCGTATGCGTTTTTTCCTGAATATATTCAGGAAAAAACGCATACGCCCTATTTGCCAAGGGCATCATTGTCCACGTTTTGCCGCTTTTCATGTGCTTTCAAGGCGATTCGAATCTACCTCCTGAAATCTGTTTCCTGCAATTCTGCCTTGCTTTCAAAGCCTCTTCGTTGCCTTCCCTTAATATATTTGTGGACGAGAGGTATCATTTAAAACTCTGCAGGTTTGTGAATTGCAGTGCCCCTGAGCTCCATTTTTCAACTCGCTTTATTGGGAGCTGGCCGCAAAAGCGCAGGATTGCTTCAGGCCCTCTTCTGGTTCTGGGGGGCAGGCTGAGCTTGTGCTTAATTCTTCTTCCTGATGGGAAAATAGAGTGACCTGTGCCTGTCCCAACCCCTAGAGCTAGTCTCTCATTGGTTCCCCCTCTTCCCGTTCATCCTCAGGACAAATTGCAACCTGTACGGAACAGGAGGTTAAAGGTGCTGATTCTCCAAGGAGGGAGATGGCTAGTAAATCGGCTGGAATGGCGAACCCGAGCAAAGGAGATGAGAAATGAGGTGCGTTTTAGAAACCTTTCCCGATCACACGGTGTACCATCTTCTGGGTTTCTCATGCCTGTTTTCGACGTAGGAAGATGCCCTTGAACCTGGAGATTTGGGACCCATGGGATGGGTACCATGCAGTATTACTTGAAAGGGTCTGCGTTGGCTCACCCAACCTCACCGAACCTCTCAGCCCCAAGAGTGTCCACCCTTATGTCTCAATCAGCTGTGGGTCTAGATATGGTCAATCCAGGTTGCATCACAGCCCCTGAACGAATTTTCTAAGAATTTCTCTCTCTTTCACTGTCTTTGTTTCACGGGTTTTGAAAAGTAATTTATTTTTATAATGGGGTTTAGCTGCTTTTCACGGCTGTGTTTATGCCGCTTTACACCCCCTTGACTCACTTACAGAGAGATATCAATACATAGGTTTGAAGATTCTTACTAGTCAGATATATTCTTGTGCGGTGAATAGGGGGTGTTGAGTCCAGTTCACTGAAAAAGGAATAGGTCTTGTCTCTTACATATTGGGTTTATGGAACGGTATCTGAGCTAATTTGAAACCCTTGTTTTATGCATCACCCCACCTCACCTTTCCCGTTCAGCAGCCATAGTGTGTTTCCTAAACGTGTGACTCTGTTCTGTTTTGTAATTCAGTTCAAGTGTAGCGGTTTTTACATTCCCTCTCTAAGTGATATCTTATGATAAGTGTCTTTTTCTGTGTGACTTATTTCACTTAGAATCGTCGTACCTACATCCACTCATCGTGCTGCTACTAGCCTTATGACGTGGATTTCATGGCTGAGTGATATTCCATTGTACATGAGGACCACAACTTCTTTATCCATTTTTCTCTTTCCTAGGATATTTAAGGTGTAATGAAGTGGGGGTTCTTGTCAACAGAGCAGCCCTAAACTTTGGGGTGCCTGTGTCTTGCTGATTTTTAGTTTTCCCAATTTATACGCCCATGAGTGGAAGTGCCCTATGCTCTCCAAGCTGTGTTTTTTAGATGTTTCAGAACACACCGTACACTTCTCCAGAGTGGCTGTTGGCAATTTACATCCCACCCATCAGCGTAGCAAGGCTCCCATTTCTCCATGGCCGGTCCTGCACTTCTGGTTTGGACACTTTTTTCCGCATGGCCCTTTTGCCCGCTGGGAAGTGAGGCTTCTTTGGAGCGCTGATTGGCCTTTCCAGGTTGCTTGGTTGGCCAAAAAGGGCGTATGCGTTTTTTCCTGAATATATTCAGGAAAAAACGCATACGCCCTTTTTGCCAAGGGCATCATTGTCCACGTTTTGCCGCTTTTCATGTGCTTTCAAGGCGATTCGAATCTACCTCCTGAAATCTGTTTCCTGCAATTCTGCCTTGCTTTCAAAGCCTCTTCGTTGCCTTCCCTTAATATATTTGTGGACGAGAGGTATCATTTAAAACTCTGCAGGTTTGTGAATTGCAGTGCCCCTGAGCTCCATTTTTCAACTCGCTTTTTTGGGAGCTGGCCGCAAAAGCGCAGGATTGCTTCAGGCCCTCTTCTGGTTCTGGGGGGCAGGCTGAGCTTGTGCTTAATTCTTCTTCCTGATGGGAAAATAGAGTGACCTGTGCCTGTCCCAACACCTAGAGCTAGTCTCTCATTGGTTCCCCCTCTTCCCGTTCATCCTCAGGACAAATTGCAACCTGTACGGAACAGGAGGTTAAAGGTGCTGATTCTCCAAGGAGGGAGATGGCTAGTAAATCGGCTGGAATGGCGAACCCGAGCAAAGGAGATGAGAAATGAGGTGCGTTTTAGAAACCTTTCCCGATCACACGGTGTACCATCTTCTGGGTTTCTCATGCCTGTTTTCGACGTAGGAAGATGCCCTTGAACCTGGAGATTGGGACCCATGGGATGGGTACCATGCAGTATTACTTGAAAGGGTCTGCGTTGGCTCACCCAACCTCACCGAACCTCTCAGCCCCAAGAGTGTCCACCCTTATGTCTCAATCAGCTGTGGGTCTAGATATGGTCAATCCAGGTTGCATCACAGCCCCTGAACGAATTTTGTAAGAATTTCTCTCTCTTTCACTGTCTTTGTTTCACGGGTTTTGAAAAGTAATTTATTTTTATAATGGGGTTTAGCTGCTTTTCACGGCTGTGTTTATGCCGCTTTACACCCCCTTGACTCACTTACAGAGAGATATCAATACATAGGTTTGAAGATTCTTACTAGTCAGATATATTCTTGTGCGGTGAATAGGGGGTGTTGAGTCCAGTTCACTGAAAAAGGAATAGGTCTTGTCTCTTACATATTGGGTTTATGGAACGGTATCTGAGCTAATTTGAAACCCTTGTTTTATGCATCACCCCACCTCACCTTTCCCGTTCAGCAGCCATAGTGTGTTTCCTAAACGTGTGACTCTGTTCTGTTTTGTAATTCAGTTCAAGTGTAGCGGTTTTTACATTCCCTCTAGAAGTGATATCTTATGATAAGTGTCTTTTTCTGTGTGACTTATTTCACTTAGAATCGTCGTACCTAAATCCACTCATCGTGCTGCTACTAGCCTTATGACGTGGATTTCATGGCTGAGTGATATTCCATTGTACATGAGGACCACAACTTCTTTATCCATTTTTCTCTTTCCTAGGATATTTAAGGTGTAATGAAGTGGGGGTTCTTGTCAACAGAGCAGCCCTAAACTTTGGGGTGCCTGTGTCTTGCTGATTTTTAGTTTTCCCAATTTATACGCCCATGAGTGGAAGTGCCCTATGCTCTCCAAGCTGTGTTTTTTAGATGTTTCAGAACACACCGTACACTTCTCCAGAGTGGCTGTTGGCAATTTACATCCCACCCATCAGCGTAGCAAGGCTCCCATTTCTCCATGGCCGGTCCTGCATTTCTGGTTTGGACACTTTTTTCCGCATGGCCCTTATGCCCGCTGGGAAGCGAGAGTTCTTTGGAGCGCTGATTTGCCTTTCCAGGTTGCTTGGTTGGCCAAAAAGGGCGTATGCGTTTTTTCCTGAATATATTCAGGAAAAAACGCATACGCCCTTTTTGGCCAAGGGCATCATTGTCCACGTTTTGCCGCTTTTCATGTGCTTTCAAGGCGATTCGAATCTACCTCCTGAAATCTGTTTCCTGCAATTCTGCCTTGCTTTCAAAGCCTCTTCGTTGCCTTCCCTTAATATATTTGTGGACGAGAGGTATCATTTAAAACTCTGCAGGTTTGTGAATTGCAGTGCCCCTGAGCTCCATTTTTCAACTCGCTTTTTTGGGATCTGGCCGCAAAAGCGCAGGATTGCTTCAGGCCCTCTTCTGGTTCTGGGGGGCAGGCTGAGCTTGTGCTTAATTCTTCTTCCTGATGGGAAAATAGAGTGACCTGTGCCTGTCCCAACACCTAGAGCTAGTCTCTCATTGGTTCCCCCTCTTCCCGTTCATCCTCAGGACAAATTGCAACCTGTACGGAACAGGAGGTTAAAGGTGCTGATTCTCCAAGGAGGGAGATGGCTAGTAAATCGGCTGGAATGGCGAACCCGAGCAAAGGAGATGAGAAATGAGGTGCGTTTTAGAAACCTTTCCCGATCACACGGTGTACCATCTTCTGGGTTTCTCATGCCTGTTTTCGACGTAGGAAGATGCCCTTGAACCTGGAGATTGGGACCCATGGGATGGGTACCATGCAGTATTACTTGAAAGGGTCTGCGTTGGCTCACCCAACCTCACCGAACCTCTCAGCCCCAAGAGTGTCCACCCTTATGTCTCAATCAGCTGTGGGTCTAGATATTGTCAATCCAGGTTGCATCACAGCCCCTGAACGAATTTTGTAAGAATTTCTCTCTCTTTCACTGTCTTTGTTTCACGGGTTTTGAAAAGTAATTTATTTTTATAATGGGGTTTAGCTGCTTTTCACGGCTGTGTTTATGCCGCTTTACACCCCCTTGACTCACTTACAGAGAGATATCAATACATAGGTTTGAAGATTCTTACTAGTCAGGTATATTCTTGTGCGGTGAATAGGGGGTGTTGAGTCCAGTTCACTGAAAAAGGAATAGGTCTTGTCTCTTACATATTGGGTTTATGGAACGGTATCTGAGCTAATTTGAAACCCTTGTTTTATGCATCACCCCACCTGACCTTTCCCGTTCAGCAGCCATAGTGTGTTTCCTAAACGTGTGACTCTGTTCTGTTTTGTAATTCAGTTCAAGTGTAGCGGTTTTTACATTCCCTCCAGAAGTGATATCTTAAGATAAGTGTCTTTTTCTGTGTGACTTATTTCACTTAGAATCGTCGTACCTAAATCCACTCATCGTGCTGCTACTAGCCTTATGACGTGGATTTCATGGCTGAGTGATATTCCATTGTACATGAGGACCACAACTTCTTTATCCATTTTTCTCTTTCCTAGGATATTTAAGGTGTAATGAAGTGGGGGTTCTTGTCAACAGAGCAGCCCTAAACTTTGGGGTGCCTGTGTCTTGCTGATTTTTAGTTTTCCCAATTTATACGGCCATGAGTGGAAGTGCCCTATGCTCTCCAAGCTGTGTTTTTTAGATGTTTCAGAACACACCGTACACTTCTCCAGAGTAGCTGTTGGCAATTTACATCCCACCCATCAGCGTAGCAAGGCTCCCATTTCTCCATGGCCGGTCCTGCACTTCTGGTTTGGACACTTTTTTCCGCATGGCCCTTTTGCCCGCTGGGAAGCGAGACTTCTTTGGAGCGCTGATTTGCCTTTCCAGGTTGCTTGGTTGGCCAAAAAGGGCGTATGCGTTTTTTCCTGAATATATTCAGGAAAAAACGCATACGCCCTTTTTGGCCAAGGGCATCATTGTCCACGTTTTGCCGCTTTTCATGTGCTTTCAAGGCGATTCGAATCTACCTCCTGAAATCTGTTTCCTGCAATTCTGCCTTGCTTTCAAAGCCTCTTCGTTGCCTTCCCTTAATATATTTGTGGACGAGAGGTATCATTTAAAACTCTGCAGGTTTGTGAATTGCAGTGCCCCTGAGCTCCATTTTTCAACTCGCTTTTTTGGGAGCTGGCCGCAAAAGCGCAGGATTGCTTCAGGCCCTCTTCTGGTTCTGGGGGGCAGGCTGAGCTTGTGCTTAATTCTTCTTCCTGATGGGAAAATAGAGTGACCTGTGCCTGTCCCAACACCTAGAGCTAGTCTCTCATTGGTTCCCCCTCTTCCCGTTCATCCTCAGGACAAATTGCAACCTGTACGGAACAGGAGGTTAAAGGTGCTGATTCTCCAAGGAGGGAGATGGCTAGTAAATCGGCTGGAATGGCGAACCCGAGCAAAGGAGATGAGAAATGAGGTGCGTTTTAGAAACCTTTCCCGATCACACGGTGTACCATCTTCTGGGTTTCTCATGCCTGTTTTCGACGTAGGAAGATGCCCTTGAACCTGTAGATTTGGGACCTATGGGATGGGTACCATGCAGTATTACTTGAAAGGGTTTGCGTTGGCTCACCCAACCTCACCGAACCTCTCAGCCCCAAGAGTGTCCACCCTTATGTCTCAATCAGCTGTGGGTCTAGATATGGTTAATCAAGGTTGCATCACAGCCCCTGAACGAATTTTGTAAGAATTTCTCTCTCTTTCACTGTCTTTGTTTCACGGGTTTTGAAAAGTAATTTATTTTTATAATGGGGTTTAGCTGCTTTTCACGGCTGTGTTTATGCCGCTTTACACCCCCTTGACTCACTTACAGAGAGATATCAATACATAGGTTTGAAGATTCTTACTAGTCAGATATATTCTTGTGCGGTGAATAGGGGGTGTTGAGTCCAGTTCACTGAAAAAGGAATAGGTCTTGTCTCTTACATATTGGGTTTATGGAACGGTATCTGAGCTCATTTGAAACCCTTGTTTTATGCATCACCCCACCTCACCTTTCCCGTTCAGCAGCCATAGTGTGTTTCCTAAACGTGTGACTCTGTTCTGTTTTGTAATTCAGTTCAAGTGTAGCGGTTTTTACATTCCCTCTAGAAGTGATATCTTATGATAAGTGTCTTTTTCTGTGTGACTTATTTCACTTAGAATCGTCGTACCTAAATCCACTCATCGTGCTGCTACTAGCCTTATGACGTGGATTTCATGGCTGAGTGATATTCCATTGTACATGAGGACCACAGCTTCTTTATCCATTTTTCTCTTTCCTAGGATATTTAAGGTGTAATGAAGTGGGGGTTCTTGTCAACAGAGCAGCCCTAAACTTTGGGCTGCCTGTGTCTTGCTGATTTTTAGTTTTCCCAATTTATACGCCCATGAGTGGAAGTGCCCTATGCTCTCCAAGCTGTGTTTTTTAGATGTTTCAGAACACACCGTACACTTCTCCAGAGTGGCTGTTGGCAATTTACATCCCACCCATCAGCGTAGCAAGGCTCCCATTTCTCCATGGCCGGTCCTGCATTTCTGGTTTGGACACTTTTTTCCGCATGGCCCTTTTGCCCGCTGGGAAGCGAGACTTCTTTGGAGCGATGATTGGCCTTTCCAGGTTGCTTGGTTGGCCAAAAAGGGCGTATGCGTTTTTTCCTGAATATATTCAGGAAAAAACGCATACGCCCTTTTTGGCCAAGGGCATCATTGTCCACGTTTTACGCTTTTCATGTGCTTTCAAGGCGATTCGAATCTACCTCCTGAAATCTGTTTCCTGCAATTCTGCCTTGCTTTCAAAGCCTCTTCGTTGCCTTCCCTTAATATATTTGTGGACGAGAGGTATCATTTAAAACTCTGCAGGTTTGTGAATTGCAGTGCCCCTGAGCTCCATTTTTCAACTCGCTTTTTTGGGATCTGGCCGCAAAAGCGCAGGATTTCTTCAGGCCCTCTTCTGGTTCTGGGGGGCAGGCTGAGCTTGTGCTTAATTCTTCTTCCTGATGGGAAAATAGAGTGACCTGTGCCTGTCCCAACACCTAGAGCTAGTCTCTCATTGGTTCCCCCTCTTCCCGTTCATCCTCAGGACAAATTGCAACCTGTACGGAACAGGAGGTTAAAGGTGCTGATTCTCCAAGGAGGGAGATGGCTAGTAAATCGGCTGGAATGGCGAACCCGAGCAAAGGAGATGAGAAATGAGGTGCGTTTTAGAAACCTTTCCCGATCACACGGTGTACCATCTTCTGGGTTTCTCATGCCTGTTTTCGACGTAGGAAGATGCCCTTGAACCTGGAGATTGGGACCCATGGGATGGGTACCATGCAGTATTACTTGAAAGGGTCTGCGTTGGCTCACCCAACCTCACCGAACCTCTCAGCCCCAAGAGTGTCCACCCTTATGTCTCAATCAGCTGTGGGTCTAGATATTGTCAATCCAGGTTGCATCACAGCCCCTGAACGAATTTTGTAAGAATTTCTCTCTCTTTCACTGTCTTTGTTTCACGGGTTTTGAAAAGTAATTTATTTTTATAATGGGGTTTAGCTGCTTTTCACGGCTGTGTTTATGCCGCTTTACACCCCCTTGACTCACTTACAGAGAGATATCAATACATAGGTTTGAAGATTCTTACTAGTCAGGTATATTCTTGTGCGGTGAATAGGGGGTGTTGAGTCCAGTTCACTGAAAAAGGAATAGGTCTTGTCTCTTACATATTGGGTTTATGGAACGGTATCTGAGCTCATTTGAAACCCTTGTTTTATGCATCACCCCACCTCACCTTTCCCGTTCAGCAGCCATAGTGTGTTTCCTAAACGTGTGACTCTGTTCTGTTTTGTAATTCAGTTCAAGTGTAGCGGTTTTTACATTCCCTCTAGAAGTGATATCTTAAGATAAGTGTCTTTTTCTGTGTGACTTATTTCACTTAGAATCGTCGTACCTAAATCCACTCATCGTGCTGCTACTAGCCTTATGACGTGGATTTCATGGCTGAGTGATATTCCATTGTACATGAGGACCACAACTTCTTTATCCATTTTTCTCTTTCCTAGGATATTTAAGGTGTAATGAAGTGGGGGTTCTTGTCAACAGAGCAGCCCTAAACTTTGGGGTGCCTGTGTCTTGCTGATTTTTAGTTTTCCCAATTTATACGGCCATGAGTGGAAGTGCCCTATGCTCTCCAAGCTGTGTTTTTTAGATGTTTCAGAACACACCGTACACTTCTCCAGAGTAGCTGTTGGCAATTTACATCCCACCCATCAGCGTAGCAAGGCTCCCATTTCTCCATGGCCGGTCCTGCACTTCTGGTTTGGACACTTTTTTCCGCATGGCCCTTTTGCCCGCTGGGAAGCGAGACTTCTTTGGAGCGCTGATTTGCCTTTCCAGGTTGCTTGGTTGGCCAAAAAGGGCGTATGCGTTTTTTCCTGAATATATTCAGGAAAAAACGCATACGCCCTTTTTGGCCAAGGGCATCATTGTCCACGTTTTGCCGCTTTTCATGTGCTTTCAAGGCGATTCGAATCTACCTCCTGAAATCTGTTTCCTGCAATTCTGCCTTGCTTTCAAAGCCTCTTCGTTGCCTTCCCTTAATATATTTGTGGACGAGAGGTATCATTTAAAACTCTGCAGGTTTGTGAATTGCAGTGCCCCTGAGCTCCATTTTTCAACTCGCTTTTTTGGGAGCTGGCCGCAAAAGCGCAGGATTGCTTCAGGCCCTCTTCTGGTTCTGGGGGGCAGGCTGAGCTTGTGCTTAATTCTTCTTCCTGATGGGAAAATAGAGTGACCTGTGCCTGTCCCAACACCTAGAGCTAGTCTCTCATTGGTTCCCCCTCTTCCCGTTCATCCTCAGGACAAATTGCAACCTGTACGGAACAGGAGGTTAAAGGTGCTGATTCTCCAAGGAGGGAGATGGCTAGTAAATCGGCTGGAATGGCGAACCCGAGCAAAGGAGATGAGAAATGAGGTGCGTTTTAGAAACCTTTCCCGATCACACGGTGTACCATCTTCTGGGTTTCTCATGCCTGTTTTCGACGTAGGAAGATGCCCTTGTACCTGGAGATTGGGACCCATGGGATGGGTACCATGCAGTATTACTTGAAAGGGTCTGCGTTGGCTCACCCAACCTCACCGAACCTCTCAGCCCCAAGAGTGTCCACCCTTATGTCTCAATCAGCTGTGGGTCTAGATATGGTCAATCCAGGTTGCATCACAGCCCCTGAACGAATTTTGTAAGAATTTCTCTCTCTTTCACTGTCTTTGTTTCACGGGTTTTGAAAAGTAATTTATTTTTATAATGGGGTTTAGCTGCTTTTCACGGCTGTGTTTATGCCGCTTTACACCCCCTTGACTCACTTACAGAGAGATATCAATATATAGGTTTGAAGATTCTTACTAGTCAGATATATTCTTGTGCGGTGAATAGGGGGTGTTGAGTCCAGTTCACTGAAAAAGGAATAGGTCTTGTCTCTTACATATTGGGTTTATGGAACGGTATCTGAGCTAATTTGAAACCCTTGTTTTATGCATCACCCCACCTCACCTTTCCCGTTCAGCAGCCATAGTGTGTTTCCTAAACGTGTGACTCTGTTCTGTTTTGTAATTCATTTCAAGTGTAGCGGTTTTTACATTCCCTCTAGAAGTGATATCTTATGATAAGTGTCTTTTTCTGTGTGACTTATTTCACTTAGAATCGTCGTACCTAAATCCACTCATCGTGCTGCTACTAGCCTTATGACGTGGATTTCATGGCTGAGTGATATTCCATTGTACATGAGGACCACAACTTCTTTATCCATTTTTCTCTTTCCTAGGATATTTAAGGTGTAATGAAGTGGGGGTTCTTGTCAACAGAGCAGCCCTAAACTTTGGGCTGCCTGTGTCTTGCTGATTTTTAGTTTTCCCAATTTATACGCCCATGAGTGGAAGTGCCCTATGCTCTCCAAGCTGTGTTTTTTAGATGTTTCAGAACACACCGTACACTTCTCCAGAGTGGCTGTTGGCAATTTACATCCCACCCATCAGCGTAGCAAGGCTCCCATTTCTCCATGGCCGGTCCTGCATTTCTGGTTTGGACACTTTTTTCCGCATGGCCCTTATGCCCGCTGGGAAGCGAGAGTTCTTTGGAGCGCTGATTTGCCTTTCCAGGTTGCTTGGTTGGCCAAAAAGGGCGTATGCGTTTTTTCCTGAATATATTCAGGAAAAAACGCATACGCCCTTTTTGGCCAAGGGCATCATTGTCCACGTTTTGCCGCTTTTCATGTGCTTTCAAGGCGATTCGAATCTACCTCCTGAAATCTGTTTCCTGCAATTCTGCCTTGCTTTCAAAGCCTCTTCGTTGCCTTCCCTTAATATATTTGTGGACGAGAGGTATCATTTAAAACTCTGCAGGTTTGTGAATTGCAGTGCCCCTGAGCTCCATTTTTCAACTCGCTTTTTTGGGAGCTGGCCGCAAAAGCGCAGGATTGCTTCAGGCCCTCTTCTGGTTCTGGGGGGCAGGCTGAGCTTGTGCTTAATTCTTCTTCCTGATGGGAAAATAGAGTGACCTGTGCCTGTCCCAACACCTAGAGCTAGTCTCTCATTGGTTCCCCCTCTTCCCGTTCATCCTCAGGACAAATTGCAACCTGTACGGAACAGGAGGTTAAAGGTGCTGATTCTCCAAGGAGGGAGATGGCTAGTAAATCGGCTGGAATGGCGAACCCGAGCAAAGGAGATGAGAAATGAGGTGCGTTTTAGAAACCTTTCCCGATCACACGGTGTACCATCTTCTGGGTTTCTCATGCCTGTTTTCGACGTAGGAAGATGCCCTTGAACCTGGAGATTGGGACCCATGGGATGGGTACCATGCAGTATTACTTGAAAGGGTCTGCGTTGGCTCACCCAACCTCACCGAACCTCTCAGCCCCAAGAGTGTCCACCCTTATGTCTCAATCAGCTGTGGGTCTAGATATGGTCAATCCAGGTTGCATCACAGCCCCTGAACGAATTTTGTAAGAATTTCTCTCTCTTTCACTGTCTGTGTTTCACGGGTTTTGAAAAGTAATTTATTTTTATAATGGGGTTTAGCTGCTTTTCACGGCTGTGTTTATGCCGCTTTACACCCCCTTGACTCACTTACAGAGAGATATCAATACATAGGTTTGAAGATTCTTACTAGTCAGATATATTCTTGTGCGGTGAATAGGGGGTGTTGAGTCCAGTTCACTGAAAAAGGAATAGGTCTTGTCTCTTACATATTGGGTTTATGGAACGGTATCTGAGCTAATTTGAAACCCTTGTTTTATGCATCACCCCACCTCACCTTTCCCGTTCAGCAGCCATAGTGTGTTTCCTAAACGTGTGACTCTGTTCTGTTTTGTAATTCAGTTCAAGTGTAGCGGTTTTTACATTCCCTCTCTAAGTGATATCTTATGATAAGTGTCTTTTTCTGTGTGACTTATTTCACTTAGAATCGTCGTACCTAAATCCACTCATCGTGCTGCTACTAGCCTTATGACGTGGATTTCATGGCTGAGTGATATTCCATTGTACATGAGGACCACAACTTCTTTATCCATTTTTCTCTTTCCTAGGATATTTAAGGTGTAATGAAGTGGGGGTTCTTGTCAACAGAGCAGCCCTAAACTTTGGGGTGCCTGTGTCTTGCTGATTTTTAGTTTTCCCAATTTATACGCCCATGAGTGGAAGTGCCCTATGCTCTCCAAGCTGTGTTTTTTAGATGTTTCAGAACACACCGTACACTTCTCCAGAGTGGCTGTTGGCAATTTACATCCCACCCATCAGCGTAGCAAGGCTCCCATTTCTCCATGGCCGGTCCTGCACTTCTGGTTTGGACACTTTTTTCCGCATGGCCCTTTTGCCCGCTGGGAAGCGAGACTTCTTTGGAGCGCTGATTTGCCTTTCCAGGTTGCTTGGTTGGCCAAAAAGGGCGTATGCGTTTTTTCCTGAATATATTCAGGAAAAAACGCATACGCCCTTTTTGGCCAAGGGCATCATTGTCCACGTTTTGCCGCTTTTCATGTGCTTTCAAGGCGATTTGAATCTACCTCCTGAAATCTGTTTCCTGCAATTCTGCCTTGCTTTCAAAGCCTCTTCGTTGCCTCCCCTTAATATATTTGTGGACGAGAGGTATCATTTAAAACTCTGCAGGTTTGTGAATTGCAGTGCCCCTGAGCTCCATTTTTCATCTCGCTTTTTTGGGAGCTGGCCGCAAAAGCGCAGGATTGCTTCAGGCCCTCTTCTGGTTCTGGGGGGCAGGCTGAGCTTGTGCTTAATTCTTCTTCCTGATGGGAAAATAGAGTGACCTGTGCCTGTCCCAACACCTAGAGCTAGTCTCTCATTGGTTCCCCCTCTTCCCGTTCATCCTCAGGACAAATTGCAACCTGTACGGAACAGGAGGTTAAAGGTGCTGATTCTCCAAGGAGGGAGATGGCTAGTAAATCGGCTGGAATGGCGAACCCGAGCAAAGGAGATGAGAAATGAGGTGCGTTTTAGAAACCTTTCCCGATCACACGGTGTACCATCTTCTGGGTTTCTCATGCCTGTTTTCGACGTAGGAAGATGCCCTTGAACCTGGAGATTGGGACCCATGGGATGGGTACCATGCAGTATTACTTGAAAGGGTCTGCGTTGGCTCACCCAACCTCACCGAACCTCTCAGCCCCAAGAGTGTCCACCCTTATGTCTCAATCAGCTGTGGGTCTAGATATGGTCAATCCAGGTTGCATCACAGCCCCTGAACGAATTTTGTAAGAATTTCTCTCTCTTTCACTGTCTTTGTTTCACGGGTTTTGAAAAGTAATTTATTTTTATAATGGGGTTTAGCTGCTTTTCACGGCTGTGTTTATGCCGCTTTACACCCCCTTGACTCACTTACAGAGAGATATCAATACATAGGTTTGAAGATTCTTACTAGTCAGATATATTCTTGTGCGGTGAATAGGGGGTGTTGAGTCCAGTTCACTGAAAAAGGAATAGGTCTTGTCTCTTACATATTGGGTTTATGGAACGGTATCTGAGCCAATTTGAAACCCTTGTTTTATGCATCACCCCACCTCACCTTTCCCGTTCAGCAGCCATAGTGTGTTTCCTAAACGTGTGACTCTGTTCTGTTTTGTAATTCAGTTCAAGTGTAGCGGTTTTTACATTCCCTCTAGAAGTGATATCTTATGATAAGTGTCTTTTTCTGTGTGACTTATTTCACTTAGAATCGTCGTACCTAAATCCACTCATCGTGCTGCTACTAGCCTTATGACGTGGATTTCATGGCTGAGTGATATTCCATTGTACATGAGGACCACAACTTCTTTATCCATTTTTCTCTTTCCTAGGATATTTAAGGTGTAATGAAGTGGGGGTTCTTGTCAACAGAGCAGCCCTAAACTTTGGGGTGCCTGTGTCTTGCTGATTTTTAGTTTTCCCAATTTATACGCCCATGAGTGGAAGTGCCCTATGCTCTCCAAGCTGTGTTTTTTAGATGTTTCAGAACACACCGTACACTTCTCCAGAGTGGCTGTTGGCAATTTACATCCCACCCATCAGCGTAGCAAGGCTCCCATTTCTCCATGGCCGGTCCTGCATTTCTGGTTTGGACACTTTTTTCCGCATGGCCCTTATGCCCGCTGGGAAGCGAGAGTTCTTTGGAGCGCTGATTGGCCTTTCCAGGTTGCTTGGTTGGCCAAAAAGGGCGTATGCGTTTTTTCCTGAATATATTCAGGAAAAAACGCATACGCCCTTTTTGGCCAAGGGCATCATTGTCCACGTTTTGCCGCTTTTCATGTGCTTTCAAGGCGATTCGAATCTACCTCCTGAAATCTGTTTCCTGCAATTCTGCCTTGCTTTCAAAGCCTCTTCGTTGCCTTCCCTTAATATATTTGTGGACGAGAGGTATCATTTAAAACTCTGCAGGTTTGTGAATTGCAGTGGCCCTGAGCTCCATTTTTCAACTCGCTTTTTTGGGAGCTGGCCGCAAAAGCGCAGGATTGCTTCAGGCCCTCTTCTGGTTCTGGGGGGCAGGCTGAGCTTGTGCTTAATTCTTCTTCCTGATGGGAAAATAGAGTGACCTGTGCCTGTCCCAACACCTAGAGCTAGTCTCTCATTGGTTCCCCCTCTTCCCGTTCATCCTCAGGACAAATTGCAACCTGTACGGAACAGGAGGTTAAAGGTGCTGATTCTCCAAGGAGGGAGATGGCTAGTAAATCGGCTGGAATGGCGAACCCGAGCAAAGGAGATGAGAAATGAGGTGCGTTTTAGAAACCTTTCCCGATCACACGGTGTACCATCTTCTGGGTTTCTCATGCCTGTTTTCGACGTAGGAAGATGCCCTTGAACCTGGAGATTGGGACCCATGGGATGGGTACCATGCAGTATTACTTGAAAGGGTCTGCGTTGGCTCACCCAACCTCACCGAACCTCTCAGCCCCAAGAGTGTCCACCCTTATGTCTCAATCAGCTGTGGGTCTAGATATGGTCAATCCAGGTTGCATCACAGCCCCTGAACGAATTTTGTAAGAATTTCTCTCTCTTTCACTGTCTTTGTTTCACGGGTTTTGAAAAGTAATTTATTTTTATAATGGGGTTTAGCTGCTTTTCACGGCTGTGTTTATGCCGCTTTACACCCCCTTGACTCACTTACAGAGAGATATCAATACATAGGTTTGAAGATTCTTACTAGTCAGATATATTCTTGTGCGGTGAATAGGGGGTGTTGAGTCCAGTTCACTGAAAAAGGAATAGGTCTTGTCTCTTACATATTGGGTTTATGGAACGGTATCTGAGCTAATTTGAAACCCTTGTTTTATGCATCACCCCACCTCACCTTTCCCGTTCAGCAGCCATAGTGTGTTTCCTAAACGTGTGACTCTGTTCTGTTTTGTAATTCAGTTCAAGTGTAGCGGTTTTTACATTCCCTCTAGAAGTGATATCTTAAGATAAGTGTCTTTTTCTGTGTGACTTATTTCACTTAGAATCGTCGTACCTAAATCCACTCATCGTGCTGCTACTAGCCTTATGACGTGGATTTCATGGCTGAGTGATATTCCATTGTACATGAGGACCACAACTTCTTTATCCATTTTTCTCTTTCCTAGGATATTTAAGGTGTAATGAAGTGGGGGTTCTTGTCAACAGAGCAGCCCTCAACTTTGGGGTGCCTGTGTCTTGCTGATTTTTAGTTTTCCCAATTTATACGCCCATGAGTGGAAGTGCCCTATGCTCTCCAAGCTGTGTTTTTTAGATGTTTCAGAACACACCGTACACTTCTCCAGAGTGGCTGTTGGCAATTTACATCCCACCCATCAGCGTAGCAAGGCTCCCATTTCTCCATGGCCGGTCCTGCATTTCTGGTTTGGACACTTTTTTCCGCATGGCCCTTATGCCCGCTGGGAAGCGAGAGTTCTTTGGAGCGCTGATTTGCCTTTCCAGGTTGCTTGGTTGGCCAAAAAGAGCGTATGCGTTTTTTCCTGAATATATTCAGGAAAAAACGCATACGCCCTTTTTGGCCAAGGGCATCATTGTCCACGTTTTGCCGCTTTTCATGTGCTTTCAAGGCGATTCGAATCTACCTCCTGAAATCTGTTTCCTGCAATTCTGCCTTGCTTTCAAAGCCTCTTCGTTGCCTTCCCTTAATATATTTGTGGACGAGAGGTATCATTTAAAACTCTGCAGGTTTGTGAATTGCAGTGGCCCTGAGCTCCATTTTTCAACTCGCTTTTTTGGGAGCTGGCCGCAAAAGCGCAGGATTGCTTCAGGCCCTCTTCTGGTTCTGGGGGGCAGGCTGAGCTTGTGCTTAATTCTTCTTCCTGATGGGAAAATAGAGTGACCTGTGCCTGTCCCAACACCTAGAGCTAGTCTCTCATTGGTTCCCCCTCTTCCCGTTCATCCTCAGGACAAATTGCAACCTGTACGGAACAGGAGGTTAAAGGTGCTGATTCTCCAAGGAGGGAGATGGCTAGTAAATCGGCTGGAATGGCGAACCCGAGCAAAGGAGATGAGAAATGAGGTGCGTTTTAGAAACCTTTCCCGATCACACGGTGTACCATCTTCTGGGTTTCTCATGCCTGTTTTCGACGTAGGAAGATGCCCTTGAACCTGGAGATTGGGACCCATGGGATGGGTACCATGCAGTATTACTTGAAAGGGTCTGCGTTGGCTCACCCAACCTCACCGAACCTCTCAGCCCCAAGAGTGTCCACCCTTATGTCTCAATCAGCTGTGGGTCTAGATATGGTCAATCCAGGTTGCATCACAGCCCCTGAACGAATTTTGTAAGAATTTCTCTCTCTTTCACTGTCTTTGTTTCACGGGTTTTGAAAAGTAATTTATTTTTATAATGGGGTTTAGCTGCTTTTCACGGCTGTGTTTATGCCGCTTTACACCCCCTTGACTCACTTACAGAGAGATATCAATACATAGGTTTGAAGATTCTTACTAGTCAGATATATTCTTGTGCGGTGAATAGGGGGTGTTGAGTCCAGTTCACTGAAAAAGGAATAGGTCTTGTCTCTTACATATTGGGTTTATGGAACGGTATCTGAGCTAATTTGAAACCCTTGTTTTATGCATCACCCCACCTCACCTTTCCCGTTCAGCAGCCATAGTGTGTTTCCTAAACGTGTGACTCTGTTCTGTTTTGTAATTCAGTTCAAGTGTAGCGGTTTTTACATTCCCTCTAGAAGTGATATCTTAAGATAAGTGTCTTTTTCTGTGTGACTTATTTCACTTAGAATCGTCGTACCTAAATCCACTCATCGTGCTGCTACTAGCCTTATGACGTGGATTTCATGGCTGAGTGATATTCCATTGTACATGAGGACCACAACTTCTTTATCCATTTTTCTCTTTCCTAGGATATTTAAGGTGTAATGAAGTGGGGCTTCTTGTCAACAGAGCAGCCCTAAACTTTGGGGTGCCTGTGTCTTGCTGATTTTTAGTTTTCCCAATTTATACGCCCATGAGTGGAAGTGCCCTATGCTCTCCAAGCTGTGTTTTTTAGATGTTTCAGAACACACCGTACACTTCTCCAGAGTGGCTGTTGGCAATTTACATCCCACCCATCAGCGTAGCAAGGCTCCCATTTCTCCATGGCCGGTCCTGCATTTCTGGTTTGGACACTTTTTTCCGCATGGCCCTTATGCCCGCTGGGAAGCGAGAGTTCTTTGGAGCGCTGATTTGCCTTTCCAGGTTGCTTGGTTGGCCAAAAAGAGCGTATGCGTTTTTTCCTGAATATATTCAGGAAAAAACGCATACGCCCTTTTTGGCCAAGGGCATCATTGTCCACGTTTTGCCGCTTTTCATGTGCTTTCAAGGCGATTCGAATCTACCTCCTGAAATCTGTTTCCTGCAATTCTGCCTTGCTTTCAAAGCCTCTTCGTTGCCTTCCCTTAATATATTTGTGGACGAGAGGTATCATTTAAAACTCTGCAGGTTTGTGAATTGCAGTGGCCCTGAGCTCCATTTTTCAACTCGCTTTTTTGGGAGCTGGCCGCAAAAGCGCAGGATTGCTTCAGGCCCTCTTCTGGTTCTGGGGGGCAGGCTGAGCTTGTGCTTAATTCTTCTTCCTGATGGGAAAATAGAGTGACCTGTGCCTGTCCCAACACCTAGAGCTAGTCTCTCATTGGTTCCCCCTCTTCCCGTTCATCCTCAGGACAAATTGCAACCTGTACGGAACAGGAGGTTAAAGGTGCTGATTCTCCAAGGAGGGAGATGGCTAGTAAATCGGCTGGAATGGCGAACCCGAGCAAAGGAGATGAGAAATGAGGTGCGTTTTAGAAACCTTTCCCGATCACACGGTGTACCATCTTCTGGGTTTCTCATGCCTGTTTTCGACGTAGGAAGATGCCCTTGAACCTGGAGATTGGGACCCATGGGATGGGTACCATGCAGTATTACTTGAAAGGGTCTGCGTTGGCTCACCCAACCTCACCGAACCTCTCAGCCCCAAGAGTGTCCACCCTTATGTCTCAATCAGCTGTGGGTCTAGATATGGTCAATCCAGGTTGCATCACAGCCCCTGAACGAATTTTGTAAGAATTTCTCTCTCTTTCACTGTCTTTGTTTCACGGGTTTAGAAAAGTAATTTATTTTTATAATGGGGTTTAGCTGCTTTTCACGGCTGTGTTTATGCCGCTTTACACCCCCTTGACTCACTTACAGAGAGATATCAATACATAGGTTTGAAGATTCTTACTAGTCAGATATATTCTTGTGCGGTGAATAGGGGGTGTTGAGTCCAGTTCACTGAAAAAGGAATAGGTCTTGTCTCTTACATATTGGGTTTATGGAACGGTATCTGAGCTAATTTGAAACCCTTGTTTTATGCATCACCCCACCTCACCTTTCCCGTTCAGCAGCCATAGTGTGTTTCCTAAACGTGTGACTCTGTTCTGTTTTGTAATTCAGTTCAAGTGTAGCGGTTTTTACATTCCCTCTAGAAGTGATATCTTAAGATAAGTGTCTTTTTCTGTGTGACTTATTTCACTTAGAATCGTCGTACCTAAATCCACTAATCGTGCTGCTACTAGCCTTATGACGTGGATTTCATGGCTGAGTGATATTCCATTGTACATGAGGACCACAACTTCTTTATCCATTTTTCTCTTTCCTAGGATATTTAAGGTGTAATGAAGTGGGGGTTCTTGTCAACAGAGCAGCCCTAAACTTTGGGGTGCCTGTGTCTTGCTGATTTTTAGTTTTCCCAATTTATACGCCCATGAGTGGAAGTGCCCTATGCTCTCCAAGCTGTGTTTTTTAGATGTTTCAGAACACACCGTACACTTCTCCAGAGTGGCTGTTGGCAATTTACATCCCACCCATCAGCGTAGCAAGGCTCCCATTTCTCCATGGCCGGTCCTGCATTTCTGGTTTGGACACTTTTTTCCGCATGGCCCTTATGCCCGCTGGGAAGCGAGAGTTCTTTGGAGCGCTGATTTGCCTTTCCAGGTTGCTTGGTTGGCCAAAAAGAGCGTATGCGTTTTTTCCTGAATATATTCAGGAAAAAACGCATACGCCCTTTTTGGCCAAGGGCATCATTGTCCACGTTTTGCCGCTTTTCATGTGCTTTCAAGGCGATTCGAATCTACCTCCTGAAATCTGTTTCCTGCAATTCTGCCTTGCTTTCAAAGCCTCTTCGTTGCCTTCCCTTAATATATTTGTGGACGAGAGGTATCATTTAAAACTCTGCAGGTTTGTGAATTGCAGTGGCCCTGAGCTCCATTTTTCAACTCGCTTTTTTGGGAGCTGGCCGCAAAAGCGCAGGATTGCTTCAGGCCCTCTTCTGGTTCTGGGGGGCAGGCTGAGCTTGTGCTTAATTCTTCTTCCTGATGGGAAAATAGAGTGACCTGTGCCTGTCCCAACACCTAGAGCTAGTCTCTCATTGGTTCCCCCTCTTCCCGTTCATCCTCAGGACAAATTGCAACCTGTACGGAACAGGAGGTTAAAGGTGCTGATTCTCCAAGGAGGGAGATGGCTAGTAAATCGGCTGGAATGGCGAACCCGAGCAAAGGAGATGAGAAATGAGGTGCGTTTTAGAAACCTTTCCCGATCACACGGTGTACCATCTTCTGGGTTTCTCATGCCTGTTTTCGACGTAGGAAGATGCCCTTGAACCTGGAGATTGGGACCCATGGGATGGGTACCATGCAGTATTACTTGAAAGGGTCTGCGTTGGCTCACCCAACCTCACCGAACCTCTCAGCCCCAAGAGTGTCCACCCTTATGTCTCAATCAGCTGTGGGTCTAGATATGGTCAATCCAGGTTGCATCACAGCCCCTGAACGAATTTTGTAAGAATTTCTCTCTCTTTCACTGTCTTTGTTTCACGGGTTTAGAAAAGTAATTTATTTTTATAATGGGGTTTAGCTGCTTTTCACGGCTGTGTTTATGCCGCTTTACACCCCCTTGACTCACTTACAGAGAGATATCAATACATAGGTTTGAAGATTCTTACTAGTCAGATATATTCTTGTGCGGTGAATAGGGGGTGTTGAGTCCAGTTCACTGAAAAAGGAATAGGTCTTGTCTCTTACATATTGGGTTTATGGAACGGTATCTGAGCTAATTTGAAACCCTTGTTTTATGCATCACCCCACCTCACCTTTCCCGTTCAGCAGCCATAGTGTGTTTCCTAAACGTGTGACTCTGTTCTGTTTTGTAATTCAGTTCAAGTGTAGCGGTTTTTACATTCCCTCTAGAAGTGATATCTTAAGATAAGTGTCTTTTTCTGTGTGACTTATTTCACTTAGAATCGTCGTACCTAAATCCACTCATCGTGCTGCTACTAGCCTTATGACGTGGATTTCATGGCTGAGTGATATTCCATTGTACATGAGGACCACAACTTCTTTATCCATTTTTCTCTTTCCTAGGATATTTAAGGTGTAATGAAGTGGGGGTTCTTGTCAACAGAGCAGCCCTAAACTTTGGGGTGCCTGTGTCTTGCTGATTTTTAGTTTTCCCAATTTATACGCCCATGAGTGGAAGTGCCCTATGCTCTCCAAGCTGTGTTTTTTAGATGTTTCAGAACACACCGTACACTTCTCCAGGGTGGCTGTTGGCAATTTACATCCCACCCATCAGCGTAGCAAGGCTCCCATTTCTCCATGGCCGGTCCTGCACTTCTGGTTTGGACACTTTTTTCCGCATGGCCCTTTTGCCCGCTGGGAAGCGAGACTTCTTTGGAGCGCTGATTTGCCTTTCCAGGTTGCTTGGTTGGCCAAAAAGGGCGTATGCGTTTTTTCCTGAATATATTCAGGAAAAAACGCATACGCCCTTTTTGGCCAAGGGCATCATTGTCCACGTTTTGCCGCTTTTCATGTGCTTTCAAGGCGATTCGAATCTACCTCCTGAAATCTGTTTCCTGCAATTCTGCCTTGCTTTCAAAGCCTCTTCGTTGCCTTCCCTTAATATATTTGTGGACGAGAGGTATCATTTAAAACTCTGCAGGTTTGTGAATTGCAGTGCCCCTGAGCTCCATTTTTCAACTCGCTTTTTTGGGAGCTGGCCGCAAAAGCGCAGGATTGCTTCAGGCCCTCTTCTGGTTCTGGGGGGCAGGCTGAGCTTGTGCTTAATTCTTCTTCCTGATGGGAAAATAGAGTGACCTGTGCCTGTCCCAACACCTAGAGCTAGTCTCTCATTGGTTCCCCCTCTTCCCGTTCATCCTCAGGACAAATTGCAACCTGTACGGAACAGGAGGTTAAAGGTGCTGATTCTCCAAGGAGGGAGATGGCTAGTAAATCGGCTGGAATGGCGAACCCGAGCAAAGGAGATGAGAAATGAGGTGCGTTTTAGAAACCTTTCCCGATCACACGGTGTACCATCTTCTGGGTTTCTCATGCCTGTTTTCGACGTAGGAAGATGCCCTTGAACCTGTAGATTTGGGACCTATGGGATGGGTACCATGCAGTATTACTTGAAAGGGTTTGCGTTGGCTCACCCAACCTCACCGAACCTCTCAGCCCCAAGAGTGTCCACCCTTATGTCTCAATCAGCTGTGGGTCTAGATATGGTTAATCAAGGTTGCATCACAGCCCCTGAACGAATTTTGTAAGAATTTCTCTCTCTTTCACTGTCTTTGTTTCACGGGTTTTGAAAAGTAATTTATTTTTATAATGGGGTTTAGCTGCTTTTCACGGCTGTGTTTATGCCGCTTTACACCCCCTTGACTCACTTACAGAGAGATATCAATACATAGGTTTGAAGATTCTTACTAGTCAGATATATTCTTGTGCGGTGAATAGGGGGTGTTGAGTCCAGTTCACTGAAAAAGGAATAGGTCTTGTCTCTTACATATTGGGTTTATGGAACGGTATCTGAGCTCATTTGAAACCCTTGTTTTATGCATCACCCCACCTCACCTTTCCCGTTCAGCAGCCATAGTGTGTTTCCTAAACGTGTGACTCTGTTCTGTTTTGTAATTCAGTTCAAGTGTAGCGGTTTTTACATTCCCTCTAGAAGTGATATCTTATGATAAGTGTCTTTTTCTGTGTGACTTATTTCACTTAGAATCGTCGTACCTAAATCCACTCATCGTGCTGCTACTAGCCTTATGACGTGGATTTCATGGCTGAGTGATATTCCATTGTACATGAGGACCACAACTTCTTTATCCATTTTTCTCTTTCCTAGGATATTTAAGGTGTAATGAAGTGGGGGTTCTTGTCAACAGAGCAGCCCTAAACTTTGGGCTGCCTGTGTCTTGCTGATTTTTAGTTTTCCCAATTTATACGCCCATGAGTGGAAGTGCCCTATGCTCTCCAAGCTGTGTTTTTTAGATGTTTCAGAACACACCGTACACTTCTCCAGAGTGGCTGTTGGCAATTTACATCCCACCCATCAGCGTAGCAAGGCTCCCATTTCTCCATGGCCGGTCCTGCATTTCTGGTTTGGACACTTTTTTCCGCATGGCCCTTTTGCCCGCTGGGAAGCGAGACTTCTTTGGAGCGATGATTGGCCTTTCCATGTTGCTTGGTTGGCCAAAAAGGGCGTATGCGTTTTTTCCTGAATATATTCAGGAAAAAACGCATACGCCCTTTTTGGCCAAGGGCATCATTGTCCACGTTTCACGCTTTTCATGTGCTTTCAAGGCGATTCGAATCTACCTCCTGAAATTTGTTTCCTGCAATTCTGCCATGCTTTCAAAGCCTCTTCGTTGCCTTCCCTTAATATATTTGTGGACGAGAGGTATCATTTAAAACTCTGCAGGTTTGTGAATTGCAGTGCCCCTGAGCTCCATTTTTCATCTCGCTTTTTTGGGAGCTGGCCGCAAAAGCGCAGGATTGCTTCAGGCCCTCTTCTGGTTCTGGGGGGCAGGCTGAGCTTGTGCTTAATTCTTCTTCCTGATGGGAAAATAGAGTGACCTGTGCCTGTCCCAACACCTAGAGCTAGTCTCTCATTGGTTCCCCCTCTTCCCGTTCATCCTCAGGACAAATTGCAACCTGTATGGAACAGGAGGTTAAAGGTGCTGATTCTCCAAGGAGGGAGATGGCTAGTAAATCGGCTGGAATGGCGAACCCGAGCAAAGGAGATGAGAAATGAGGTGCGTTTTAGAAACCTTTCCCGATCACACGGTGTACCATCTTCTGGGTTTCTCATGCCTGTTTTCGACGTAGGAAGATGCCCTTGAACCTGGAGATTGGGACCCATGGGATGGGTACCATGCAGTATTACTTGAAAGGGTCTGCGTTGGCTCACCCAACCTCACCGAACCTCTCAGCCCCAAGAGTGTCCACCCTTATGTCTCAATCAGCTGTGGGTCTAGATATGGTCAATCCAGGTTGCATCACAGCCCCTGAACGAATTTTGTAAGAATTTCTCTCTCTTTCACTGTCTTTGTTTCACGGGTTTTGAAAAGTAATTTATTTTTATAATGGGGTTTAGCTGCTTTTCACGGCTGTGTTTATGCCGCTTTACACCCCCTTGACTCACTTACAGAGAGATATCAATACATAGGTTTGAAGATTCTTACTAGTCAGATATATTCTTGTACGGTGAATAGGGGTTGTTGAGTCCAGTTCACTGAAAAAGGAAAAGGTCTTGTCTCTTACATATTGGGTTTATGGAACGGTATCTGAGCTCATTTGAAACCCTTGTTTTATGCATCACCCCACCTCACCTTTCCCGTTCAGCAGCCATAGTGTGTTTCCTAAACGTGTGACTCTGTTCTGTTTTGTAATTCAGTTCAAGTGTAGCGGTTTTTACATTCCCTCTAGAAGTGATATCTTAAGATAAGTATCTTTTTCTGTGTGACTTATTTCACTTAGAATCGTCGTACCTAAATCCACTCATCGTGCTGCTACTAGCCTTATGACGTGGATTTCATGGCTGAGTGATATTCCATTTTACATGAGGACCACAACTTCTTTATCCATTTTTCTCTTTCCTAGGATATTTAAGGTGTAATGAAGTGGGGGTTCTTGTCAACAGAGCAGCCCTAAACTTTGGGGTGCCTGTGTCTTGCTGATTTTTAGTTTTCCCAATTTATACGCCCATGAGTGGAAGTGCCCTATGCTCTCCAAGCTGTGTTTTTTAGATGTTTCAGAACACACCGTACACTTCTCCAGAGTGGCTGTTGGCAATTTACATCCCACCCATCAGCGTAGCAAGGCTCCCATTTCTCCATGGCCGGTCCTGCACTTCTGGTTTGGACACTTTTTTCCGCATGGCCCTTTTGCCCGCTGGGAAGCGAGACTTCTTTGGAGCGCTGATTTGCCTTTCCAGGTTGCTTGTTTGGCCAAAAAGGGCGTATGCGTTTTTTCCTGAATATATTCAGGAAAAAACGCATACGCCCTTTTTGGCCAAGGGCATCATTGTCCACGTTTTGCCGCTTTTCATGTGCTTTCAAGGCGATTCGAATCTACCTCCTGAAATCTGTTTCCTGCAATTCTGCCTTGCTTTCAAAGCCTCTTCGTTGCCTTCCCTTAATATATTTGTGGACGAGAGGTATCATTTAAAACTCTGCAGGTTTGTGAATTGCAGTGCCCCTGAGCTCCATTTTTCAACTCGCTTTTTTGGGAGCTGGCCGCAAAAGCGCAGGATTGCTTCAGGCCCTCTTCTGGTTCTGGGGGGCAGGCTGAGCTTGTGCTTAATTCTTCTTCCTGATGGGAAAATAGAGTGACCTGTGCCTGTCCCAACACCTAGAGCTAGTCTCTCATTGGTTCCCCCTCTTCCCGTTCATCCTCAGGACAAATTGCAACCTGTACGGAACAGGAGGTTAAAGGTGCTGATTCTCCAAGGAGGGAGATGGCTAGTAAATCGGCTGGAATGGCGAACCCGAGCAAAGGAGATGAGAAATGAGGTGCGTTTTAGAAACCTTTCCCGATCACACGGTGTACCATCTTCTGGGTTTCTCATGCCTGTTTTCGACGTAGGAAGATGCCCTTGAACCTGGAGATTTGGGACCCATGGGATGGGTACCATGCAGTATTACTTGAAAGGGTTTGCGTTGGCTCACCCAACCTCACCGAACCTCTCAGCCCCAAGAGTGTCCACCCTTATGTCTCAATCAGCTGTGGGTCTAGATATGGTTAATCCAGGTTGCATCACAGCCCCTGAACGAATTTTGTAAGAATTTCTCTCTCTTTCACTGTCTTTGTTTCACGGGTTTTGAAAATTAATTTATTTTTATAATGGGGTTTAGCTGCTTTTCACGGCTGTGTTTATGCCGCTTTACACCCCCTTGACTCACTTACAGAGAGATATCAATACATAGGTTTGAAGATTCTTACTAGTCAGATATATTCTTGTGCGGTGAATAGGGGGTGTTGAGTCCAGTTCACTGAAAAAGGAATAGGTCTTGTCTCTTACATATTGGGTTTATGGAACGGTATCTGAGCCAATTTGAAACCCTTGTTTTATGCATCACCCCACCTCACCTTTCCCGTTCAGCAGCCATAGTGTGTTTCCTAAACGTGTGACTCTGTTCTGTTTTGTAATTCAGTTCAAGTGTAGCGGTTTTTACATTCCCTCTAGAAGTGATATCTTATGATAAGTGTCTTTTTCTGTGTGACTTATTTCACTTAGAATCGTCGTACCTAAATCCACTCATCGTGCTGCTACTAGCCTTATGACGTGGATTTCATGGCTGAGTGATATTCCATTGTACATGAGGACCACAACTTCTTTATCCATTTTTCTCTTTCCTAGGATATTTAAGGTGTAATGAAGTGGGGGTTCTTGTCAACAGAGCAGCCCTAAACTTTGGGCTGCCTGTGTCTTGCTGATTTTTAGTTTTCCCAATTTATACGCCCATGAGTGGAAGTGCCCTATGCTCTCCAAGCTGTGTTTTTTAGATGTTTCAGAACACACCGTACACTTCTCCAGAGTGGCTGTTGGCAATTTACATCCCACCCATCAGCGTAGCAAGGCTCCCATTTCTCCATGGCCGGTCCTGCATTTCTGGTTTGGACACTTTTTTCCGCATGGCCCTTTTGCCCGCTGGGAAGCCAGAGTTCTTTGGAGCGCTGATTTGCCTTTCCAGGTTGCTTGGTTGGCCAAAAAGGGCGTATGCGTTTTTTCCTGAATATATTCAGGAAAAAACGCATACGCCCTTTTTGGCCAAGGGCATCATTGTCCACGTTTTGCCGCTTTTCATGTGCTTTCAAGGCGATTCGAATCTACCTCCTGAAATCTGTTTCCTGCAATTCTGCCTTGCTTTCAAAGCCTCTTCGTTGCCTTCCCTTAATATATTTGTGGACGAGAGTTATCATTTAAAACTCTGCAGGTTTGTGAATTGCAGTGCCCCTGAGCTCCATTTTTCAACTCGCTTTATTGGAGCTGGCCGCAAAAGCGCAGGATTGCTTCAGGCCCTCTTCTGGTTCTGGGGGGCAGGCTGAGCTTGTGCTTAATTCTTCTTCCTGATGGGAAAATAGAGTGACCTGTGCCTGTCCCAACACCTAGAGCTAGTCTCTCATTGGTTCCCCCTCTTCCCGTTCATCCTCAGGACAAATTGCAACCTGTACGGAACAGGAGGTTAAAGGTGCTGATCCTCCAAGGAGGGAGATGGCTAGTAAATCGGCTGGAATGGCGAACCCGAGCAAAGGAGATGAGAAATGAGGTGCGTTTTAGAAACCTTTCCCGATCACACGGTGTACCATCTTCTGGGTTTCTCATGCCTGTTTTCGATGTAGGAAGATGCCCTTGAACCTGGAGATTTGGGACCCATGGGATGGGTACCATGCAGTATTACTTGAAAGGGTCTGCGTTGCCTCACCCAACCTCACCGAACCTCTCAGCCCCAAGAGTGTCCACCCTTATGTCTCAATCAGCTGTGGGTCTAGATATGGTCAATCCAGGTTGCATCACAGCCCCTGAACGAATTTTGTAAGAATTTCTCTCTCTTTCACTGTCTTTGTTTCACGGGTTTTGAAAAGTAATTTATTTTTATAATGGGGTTTAGCTGCTTTTCACGGCTGTGTTTATGCTGCTTTACACCCCCTTGACTCACTTACAGAGAGATATCAATACATAGGTTTGAAGATTCTTACTAGTCAGATATATTCTTGTGCGGTGAATAGGGGGTGTTGAGTCCAGTTCACTGAAAAAGGAATAGGTCTTGTCTCTTACATATTGGGTTTATGGAACGGTATCTGAGCTCATTTGAAACCCTTGTTTTATGCATCACCCCACCTCACCTTTCCCGTTCAGCAGCCATAGTGTGTTTCCTAAACGTGTGACTCTGTTCTGTTTTGTAATTCAGTTCAAGTGTAGCGGTTTTTACATTCCCTCTAGAAGTGATATCTTAAGATAAGTGTCTTTTTCTGTGTGACTTATTTCACTTAGAATCGTCGTACCTAAATCCACTCATCGTGCTGCTACTAGCCTTATGACGTGGATTTCATGGCTGAGTGATATTCCATTGTACATGAGGACCACAACTTCTTTATCCATTTTTCTCTTTCCTAGGATATTTAAGGTGTAATGAAGTGGGGGTTCTTGTCAACAGAGCAGCCCTAAACTTTGGGGTGCCTGTGTCTTGCTGATTTTTAGTTTTCCCAATTTATACGCCCATGAGTGGAAGTGCCCTATGCTCTCCAAGCTGTGTTTTTTAGATGTTTCAGAACACACCGTACACTTCTCCAGAGTGGCTGTTGGCAATTTACATCCCACCCATCAGCGTAGCAAGGCTCCCATTTCTCCATGGCCGGTCCGGCACTTCTGGTTTGGACAATTTTTTCCGCATGGCCCTTTTGCCCGCTGGGAAGCGAGACTTCTTTGGAGCGCTGATTGGCCTTTCCAGGTTGCTTGGTTGGCCAAAAAGGGCGTATGCGTTTTTTCCTGAATATATTCAGGAAAAAACGCATACGCCCTTTTTGGCCAAGGGCATCATTGTCCACGTTTTGCCGCTTTTCATGTGCTTTCAAGGCGATTCGAATCTACCTCCTGAAATCTGTTTCCTGCAATTCTGCATTGCTTTAAAAGCCTCTTCGTTGCCTTCCCTTTATATATTTGTGGACGAGAGTTATCATTTAAAACTCTGCAGGTTTGTGAATTGCAGTGCCCCTGAGCTCCATTTTTCAACTCGCTTTATTGGGAGCTGGCCGCAAAAGAGCAGGATTGCTTCAGGCCCAGTTCTGGTTCTGGGGGGCAGGCTGAGCTTGTGCTTAATTCTTCTTCCTGATGGGAAAATAGAGTGACCTGTGCCTGTCCCAACACCTAGAGCTAGTCTCTCATTGGTTCCCCCTCTTCCCGTTCATCCTCAGGACAAATTGCAACCTGTACGGAACAGGAGGTTAAAGGTGCTGATTCTCCAAGGAGGGAGATGGCTAGTAAATCGGCTGGAATGGCGAACCCGAGCAAAGGAGATGAGAAATGAGGTGCGTTTTAGAAACCTTTCCCGAACACACGGTGTACCATCTTCTGGGTTTCTCATGCCTGTTTTCGACGTAGGAAGATGCCCTTGAACCTGGAGATTGGGACCCATGGGATGGGTACCATGCAGTATTACTTGAAAGGGTCTGCGTTGGCTCACCCAACCTCACCGAACCTCTCAGCCCCAAGAGTGTCCACCCTTATGTCTCAATCAGCTGTGGGTCTAGATATGGTCAATCCAGGTTGCATCACAGCCCCTGAACGAATTTTGTAAGAATTTCTCTCTCTTTCACTGTCTTTGTTTCACGGGTTTTGAAAAGTAATTTATTTTTATAATGGGGTTTAGCTGCTTTTCACGGCTGTGTTTATGTCGCTTTACACCCCCTTGACTCACTTACAGAGAGATATCAATACATAGGTTTGAAGATTCTTACTAGTCAGATATATTCTTGTGCGGTGAATAGGGGGTGTTGAGTCCAGTTCACTGAAAAAGGAATAGGTCTTGTCTCTTACATATTGGGTTTATGGAACGGTATCTGAGCTAATTTGAAACCCTTGTTTTATGCATCACCCCACCTCACCTTTCCCGTTCAGCAGCCATGGTGTGTTTCCTAAACGTGTGACTCTGTTCTGTTTTGTAATTCAGTTCAAGTGTAGCGGTTTTTACATTCCCTCTAGAAGTAATATCTTATGATAAGTGTCTTTTTCTGTGTGACTTATTTCACTTAGAATCGTCGTACCTAAATCCACTCATCATGCTGCTACTAGCCTTATGACGTGGATTTCATGGCTGAGTGATATTCCATTGTACATGAGGACCACAACTTCTTTATCCATTTTTCTCTTTCCTAGGATATTTAAGGTGTAATGAAGTGGGGGTTCTTGTCAACAGAGCAGCCCTCAACTTTGGGGTGCCTGTGTCTTGCTGATTTTTAGTTTTCCCAATTTATACGCCCATGAGTGGAAGTGCCCTATGCTCTCCAAGCTGTGTTTTTTAGATGTTTCAGAACACACCGTACACTTCTCCAGAGTGGCTGTTGGCAATTTACATCCCACCCATCAGCGTAGCAAGGCTCCCATTTCTCCATGGCCGGTCCTGCATTTCTGGTTTGGACACTTTTTTCCGCATGGCCCTTTTGCCCGCTGGGAAGCGAGACTTCTTTGGAGCGCTGATTGGCCTTTCCAGGTTGCTTGGTTGGCCAAAAAGGGCGTATGCGTTTTTTCCTGAATATATTCAGGAAAAAACGCATACGCCCTTTTTGGCCAAGGGCATCATTGTCCACGTTTTGCCGCTTTTCATGTGCTTTCAAGGCGATTCGAATCTACCTCCTGAAATCTGTTTCCTGCAATTCTGCCTTGCTTTCAAAGCCTCTTCGTTGCCTTCCCTTAATATATTTGTGGACGAGAGGTATCATTTAAAACTCTGCAGGTTTGTGAATTGCAGTGCCCCTGAGCTCCATTTTTCAACTCGCTTTTTTGTGAGCTGGCCGCAAAAGCGCAGGATTGCTTCAGGCCCTCTTCTGGTTCTGGGGGGCAGGCTGAGCTTGTGCTTAATTCTTCTTCCTGATGGGAAAATAGAGTGACCTGTACCTGTCCCAACACCTAGAGCTAGTCTCTCATTGGTTCCCCCTCTTCCCGTTCATCCTCAGGACAAATTGCAACCTGTACGGAACAGGAGGTTAAAGGTGCTGATTCTCCAAGGAGGGAGATGGCTAGTAAATCGGCTGGAATGGCGAACCCGAGCCAAGGAGATGAGAAATGAGGTGCGTTTTAGAAACCTTTCCCGATCACACGGTGTACCATCTTCTGGGTTTCTCATGCCTGTTTTCGACGTAGGAAGATGCCCTTGAACCTGGAGATTTGGGACCCATGGGATGGGTACCATGCAGTATTACTTGAAAGGGTCTGCGTTGGCTCACCCAACCTCACCGAACCTCTCAGCCCCAAGAGTGTCCACCCTTATGTCTCAATCAGCTGTGGGTCTAGATATGGTCAATCCAGGTTGCATCACAGGCCCTGAACGAATTTTGTAAGAATTTCTCTCTCTTTCACTGTCTTTGTTTCACGGGTTTTGAAAAGTAATTTATTTTTATAATGGGGTTTAGCTGCTTTTCACGGCTGTGTTTATGCCGCTTTACACCCCCTTGACTCACTTACAGAGAGATATCAATACATAGGTTTGAAGATTCTTACTAGTCAGATATATTCTTGTGCGGTGAATAGGGGGTGTTGAGTCCAGTTCACTGAAAAAGGAATAGGTCTTGTCTCTTACATATTGGGTTTATGGAACGGTATCTGAGCTCATTTGAAACCCTTGTTTTATGCATCACCCCACCTCACCTTTCCCGTTCAGCAGCCATAGTGTGTTTCCTAAACGTGTGACTCTGTTCTGTTTTGTAATTCAGTTCAAGTGTAGCGGTTTTTACATTCCCTCTAGAAGTGATATCTTATGATAAGTGTCTTTTTCTGTGTGACTTATTTCACTTAGAATCGTCGTACCTAAATCCACTCATCGTGCTGCTACTAGCCTTATGACGTGGATTTCATGGCTGAGTGATATTCCATTGTACATGAGGACCACAACTTCTTTATCCATTTTTCTCTTTCCTAGGATATTTAAGGTGTAATGAAGTGGGGGTTCTTGTCAACAGAGCAGCCCTAAACTTTGGGGTGCCAGTGTCTTGCTGATTTTTAGTTTTCCCAATTTATACGCCCATGAGTGGAAGTGCCCTATGCTCTCCAAGCTGTGTTTTTTAGATGTTTCAGAACACACCGTACACTTCTCCAGAGTGGCTGTTGGCAATTTACATCCCACCCATCAGCGTAGCAAGGCTCCCATTTCTCCATGGCCGGTCCTGCACTTCTGGTTTGGACACTTTTTTCCGCATGGCCCTTTTGCCCGCTGGGAAGCGAGACTTCTTTGGAGCGCTGATTGGCCTTTCCAGGTTGCTTGGTTGGCCAAAAAGGGCGTATGCGTTTTTTCCTGAATATATTCAGGAAAAAACGCATACGCCCTTTTTGGCCAAGGGCATCATTGTCCACGTTTTGCCGCTTTTCATGTGCTTTCAAGGCGATTCGAATCTACCTCCTGAAATCTGTTTCCTGCAATTCTGCCTTGCTTTCAAAGCCTCTTCGTTGCCTTCCCTTAATATATTTGTGGACGAGAGGTATCATTTAAAACTCTGCAGGTTTGTGAATTGCAGTGCCCCTGAGCTCCATTTTTCCAGTCGCTTTTTTGGGAGCTGGCCGCAAAAGCGCAGGATTGCTTCAGGCCCTCTTCTGGTTCTGGGGGGCAGGCGGAGCTTGTGCTTAATTCTTCTTCCTGATGGGAAAATAGAGTGACCTGTGCCTGTCCCAACACCTAGAGCTAGTCTCTCATTGGTTCCCCCTCTTCCCGTTCATCCTCAGGACAAATTGCAACCTGTACGGAACAGGAGGTTAAAGGTGCTGATTCTCCAAGGAGGGAGATGGCTAGTAAATCGGCTGGAATGGCGAACCCGAGCAAAGGAGATGAGAAATGAGGTGCGTTTTAGAAACCTTTCCCGATCACACGGTGTACCATCTTCTGGGTTTCTCATGCCTGTTTTCGACGTAGGAAGATGCCCTTGAACCTGGAGATTGGGACCCATGGGATGGGTACCATGCAGTATTACTTGAAAGGGTCTGCGTTGGCTCCCCCAACCTCACCGAACCTCTCAGCCCCAAGAGTGTCCACCCTTATGTCTCAATCAGCTGTGGGTCTAGATATGGTCAATCCAGGTTGCATCACAGCCCCTGAACGAATTTTGTAAGAATTTCTCTCTCTTTCACTGTCTTTGTTTCACGGGTTTTGAAAAGTAATTTATTTTTATAATGGGGTTTAGCTGCTTTTCACGGCTGTGTTTATGCCGCTTTACACCCCCTTGACTCACTTACAGAGAGATATCAATACATAGGTTTGAAGATTCTTACTAGTCAGATATATTCTTGTGCGGTGAATAGGGGGTGTTGAGTCCAGTTCACTGAAAAAGGAATAGGTCTTGTCTCTTACATATTGGGTTTATGGAACGGTATCTGAGCTAATTTGAAACCCTTGTTTTATGCATCACCCCACCTCACCTTTCCCATTCAGCAGCCATAGTGTGTTTCCTAAACGTGTGACTCTGTTCTGTTTTGTAATTCAGTTCAAGTGTAGCGGTTTTTACATTCCCTCTAGAAGTGATATCTTATGATAAGTGTCTTTTTCTGTGTGACTTATTTCACTTAGAATCGTCGTACCTAAATCCACTCATCGTGCTGCTACTAGCCTTATGACGTGGATTTCATGGCTGAGTGATATTCCATTGTACATGAGGACCACAACTTCTTTATCCATTTTTCTCTTTCCTAGGATATTTAAGGTGTAATGAAGTGGGGGTTCTTGTCAACAGAGCAGCCCTAAACTTTGGGGTGCCTGTGTCTTGCTGATTTTTAGTTTTCCCAATTTATACGCCCATGAGTGGAAGTGCCCTATGCTCTCCAAGCTGTGTTTTTTAGATGTTTCAGAACACACCGTACACTTCTCCAGAGTGGCTGTTGGCAATTTACATCCCACCCATCAGCGTAGCAAGGCTCCCATTTCTCCATGGCCGGTCCTGCACTTCTGGTTTGGACAATTTTTTCCGCATGGCCCTTTTGCCCGCTGGGAAGCGAGACTTCTTTGGAGCGCTGATTTGCCTTTCCAGGTTGCTTGGTTGGCCAAAAAGGGCGTATGCGTTTTTTCCTGAATATATTCAGGAAAAAACACATACGCCCTTTTTGGCCAAGGGCATCATTGTCCACGTTTTGCCGCTTTTCATGTGCTTTCAAGGCGATTCGAATCTACCTCCTGAAATCTGTTTCCTGCAATTCTGCCTTGCTTTCAAAGCCTCTTCGTTGCCTTCCCTTAATATATTTGTGGACGAGAGGTATCATTTAAAACTCTGCAGGTTTGTGAATTGCAGTGCCCCTGAGCTCCATTTTTCAACTCGCTTTTTTGGGAGCTGGCCGCAAAAGCGCAGGATTGCTTCAGGCCCTCTTCTGGTTCTGGGGGGCAGGCTGAGCTTGTGCTTAATTCTTCTTCCTGATGGGAAAATAGAGTGACCTGTGCCTGTCCCAACACCTAGAGCTAGTCTCTCATTGGTTCCCCCTCTTCCCGTTCATCCTCAGGACAAATTGCAACCTGTACGGAACAGGAGGTTAAAGGTGCTGATCCTCCAAGGAGGGAGATGGCTAGTAAATCGGCTGGAATGGCGAACCCGAGCAAAGGAGATGAGAAATGAGGTGCGTTTTAGAAACCTTTCCCGATTACACGGTGTACCATCTTGTGGGTTTCTCATGCCTGTTTTCGATGTAGGAAGATGCCCTTGAACCTGGAGATTTGGGACCCATGGGATGGGTACCATGCAGTATTACTTGAAAGGGTCTGCGTTGGCTCACCCAACCTCACCGAACCTCTCAGCCCCAAGAGTGTCCACCCTTATGTCTCAATCAGCTGTGGGTCTAGATATGGTCAATCCAGGTTGCATCACAGCCCCTGAACGAATTTTGTAAGAATTTCTCTCTATTTCACTGTCTTTGTTTCACGGGTTTTGAAAAGTAATTTATTTTTATAATGGGGTTTAGCTGCTTTTCACGGCTGTGTTTATGCCGCTTTACACCCCCTTGACTCACTTACAGAGAAATATCAATACATAGGTTTGAAGATTCTTACTAGTCAGATATATTCTTGTGCGGTGAATAGGGGGTGTTGAGTCCAGTTCACTGAAAAAGGAATAGGTCTTGTCTCTTACATATTGGGTTTATGGAACGGTATCTGAGCTCATTTGAAACCCTTGTTTTATGCATCACCCCACCTCACCTTTCCCGTTCAGCAGCCATAGTGTGTTTCCTAAACGTGTGACTCTGTTCTGTTTTGTAATTCAGTTCAAGTGTAGCGGTTTTTACATTCCCTCTAGAAGTGATATCTTATGATAAGTGTCTTTTTCTGTGTGACTTATTTCACTTAGAATCGTCGTACCTAAATCCACTCATCGTGCTGCTACTAGCCTTATGACGTGGATTTCATGGCTGAGTGATATTCCATTGTACATGAGGACCACAACTTCTTTATCCATTTTTCTCTTTCCTAGGATATTTAAGGTGTAATGAAGTGGGGGTTCTTGTCAACAGAGCAGCCCTAAACTTTGGGGTGCCAGTGTCTTGCTGATTTTTAGTTTTCCCAATTTATACGCCCATGAGTGGAAGTGCCCTATGCTCTCCAAGCTGTGTTTTTTAGATGTTTCAGAACACACCGTACACTTCTCCAGAGTGGCTGTTGGCAATTTACATCCCACCCATCAGCGTAGCAAGGCTCCCATTTCTCCATGGCCGGTCCTGCACTTCTGGTTTGGACACTTTTTTCCGCATGGCCCTTTTGCCCGCTGGGAAGCGAGACTTCTTTGGAGCGCTGATTGGCCTTTCCAGGTTGCTTGGTTGGCCAAAAAGGGCGTATGCGTTTTTTCCTGAATATATTCAGGAAAAAACGCATACGCCCTTTTTGGCCAAGGGCATCATTGTCCACGTTTTGCCGCTTTTCATGTGCTTTCAAGGCGATTCGAATCTACCTCCTGAAATCTGTTTCCTGCAATTCTGCCTTGCTTTCAAAGCCTCTTCGTTGCCTTCCCTTAATATATTTGTGGACGAGAGGTATCATTTAAAACTCTGCAGGTTTGTGAATTGCAGTGCCCCTGAGCTCCATTTTTCCAGTCGCTTTTTTGGGAGCTGGCCGCAAAAGCGCAGGATTGCTTCAGGCCCTCTTCTGGTTCTGGGGGGCAGGCGGAGCTTGTGCTTAATTCTTCTTCCTGATGGGAAAATAGAGTGACCTGTGCCTGTCCCAACACCTAGAGCTAGTCTCTCATTGGTTCCCCCTCTTCCCGTTCATCCTCAGGACAAATTGCAACCTGTACGGAACAGGAGGTTAAAGGTGCTGATTCTCCAAGGAGGGAGATGGCTAGTAAATCGGCTGGAATGGCGAACCCGAGCAAAGGAGATGAGAAATGAGGTGCGTTTTAGAAACCTTTCCCGATCACACGGTGTACCATCTTCTGGGTTTCTCATGCCTGTTTTCGACGTAGGAAGATGCCCTTGAACCTGGAGATTGGGACCCATGGGATGGGTACCATGCAGTATTACTTGAAAGGGTCTGCGTTGGCTCCCCCAACCTCACCGAACCTCTCAGCCCCAAGAGTGTCCACCCTTATGTCTCAATCAGCTGTGGGTCTAGATATGGTCAATCCAGGTTGCATCACAGCCCCTGAACGAATTTTGTAAGAATTTCTCTCTCTTTCACTGTCTTTGTTTCACGGGTTTTGAAAAGTAATTTATTTTTATAATGGGGTTTAGCTGCTTTTCACGGCTGTGTTTATGCCGCTTTACACCCCCTTGACTCACTTACAGAGAGATATCAATACATAGGTTTGAAGATTCTTACTAGTCAGATATATTCTTGTGCGGTGAATAGGGGGTGTTGAGTCCAGTTCACTGAAAAAGGAATAGGTCTTGTCTCTTACATATTGGGTTTATGGAACGGTATCTGAGCTAATTTGAAACCCTTGTTTTATGCATCACCCCACCTCACCTTTCCCATTCAGCAGCCATAGTGTGTTTCCTAAACGTGTGACTCTGTTCTGTTTTGTAATTCAGTTCAAGTGTAGCGGTTTTTACATTCCCTCTAGAAGTGATATCTTATGATAAGTGTCTTTTTCTGTGTGACTTATTTCACTTAGAATCGTCGTACCTAAATCCACTCATCGTGCTGCTACTAGCCTTATGACGTGGATTTCATGGCTGAGTGATATTCCATTGTACATGAGGACCACAACTTCTTTATCCATTTTTCTCTTTCCTAGGATATTTAAGGTGTAATGAAGTGGGGGTTCTTGTCAACAGAGCAGCCCTAAACTTTGGGGTGCCTGTGTCTTGCTGATTTTTAGTTTTCCCAATTTATACGCCCATGAGTGGAAGTGCCCTATGCTCTCCAAGCTGTGTTTTTTAGATGTTTCAGAACACACCGTACACTTCTCCAGAGTGGCTGTTGGCAATTTACATCCCACCCATCAGCGTAGCAAGGCTCCCATTTCTCCATGGCCGGTCCTGCACTTCTGGTTTGGACAATTTTTTCCGCATGGCCCTTTTGCCCGCTGGGAAGCGAGACTTCTTTGGAGCGCTGATTTGCCTTTCCAGGTTGCTTGGTTGGCCAAAAAGGGCGTATGCGTTTTTTCCTGAATATATTCAGGAAAAAACACATACGCCCTTTTTGGCCAAGGGCATCATTGTCCACGTTTTGCCGCTTTTCATGTGCTTTCAAGGCGATTCGAATCTACCTCCTGAAATCTGTTTCCTGCAATTCTGCCTTGCTTTCAAAGCCTCTTCGTTGCCTTCCCTTAATATATTTGTGGACGAGAGGTATCATTTAAAACTCTGCAGGTTTGTGAATTGCAGTGCCCCTGAGCTCCATTTTTCAACTCGCTTTTTTGGGAGCTGGCCGCAAAAGCGCAGGATTGCTTCAGGCCCTCTTCTGGTTCTGGGGGGCAGGCTGAGCTTGTGCTTAATTCTTCTTCCTGATGGGAAAATAGAGTGACCTGTGCCTGTCCCAACACCTAGAGCTAGTCTCTCATTGGTTCCCCCTCTTCCCGTTCATCCTCAGGACAAATTGCAACCTGTACGGAACAGGAGGTTAAAGGTGCTGATCCTCCAAGGAGGGAGATGGCTAGTAAATCGGCTGGAATGGCGAACCCGAGCAAAGGAGATGAGAAATGAGGTGCGTTTTAGAAACCTTTCCCGATTACACGGTGTACCATCTTGTGGGTTTCTCATGCCTGTTTTCGATGTAGGAAGATGCCCTTGAACCTGGAGATTTGGGACCCATGGGATGGGTACCATGCAGTATTACTTGAAAGGGTCTGCGTTGGCTCACCCAACCTCACCGAACCTCTCAGCCCCAAGAGTGTCCACCCTTATGTCTCAATCAGCTGTGGGTCTAGATATGGTCAATCCAGGTTGCATCACAGCCCCTGAACGAATTTTGTAAGAATTTCTCTCTATTTCACTGTCTTTGTTTCACGGGTTTTGAAAAGTAATTTATTTTTATAATGGGGTTTAGCTGCTTTTCACGGCTGTGTTTATGCCGCTTTACACCCCCTTGACTCACTTACAGAGAAATATCAATACATAGGTTTGAAGATTCTTACTAGTCAGATATATTCTTGTGCGGTGAATAGGGGGTGTTGAGTCCAGTTCACTGAAAAAGGAATAGGTCTTGTCTCTTACATATTGGGTTTATGGAACGGTATCTGAGCTAATTTGAAACCCTTGTTTTATGCATCACCCCACCTCACCTTTCCCGTTCAGCAGCCATAGTGTGTTTCCTAAACGTGTGACTCTGTTCTGTTTTGTAATTCAGTTCAAGTGTAGCGGTTTTTACATTCCCTCTAGAAGTGATATCTTATGATAAGTGTCTTTTTCTGTGTGACTTATTTCACTTAGAATCGTCGTACCTAAATCCACTCATCGTGCTGCTACTAGCCTTATGACGTGGATTTCATGGCTGAGTGATATTCCATTGTACATGAGGACCACAACTTCTTTATCCATTTTTCTCTTTCCTAGGATATTTAAGGTGTAATGAAGTGGGGGTTCTTGTCAACAGAGCAGCCCTAAACTTTGGGGTGCCTGTGTCTTGCTGATTTTTAGTTTTCCCAATTTATACGCCCATGAGTGGAAGTGCCCTATGCTCTCCAAGCTGTGTTTTTTAGATGTTTCAGAACACACCGTACACTTCTCCAGAGTGGCTGTTGGCAATTTACATCCCACCCATCAGCGTAGCAAGGCTCCCATTTCTCCATGGCCGGTCCTGCACTTCTGGTTTGGACACTTTTTTCCGCATGGCCCTTTTGCCCGCTGGGAAGCGAGACTTCTTTGGAGCGCTGATTTGCCTTTCCAGGTTGCTTGGTTGGCCAGAAAGGGCGTATGCGTTTTTTCCTGAATATATTCAGGAAAAAACGCATACGCCCTTTTTGGCCAAGGGCATCATTGTCCACGTTTTGCCGCTTTTCATGTGCTTTCAAGGCGATTCGAATCTACCTCCTGAAATCTGTTTCCTGCAATTCTGCCTTGCTTTCAAAGCCTCTTCGTTGCCTTCCCTTAATATATTTGTGGACGAGAGGTATCATTTAAAACTGTGCAGGTTTGTGAATTGCAGTGCCCCTGAGCTCCATTTTTCAACTCGCTTTTTTGGGAGCTGGCCGCAAAAGCGCAGGATTGCTTCAGGCCCTCTTCTGGTTCTGGGGGGCAAGCTGAGCTTGTGCTTAATTCTTCTTCCTGATGGGAAAATAGAGTGACCTGTGCCTGTCCCAACACCTAGAGCTAGTCTCTCATTGGTTCCCCCTCTTCCCGTTCATCCTCAGGACAAATTGCAACCTGTACGGAACAGGAGGTTAAAGGTGCTGATCCTCCAAGGAGGGAGATGGCTAGTAAATCGGCTGGAATGGCGAACCCGAGCAAAGGAGATGAGAAATGAGGTGCGTTTTAGAAACCTTTCCCGATTACACGGTGTACCATCTTGTGGGTTTCTCATGCCTGTTTTCGATGTAGGAAGATGCCCTTGAACCTGGAGATTTGGGACCCATGGGATGGGTACCATGCAGTATTACTTGAAAGGGTCTGCGTTGGCTCACCCAACCTCACCGAACCTCTCAGCCCCAAGAGTGTCCACCCTTATGTCTCAATCAGCTGTGGGTCTAGATATGGTCAATCCAGGTTGCATCACAGCCCCTGAACGAATTTTGTAAGAATTTCTCTCTCTTTCACTGTCTTTGTTTCACGGGTTTTGAAAAGTAATTTATTTTTATAATGGGGTTTAGCTGCTTTTCACGGCTGTGTTTATGCCGCTTTACACCCCCTTGACTCACTTACAGAGAGATATCAATACATAGGTTTGAAGATTCTTACTAGTCAGATATATTCTTGTGCGGTGAATAGGGGGTGTTGAGTCCAGTTCACTGAAAAAGGAATAGGTCTTGTCTCTTACATATTGGGTTTATGGAACGGTATCTGAGCTAATTTGAAACCCTTGTTTTATGCATCACCCCACCTCACCTTTCCCGTTCAGCAGCCATAGTGTGTTTCCTAAACGTGTGACTCTGTTCTGTTTTGTAATTCAGTTCAAGTGTAGCGGTTTTTACATTCCCTCTAGAAGTGATATCTTATGATAAGTGTCTTTTTCTGTGTGACTTATTTCACTTAGAATCGTCGTACCTAAATCCACTCATCGTGCTGCTACTAGCCTTATGACGTTGATTTCATGGCTGAGTGATATTCCATTGTACATGAGGACCACAACTTCTTTATCCATTTTTCTCTTTCCTAGGATATTTAAGGTGTAATGAAGTGGGGGTTCTTGTCAACAGAGCAGCCCTAAACTTTGGGGTGCCTGTGTCTTGCTGATTTTTAGTTTTCCCAATTTATACGCCCAGGAGTGGAAGTGCCCTATGCTCTCCAAGCTGTGTTTTTTAGATGTTTCAGAACACACCGTACACTTCTCCAGAGTGGCTGTTGGCAATTTACATCCCACCCATCAGCGTAGCAAGGCTCCCATTTCTCCATGGCCGGTCCTGCACTTCTGGTTTGGACACTTTTTTCCGCATGGCCCTTTTGCCCGCTGGGAAGCGAGACTTCTTTGGAGCGCTGATTGGCCTTTCCAGGTTGCTTGGTTGGCCAAAAAGGGCGTATGCGTTTTTTCCTGAATATATTCAGGAAAAAACGCATACGCCCTTTTTGGCCAAGGGCATCATTGTCCACGTTTTGCCGCTTTTCATGTGCTTTCAAGGCGATTCGAATCTACCTCCTGAAATCTGTTTCCTGCAATTCTGCCTTGCTTTCAAAGCCTCTTCGTTGCCTTCCCTTAATATATTTGTGGACGAGAGGTATCATTTAAAACTCTGCAGGTTTGTGAATTGCAGTGCCCCTGAGCTCCATTTTTCAACTCGCTTTTTTGGGAGCTGTCCGCAAAAGCGCAGGATTGCTTCAGGCCCTCTTCTGGTTCTGGGGGGCAGGCTGAGCTTGTGCTTAATTCTTCTTCCTGATGGGAAAATAGAGTGACCTGTGCCTGTCCCAACACCTAGAGCTAGTCTTTCATTGGTTCCCCCTCTTCCCGTTCATCCTCAGGACAAATTGCAACCTGTACGGAACAGGAGGTTAAAGGTGCTGATTCTCCAAGGAGGGAGATGGCTAGTAAATCGGCTGGAATGGCGAACCCGAGCAAAGGAGATGAGAAATGAGGTGCGTTTTAGAAACCTTTCCCGATCACACGGTGTACCATCTTCTGGGTTTCTCATGCCTGTTTTGGACGTAGGAAGATGCCCTTGAACCTGGAGATTGGGACCCATGGGATGGGTACCATGCAGTATTACTTGAAAGGGTCTGCGTTGGCTCACCCAACCTCACCGAACCTCTCAGCCCCAAGAGTGTCCACCCTTATGTCTCAATCAGCTGTGGGTCTAGATATGGTCAATCCAGGTTGCATCACAGCCCCTGAACGAATTTTGTAAGAATTTCTCTCTATTTCACTGTCTTTGTTTCACGGGTTTTGAAAAGTAATTTATTTTTATAATGGGGTTTAGCTGCTTTTCACGGCTGTGTTTATGCCGCTTTACACCCCCTTGACTCACTTACAGAGAAATATCAATACATAGGTTTGAAGATTCTTACTAGTCAGATATATTCTTGTGCGGTGAATAGGGGGTGTTGAGTCCAGTTCACTGAAAAAGGAATAGGTCTTGTCTCTTACATATTGGGTTTATGGAACGGTATCTGAGCTAATTTGAAACCCTTGTTTTATGCATCACCCCACCTCACCTTTCCCGTTCAGCAGCCATAGTGTGTTTCCTAAACGTGTGACTCTGTTCTGTTTTGTAATTCAGTTCAAGTGTAGCGGTTTTTACATTCCCTCTAGAAGTGATATCTTATGATAAGTGTCTTTTTCTGTGTGACTTATTTCACTTAGAATCGTCGTACCTAAATCCACTCATCGTGCTGCTACTAGCCTTATGACGTGGATTTCATGGCTGAGTGATATTCCATTGTACATGAGGACCACAACTTCTTTATCCATTTTTCTCTTTCCTAGGATATTTAAGGTGTAATGAAGTGGGGGTTCTTGTCAACAGAGCAGACCTAAACTTTGGGGTGCCTGTGTCTTGCTGATTTTTAGTTTTCCCAATTTATACGCCCATGAGTGGAAGTGCCCTATGCTCTCCAAGCTGTGTTTTTTAGATGTTTCAGAACACACCGTACACTTCTCCAGAGTGGCTGTTGGCAATTTACATCCCACCCATCAGCGTAGCAAGGGTCCCATTTCTCCATGGCCGGTCCTGCACTTCTGGTTTGGACACTTTTTTCCGCATGGCCCTTTTGCCCGCTGGGAAGCGAGACTTCTTTGGAGCGCTGATTTGCCTTTCCAGGTTGCTTGGTTGGCCAGAAAGGGCGTATGCGTTTTTTCCTGAATATATTCAGGAAAAAACGCATACGCCCTTTTTGGCCAAGGGCATCATTGTCCACGTTTTGCCGCTTTTCATGTGCTTTCAAGGCGATTCGAATCTACCTCCTGAAATCTGTTTCCTGCAATTCTGCCTTGCTTTCAAAGCCTCTTCGTTGCCTTCCCTTAATATATTTGTGGACGAGAGGTATCATTTAAAACTGTGCAGGTTTGTGAATTGCAGTGCCCCTGAGCTCCATTTTTCAACTCGCTTTTTTGGGAGCTGGCCGCAAAAGCGCAGGATTGCTTCAGGCCCTCTTCTGGTTCTGGGGGGCAGGCTGAGCTTGTGCTTAATTCTTCTTCCTGATGGGAAAATAGAGTGACCTGTGCCTGTCCCAACACCTAGAGCTAGTCTCTCATTGGTTCCCCCTCTTCCCGTTCATCCTCAGGACAAATTGCAACCTGTACGGAACAGGAGGTTAAAGGTGCTGATCCTCCAAGGAGGGAGATGGCTAGTAAATCGGCTGGAATGGCGAACCCGAGCAAAGGAGATGAGAAATGAGGTGCGTTTTAGAAACCTTTCCCGATTACACGGTGTACCATCTTGTGGGTTTCTCATGCCTGTTTTCGATGTAGGAAGATGCCCTTGAACCTGGAGATTTGGGACCCATGGGATGGGTACCATGCAGTATTACTTGAAAGGGTCTGCGTTGGCTCACCCAACCTCACCGAACCTCTCAGCCCCAAGAGTGTCCACCCTTATGTCTCAATCAGCTGTGGGTCTAGATATGGTCAATCCAGGTTGCATCACAGCCCCTGAACGAATTTTGTAAGAATTTCTCTCTCTTTCACTGTCTTTGTTTCACGGGTTTTGAAAAGTAATTTATTTTTATAATGGGGTTTAGCTGCTTTTCACGGCTGTGTTTATGCCGCTTTACACCCCCTTGACTCACTTACAGAGAGATATCAATACATAGGTTTGAAGATTCTTACTAGTCAGATATATTCTTGTGCGGTGAATAGGGGGTGTTGAGTCCAGTTCACTGAAAAAGGAATAGGTCTTGTCTCTTACATATTGGGTTTATGGAACGGTATCTGAGCTCATTTGAAACCCTTGTTTTATGCATCACCCCACCTCACCTTTCCCGTTCAGCAGCCATAGTGTGTTTCCTAAACGTGTGACTCTGTTCTGTTTTGTAATTCAGTTCAAGTGTAGCGGTTTTTACATTCCCTCTAGAAGTGATATCTTATGATAAGTGTCTTTTTCTGTGTGACTTATTTCACTTAGAATCGTCGTACCTAAATCCACTCATCGTGCTGCTACTAGCCTTATGACGTTGATTTCATGGCTGAGTGATATTCCATTGTACATAAGGACCACAACTTCTTTATCCATTTTTCTCTTTCCTAGGATATTTAAGGTGTAATGAAGTGGGGGTTCTTGTCAACAGAGCAGCCCTCAACTTTGGGGTGCCTGTGTCTTGCTGATTTTTAGTTTTCCCAATTTATACGCCCATGAGTGGAAGTGCCCTATGCTCTCCAAGCTGTGTTTTTAGATGTTTCAGAACACACCGTACACTTCTCCAGAGTGGCTGTTGGCAATTTACATCCCACCCATCAGCGTAGCAAGGCTCCCATTTCTCCATGGCCGGTCCTGCACTTCTGGTTTGGACACTTTTTTCCGCATGGCCCTTTTGCCCGCTGGGAAGCGAGACTTCTTTGGAGCGCTGATTGGCCTTTCCAGGTTGCTTGGTTGGCCAAAAAGGGCGTATGCGTTTTTTCCTGAATATATTCAGGAAAAAACGCATACGCCCTTTTTGGCCAAGGGCATCATTGTCCACGTTTTGCCGCTTTTCATGTGCTTTCAAGGCGATTCGAATCTACCTCCTGAAATCTGTTTCCTGCAATTCTGCCTTGCTTTCAAAGCCTCTTCGTTGCCTTCCCTTAATATATTTGTGGACGAGAGGTATCATTTAACACTCTGCAGGTTTGTGAATTGCAGTGCCCCTGAGCTCCATTTTTCAACTCGCTTTTTTGGGAGCTGTCCGCAAAAGCGCAGGATTGCTTCAGGCCCTCTTCTGGTTCTGGGGGGCAGGCTGAGCTTGTGCTTAATTCTTCTTCCTGATGGGAAAATAGAGTGACCTGTGCCTGTCCCAACACCTAGAGCTAGTCTTTCATTGGTTCCCCCTCTTCCCGTTCATCCTCAGGACAAATTGCAACCTGTACGGAACAGGAGGTTAAAGGTGCTGATTCTCCAAGGAGGGAGATGGCTAGTAAATCGGCTGGAATGGCGAACCCGAGCAAAGGAGATGAGAAATGAGGTGCGTTTTAGAAACCTTTCCCGATCACACGGTGTACCATCTTCTGGGTTTCTCATGCCTGTTTTGGACGTAGGAAGATGCCCTTGAACCTGGAGATTGGGACCCATGGGATGGGTACCATGCAGTATTACTTGAAAGGGTCTGCGTTGGCTCACCCAACCTCACCGAACCTCTCAGCCCCAAGAGTGTCCACCCTTATGTCTCAATCAGCTGTGGGTCTAGATATGGTCAATCCAGGTTGCATCACAGCCCCTGAACGAATTTTGTAAGAATTTCTCTCTCTTTCACTGTCTTTGTTTCACGGGTTTTGAAAAGTAATTTATTTTTATAATGGGGTTTAGCTGCTTTTCACGGCTGTGTTTATGCCGCTTTACACCCCCTTGACTCACTTACAGAGAGATATCAATACATAGGTTTGAAGATTCTTACTAGTCAGATATATTCTTGTGCGGTGAATAGGGGGTGTTGAGTCCAGTTCACTGAAAAAGGAATAGGTCTTGTCTCTTACATATTGGGTTTATGGAACGGTATCTGAGCTCATTTGAAACCCTTGTTTTATGCATCACCCCACCTCACCTTTCCCGTTCAGCAGCCATAGTGTGTTTCCTAAACGTGTGACTCTGTTCTGTTTTGTAATTCAGTTCAAGTGTAGCGGTTTTTACATTCCCTCTAGAAGTGATATCTTATGATAAGTGTCTTTTTCTGTGTGACTTATTTCACTTAGAATCGTCGTACCTAAATCCACTCATCGTGCTGCTACTAGCTTTATGACGTTGATTTCATGGCTGAGTGATATTCCATTGTACATGAGGACCCCAACTTCTTTATCCATTTTTCTCTTTCCTAGGATATTTAAGGTGTAATGAAGTGGGGGTTCTTGTCAACAGAGCAGCCCTAAACTTTGGGGTGCCTGTGTCTTGCTGATTTTTAGTTTTCCCAATTTATACGCCCATGAGTGGAAGTGCCCTATGCTCTCCAAGCTGTGTTTTTTAGATGTTTCAGAACACACCGTACACTTCTCCAGAGTGGCTGTTGGCAATTTACATCCCACCCATCAGCGTAGCAAGGCTCCCATTTCTCCATGGCCGGTCCTGCATTTCTGGTTTGGACACTTTTTTCCGCATGGCCCTTTTGCCCGCTGGGAAGCGAGACTTCTTTGGAGCGCTGATTGGCCTTTCCAGGTTGCTTGGTTGGCCAAAAAGGGCGTATGTGTTTTTTCCTGAATATATTCAGGAAAAAACGCATACGCCCTTTTTGGCCAAGGGCATCATTGTCCACGTTTTGCCGCTTTTCATGTTCTTTCAAGGCGATTCGAATCTACCTCCTGAAATCTGTTTCCTGCAATTCTGCCTTGCTTTCAAAGCCTCTTCGTTGCCTTCCCTTAATATATTTGTGGACGAGAGGTATCATTTAAAACTCTGCAGGTTTGTGAATTACAGTGCCCCTGAGCTCCATTTTTCAACTCGCTTTTTTGGGAGCTGGCCGCAAAAGCGCAGGATTGCTTCAGGCCCTCTTCTGGTTCTGGGGGGCAGGCTGAGCTTGTGCTTAGTTCTTCTTCCTGATGGGAAAATAGAGTGACCTGTGCCTGTCCCAACACCTAGAGCTAGTCTCTCATTGGTTCCCCCTCTTCCCGTTCATCCTCAGGACAAATTGCAACCTGTACGGAACAGGAGGTTAAAGGTGCTGATTCTCCAAGGAGGGAGATGGCTAGTAAATCGGCTGGAATGGCGAACCCGAGCAAAGGAGATGAGAAATGAGGTGCGTTTTAGAAACCTTTCCCGATCACACGGTGTACCATCTTCTGGGTTTCTCATGCCTGTTTTCGACGTAGGAAGATGCCCTTGAACCTGGAGATTTGGGACCCATGGGATGGGTACCATGCAGTATTACTTGAAAGGGTCTGCGTTGGCTCCCCCAACCTCACCGAACCTCTCAGCCCCAAGAGTGTCCACCCTTATGTCTCAATCAGCTGTGGGTCTAGATATGGTCAATCCAGGTTGCATCACAGCCCCTGAACGAATTTTGTAAGAATTTCTCTCTCTTTCACTGTCTTTGTTTCACGGGTTTTGAAAAGTAATTTATTTTTATAATGGGGTTTAGCTGCTTTTCACGGCTGTGTTTATGCCGCTTTACACCCCCTTGACTCACTTACGTAGAGATAGCAATACATAGGTTTGACTATTCTTACTAGTCAGATATATTCTTGTGCGGTGAATAGGGGGTGTTGAGTCCAGTTCACTGAAAAAGGAATAGGTCTTGTCTCTTACATATTGGGTTTATGGAACGGTATCTGAGCTAATTTGAAACCCTTGTTTTATGCATCACCCCACCTCACCTTGCCCGTTCAGCAGCCATAGTGTGTTTTCTAAACGTGTGACTCTGTTCTGTTTTGTAATTCAGTTCATGTGTAGCGGTTTTTACATTCCCTCTCTAAGTGATATCTTAGGATAAGTGTCTTTTTCTGTGTGACTTATTTCACTTAGAATCGTCGTACCTAAATCCACTCATCGTTCTGCTACTAGCCTTATGACGTTGATTTCATGGCTGAGTGATATTCCATTGTACATGAGGACCCCAACTTCTTTATCCATTTTTCTCTTTCCTAGGATATTTAAGGTGTAATGAAGTGGGGGTTCTTGTCAACAGAGCAGCCCTAAACTTTGGGGTGCCTGTGTCTTGCTGATTTTTAGTTTTCCCAATTTATACGCCCATGAGTGGAAGTGCCCTATGCTCTCCAAGCTGTGTTTTTTAGATGTTTCAGAACACACCGTACACTTCTCCAGAGTGGCTGTTGGCAATTTACATCCCACCCATCAGCGTAGCAAGGCTCCCGTTTCTGCATTGCCGGTCCTGCATTTCTGGTTTGGACACTTTTTTCCGCATGGCCCTTTTGCCCGCTGGGAAGCGAGACTTCTTTGGAGCGCTGATTGGCCTTTCCAGGTTGCTTGGTTGGCCAAAAAGGGCGTATGCGTTTTTTCCTGAATATATTCAGGAAAAAACGCATACGCCCTTTTTGGCCAAGGGCATCATTGTCCACGTTTTGCTGCTTTTCAGGTGCTTTCAAGGCGATTGGAATCTACCTCCTGAAATCTGTTTCCTGCAATTCTGCCTTGCTTTCACAGCCTCTTCGTTGCCTTCCCTTAATATATTTGTGGACGAGAGGTATCATTTAAAACTCTGCAGGTTTGTGAATTGCACTGCCCCTGAGCTCCATTTTTCAACTCGCTTTTTTGGGAGCTGGCGGCAAAAGCGCAGGATTACTTCAGGCCCTCTTCTGGTTCTGGGGGGCAGGCTGAGCTTGTGCTTAGTTCTTCTTCCTGATGGGAAAATAGAGTGACCTGTGCCTGTCCCAACACCTAGAGCTAGTCTCTCATTGGTTCCCCCTCTTCCCGTTCATCCTCAGGACAAATTGCAACCTGTACGGAACAGGAGGTTAAAGGTGCTGATTCTCCAAGGAGGGAGATGGCTAGTAAATCGGCTGGAATGGCGAACCCGAGCAAAGGAGATGAGAAATGAGGTGCGTTTTAGAAACCTTTCCCGATCACACGGTGTACCATCTTCTGGGTTTCTCATGCCTGTTTTCGACGTAGGAAGATGCCCTTGAACCTGGAGATTTGGGACCCATGGGATGGGTACCATGCAGTATTACTTGAAAGGGTCTGCGTTGGCTCACCCAACCTCACCGAACCTCTCAGCCCCAAGAGTGTCCACCCTTATGTCTCAATCAGCTGTGGGTCTAGATATGGTCAATCCAGGTTGCATCACAGCCCCTGAACGAATTTTGTAAGAATTTCTCTCACTTTCACTGTCTTTGTTTCACGGGTTTTGAAAAGTAATTTATTTTTATAATGGGGTTTAGCTGCTTTTCACGGCTGTGTTTATGCCGCTTTACACCCCCTTGACTCACTTACGTAGAGATAGCAATACATAGGTTTGAATATTCTTACTAGTCAGATATATTCTTGTGCGGTGAATAGGGGGTGTTGAGTCCAGTTCACTGAAAAAGGAATAGGTCTTGTCTCTTACATATTGGGTTTATGGAACGGTATCTGAGCTAATTTGAAACCCTTGTTTTATGCATCACCCCACCTCACCTTGCCCGTTCAGCAGCCATAGTGTGTTTTCTAAACGTGTGACTCTGTTCTGTTTTGTAATTCAGTTCATGTGTAGCGGTTTTTACATTCCCTCTCTAAGTGATATCTTAGGATAAGTGTCTTTTTCTGTGTGACTTATTTCACTTAGAATCGTCGTACCTAAATCCACTCATCGTGCTGCTACTAGCCTTATGACGTTGATTTCATGGCTGAGTGATATTCCATTGTACATGAGGACCCCAACTTCTTTATCCATTTTTCTCTTTCCTAGGATATTTAAGGTGTAATGAAGTGGGGGTTCTTGTCAACAGAGCAGCCCTAAACTTTGGGGTGCCTGTGTCTTGCTGATTTTTAGTTTTCCCAATTTATACGCCCATGAGTGGAAGTGCCCTATGCTCTCCAAGCTGTGTTTTTTAGATGTTTCAGAACACACCGTACACTTCTCCAGAGTGGCTGCTGGCAATTTACATCCCACCCATCAGCGTAGCAAGGCTCCCGTTTCTGCATTGCCGGTCCTGCATTTCTGGTTTGGACACTTTTTTCCGCATGGCCCTTTTTGCCCGCTGGGAAGCGAGACTTCTTTGGAGCGCTGATTGGCCTTTCCAGGTTGCTTGGTTGGCCAAAAAGGGCGTATGCGTTTTTTCCTGAATATATTCAGGAAAAAACGCATACGCCCTTTTTGGCCAAGGGCATCATTGTCCACGTTTTGCCGCTTTTCAGGTGCTTTCAAGGCGATTCGAATCTACCTCCTGAAATCTGTTTCCTGCAATTCTGCCTTGCTTTCACAGCCTCTTCGTTGCCTTCCCTTAATATATTTGTGGACGAGAGGTATCATTTAAAACTCTGCAGGTTTGTGAATTGCACTGCCCCTGAGCTCCATTTTTCAACTCGCTTTTTTGGGAGCTGGCCGCAAAAGCGCAGGATTGCTTCAGGCCCTCTTCTGGTTCTGGGGGGCAGGCTGAGCTTGTGCTTAGTTCTTCTTCCTGATGGGAAAGTAGAGTGACCTGTGCCTGTCCCAACACCTAGAGCTAGTCTCTCATTGGTTCCCCCTCTTCCCGTTCATCCTCAGGACAAATTGCAACCTGTACGGAACAGGAGGTTAAAGGTGCTGATTCTCCAAGGAGGGAGATGGCTAGTAAATCGGCTGGAATGGCGAACCCGAGCAAAGGAGATGAGAAATGAGGTGCGTTTTAGAAACCTTTCCCGATCACACGGTGTACCATCTTCTGGGTTTCTCATACCTGTTTTCGACGTAGGAAGATGCCCTTGAACCTGGAGATTTGGGACCCATGGGATGGGTACCATGCAGTATTACTTGAAAGGGTCTGCGTTGGCTCACCCAACCTCACCGAACCTCTCAGCCCCAAGAGTGTCCACCCTTATGTCTCAATCAGCTGTGGGTCTAGATATGGTCAATCCAGGTTGCATCACAGCCCCTGAACGAATTTTGTAAGAATTTCTCTCTCTTTCACTGTCTTTGTTTCACGGGTTTTGAAAAGTAATTTATTTTTATAATGGGGTTTAGCTGCTTTTCACGGCTGTGTTTATGCCGCTTTACACCCCCTTGACTCACTTACGGAGAGATATCAATACATAGGTTTGAAGATTCTTACTAGTCAGATATATTCTTGTGCGGTGAATAGGGGGTGTTGAGTCCAGTTCACTGAAAAAGGAATAGGTCTTGTCTCTTACATATTGGGTTTATGGAACGGTATCTGAGCTAATTTGAAACCCTTGTTTTATGCATCACCCCACCTCACCTTGCCCGTTCAGCAGCCATAGTGTGTTTTCTAAACGTGTGACTCTGTTCTGTTTTGTAATTCAGTTCAAGTGTAGCGGTTTTTACATTCCCTCTCTAAGTGATATCTTAGGATAAGTGTCTTTTTCTGTGTGACTTATTTCACTTAGAATCGTCGTACCTAAATCCACTCATCGTGCTGCTACTAGCCTTATGACGTTGATTTCATGGCTGAGTGATATTCCATTGTACATGAGGACCCCAACTTCTTTATCCATTTTTCTCTTTCCTAGGATATTTAAGGTGTAATGAAGTGGGGGTTCTTGTCAACAGAGCAGCCCTAAACTTTGGGGTGCCTGTGTCTTGCTGATTTTTAGTTTTCCCAATTTATACGCCCATAAGTGGAAGTGCCCTATGCTCTCCAAGCTGTCTTTTTTAGATGTTTCAGAACACACCGTACACTTCTCCAGAGTGGCTGTTGGCAATTTACATCCCACCCATCAGCGTAGCAAGGCTCCCATTTCTCCATGGCCGGTCCTGCATTTCTGGTTTGGACACTTTTTTCCGCATGGCCCTTTTGCCCGCTGGGAAGCGAGACTTCTTTGGAGCGCTGATTGGCCTTTCCAGGTTGCTTGGTTGGCCAAAAAGGGCGTATGCGTTTTTTCCTGAATATATTCAGGAAAAAACGCATACGCCCTTTTTGGCCAAGGGCATCATTGTCCACGTTTTGCCGCTTTTCATGTGCTTTCAAGGCGATTCGAATCTACCTCCTGAAATCTGTTTCCTGCAATTCTGCCTTGCTTTCAAAGCCTCTTCGTTGCCTTCCCTTAATATATTTGTGGACGAGAGGTATCATTTAAAACTCTGCAGGTTTGTGAATTACAGAGCCCCTGAGCTCCATTTTTCAACTCGCTTTTTTGGGAGCTGGCCGCAAAAGCGCAGGATTGCTTCAGGCCCTCTTCTGGTTCTGGGGGGCAGGCTGAGCTTGTGCTTAGTTCTTCTTCCTGATGGGAAAATAGAGTGACCTGTGCCTGTCCCAACACCTAGAGCTAGTCTCTCATTGGTTCCCCCTCTTCCCGTTCATCCTCAGGACAAATTGCAACCTGTACGGAACAGGAGGTTAAAGGTGCTGATTCTCCAAGGAGGGAGATGGCTAGTAAATCGGCTGGAATGGCGAACCCGAGCAAAGGAGATGAGAAATGAGGTGCGTTTTAGAAACCTTTCCCGATCACACGGTGTACCATCTTCTGGGTTTCTCATGCCTGTTTTCGACGTAGGAAGATGCCCTTGAACCTGGAGATTTGGGACCCATGGGATGGGTACCATGCAGTATTACTTGAAAGGGTCTGCGTTGGCTCACCCAACCTCACCGAACCTCTCAGCCCCAAGAGTGTCCACCCTTATGTCTCAATCAGCTGTGGGTCTAGATATGGTCAATCCAGGTTGCATCACAGCCCCTGAACGAATTTTGTAAGAATTTCTCTCTCTTTCACTGTCTTTGTTTCACGGGTTTTGAAAAGTAATTTATTTTTATAATGGGGTTTAGTTGCTTTTCACGGCTGTGTTTATGCCGCCTTACACCCCCTTGACTCACTTACGGAGAGATATCAATACATAGGTTTGAAGATTCTTACTAGTCAGATATATTCTTGTGCGGTGAATAGGGGGTGTTGAGTCCAGTTCACTGAAAAAGGAATAGGTCTTGTCTCTTACATATTGGGTTTATGGAACGGTATCTGAGCTAATTTGAAACCCTTGTTTTATGCATCACCCCACCTCACCTTGCCCGTTCAGCAGCCATAGTGTGTTTTCTAAACGTGTGACTCTGTTCTGTTTTGTAATTCAGTTCAAGTGTAGCGGTTTTTACATTCCCTCTCTAAGTGATATCTTATGATAAGTGTCTTTTTCTGTGTGACTTATTTCACTTAGAATCGTCGTACCTAAATCCACTCATCGTGCTGCTACTAGCCTTATGACGTTGATTTCATGGCTGAGTGATATTCCATTGTACATGAGGACTCCAACTTCTTTATACATTTTTCTCTTTCCTAGGATATTTAAGGTGTAATGAAGTGGGGTTTCTTGTCAACAGAGCAGCCCTAAACTTTGGGGTGCCTGTGTCTTGCTGATTTTTAGTTTTCCCAATTTATACGCCCATGAGTGGAAGTGCCCTATTCTCTCCAAGCTGTGTTTTTTAGATGTTTCAGAACACACCGTACACTTCTCCAGAGTGGCTGTTGGCAATTTACATCCCACCCATCAGCGTAGCAAGGCTCCCATTTCTCCATGGCCGGTCCTGCATTTCTGGTTTGGACACTTTTTTCCGCATGGCCCTTTTGTCCGCTGGGAAGCGAGACTTCTTTGGAGCGCTGATTGGCCTTTCCAGGTTGCTTGGTTGGCCAAAAAGGGCGTATGCGTTTGTTCCTGAATATATTCAGGAACAAACGCATACGCCCTTTTTGGCCAAGGGCATCATTGTCCACGTTTTGCCGCTTTTCATGTGCTTTCAAGGCGATTCGAATCTACCTCCTGAAATCTGTTTCCTGCAATTCTGCCTTGCTTTCAAAGCCTCTTCGTTGCCTTCCCTTAATATATTTGTGGACGAGAGGTATCATTTAAAACTCTGCAGGTTTGTGAATTGCAGTGCCCCTGAGCTCTATTTTTCAACTCGCTTTTTTGGGAGCTGGCCGCAAAAGCGCAGGATTGCTTCAGGCCCTCTTCTGGTTCTGGGGGGGCAGGCTGAGCTTGTGCTTAATTCTTCTTCCTGATGGGAAAATAGAGTGACCTGTGCCTGTCCCAACACCTAGAGCTAGTCTCTCATTGGTTCCCCCTCTTCCCGTTCATCCTCAGGACAAATTGCAACCTGTACGGAACAGGAGGTTAAAGGTGCTGATTCTCCAAGGAGGGAGATGGCTAGTAAATCGGCTGGAATGGCGAACCCGAGCAAAGGAGATGAGAAATGAGGTGCGTTTTAGAAACCTTTCCCGATCACACGGTGTACCATCTTCTGGGTTTCTCATGCCTGTTTTCGACGTAGGAAGATGCCCTTGAACCTGGAGATTTGGGACCCATGGGATGGGTACCATGCAGTATTACTTGAAAGGGTCTGCGTTGGCTCACCCAACCTCACCGAACCTCTCAGCCCCAAGAGTGTCCACCCTTATGTCTCAATCAGCTGTGGGTCTAGATATGGTCAATCCAGGTTGCATCACAGCCCCTGAACGAATTTTGTAAGAATTTCTCTCTCTTTCACTGTCTTTGTTTCACGGGTTTTGAAAAGTAATTTATTTTTATAATGGGGTTTAGCTGCTTTTCACGGCTGTGTTTATGCCGCCTTACACCCCCTTGACTCACTTACGGAGAGATATCAATACATAGGTTTGAAGATTCTTAATAGTCAGATATATTCTTGTGCGGTGAATAGGGGGTGTTGAGTCCAGTTCACTGAAAAAGGAATAGGTCTTGTCTCTTACATATTGGGTTTATGGAACGGTATCTGAGCTAATTTGAAACCCTTGTTTTATGCATCACCCCACCTCACCTTGCCCGTTCAGCAGCCATAGTGTGTTTTCTAAACGTGTGACTCTGTTCTGTTTTGTAATTCAGTTCAAGTGTAGCGGTTTTTACATTCCCTCTCTAAGTGATATCTTAGGATAAGTGTCTTTTTCTGTGTGACTTATTTCACTTAGAATCGTCGTACCTAAATCCACTCATCGTGCTGCTACTAGCCTTATGACGTTGATTTCATGGCTGAGTGATATTCCATTGTACATGAGGACCCCAACTTCTTTATCCATTTTTCTCTTTCCTAGGATATTTAAGGTGTAATGAAGTGGGGGTTCTTGTCAACAGAGCAGCCCTAAACTTTGGGGTGCCTGTGTCTTGCTGATTTTTAGTTTTCCCAATTTATACGCCCATGAGTGGAAGTGCCCTATGCTCTCCAAGCTGTGTTTTTTAGATGTTTCAGAACACACCGTACACTTCTCCAGAGTGGCTGTTGGCAATTTACATCCCACCCATCAGCGTAGCAAGGCTCCCATTTCTCCATGGCCGGTCCTGCATTTCTGGTTTGGACACTTTTTTCCGCATGACCCTTTTGCCCGCTGGGAAGCGAGACTTCTTTGGAGCGCTGATTGGCCTTTCCAGGTTGCTTGGTTGGCCAAAAAGGGCGTATGCGTTTTTTCCTGAATATATTCAGGAAAAAACGCATACGCCCTTTTTGGCCAAGGGCATCATTGTCCACGTTTTGCCGCTTTTCATGTGCTTTCAAGGCGATTCGAATCTACCTCCTGAAATCTGTTTCCTGCAATTCTGCCTTGCTTTCAAAGCCTCTTCGTTGCCTTCCCTTAATATATTTGTGGACGAGAGGTATCATTTAAAACTCTGCAGGTTTGTGAATTGCAGTGCCCCTGAGCTCCATTTTTCAACTCGCTTTTTTGGGAGCTGGCCGCAAAAGCGCAGGATTGCTTCAGGCCCTCTTCTGGTTCTGGGGGGGCAGGCTGAGCTTGTGCTTAATTCTTCTTCCTGATGGGAAAATAGAGTGACCTGTGCCTGTCCCAACACCTAGAGCTAGTCTCTCATTGGTTCCCCCTCTTCCCGTTCATCCTCAGGACAAATTGCAACCTGTACGGAACAGGAGGTTAAAGGTGCTGATTCTCCAAGGAGGGAGATGGCTAGTAAATCGGCTGGAATGGCGAACCCGAGCAAAGGAGATGAGAAATGAGGTGCGTTTTAGAAACCTTTCCCGATCACACGGTGTACCATCTTCTGGGTTTCTCATGCCTGTTTTCGACGTAGGAAGATGCCCTTGAACCTGGAGATTTGGGACCCATGGGATGGGTACCATGCAGTATTACTTGAAAGGGTCTGCGTTGGCTCACCCAACCTCACCGAACCTCTCAGCCCCAAGAGTGTCCACCCTTATGTCTCAATCAGCTGTGGGTCTAGATATGGTCAATCCAGGTTGCATCACAGCCCCTGAACGAATTTTGTAAGAATTTCTCTCTCTTTCACTGTCTTTGTTTCACGGGTTTTGAAAAGTAATTTATTTTTATAATGGGGTTTAGCTGCTTTTCACGGCTGTGTTTATGCCGCCTTACACCCCCTTGACTCACTTACGGAGAGATATCAATACATAGGTTTGAAGATTCTTACTAGTCAGATATATTCTTGTGCGGTGAATAGGGGGTGTTGAGTCCAGTTCACTGAAAAAGGAATAGGTCTTGTCTCTTACATATTGGGTTTATGGAACGGTATCTGAGCTAATTTGAAACCCTTGTTTTATGCATCACCCCACCTCACCTTGCCCGTTCAGCAGCCATAGTGTGTTTTCTAAACGTGTGACTCTGTTCTGTTTTGTAATTCAGTTCAAGTGTAGCGGTTTTTACATTCCCTCTCTAAGTGATATCTTAGGATAAGTGTCTTTTTCTGTGTGACTTATTTCACTTAGAATCGTCGTACCTAAATCCACTCATCGTGCTGCTACTAGCCTTATGACGTTGATTTCATGGCTGAGTGATATTCCATTGTACATGAGGACCCCAACTTCTTTATCCATTTTTCTCTTTCCTAGGATATTTAAGGTGTAATGAAGTGGGGGTTCTTGTCAACAGAGCAGCCCTAAACTTTGGGGTGCCTGTGTCTTGCTGATTTTTAGTTTTCCCAATTTATACGCCCATGAGTGGAAGTGCCCTATGCTCTCCAAGCTGTGTTTTTTAGATGTTTCAGAACACACCGTACACTTCTCCAGAGTGGCTGTTGGCAATTTACATCCCACCCATCAGCGTAGCAAGGCTCCCATTTCTCCATGGCCGGTCCTGCATTTCTGGTTTGGACACTTTTTTCCTCATGGCCCTTTTGCCCGCTGGGAAGCGAGACTTCTTTGGAGCGCTGATTGGCCTTTCCAGGTTGCTTGGTTGGCCAAAAAGGGCGTATGCGTTTTTTCCTGAATATATTCAGGAAAAAACGCATACGCCCTTTTTGGCCAAGGGCATCATTGTCCACGTTTTGCCGCTTTTCAGGTGCTTTCAAGGCGATTCGAATCTACCTACTGAAATCTGTTTCCTGCAATTCTGCCTTGCTTTCAAAGCCTCTTCGTTGCCTTCCCTTAATATATTTGTGGACGAGAGGTATCATTTAAAACTCTGCAGGTTTGTGAATTGCAGTGCCCCTGAGCTCCATTTTTCAACTCGCTTTTTTGGGAGCTGGCCGCAAAAGCGCAGGATTGCTTCAGGCCCTCTTCTGGTTCTGGGGGGCAGGCTGAGCTTGTGCTTAATTCTTCTTCCTGATGGGAAAATAGAGTGACCTGTGCCTGTCCCAACACCTAGAGCTAGTCTCTCATTGGTTCCCCCTCTTCCCGTTCATCCTCAGGACAAATTGCAACCTGTACGGTACAGGAGGTTAAAGGTGCTGATTCTCCAAGGAGGGAGATGGCTAGTAAATCGGCTGGAATGGCGAACCCGAGCAAAGGAGATGAGAAATGAGGTGCGTTTTAGAAACCTTTCCCGATCACACAGTGTACCATCTTCTGGGTTTCTCATGCCTGTTTTCGATGTAGGAAGATGCCCTTGAACCTGGAGATTTGGGACCCATGGGATGGGTACCATGCAGTATTACTTGAAAGGGTCTGCGTTGGCTCACCCAACCTCACCGAACCTCTCAGCCCCAAGAGTGTCCACCCTTATGACTCAATCAGCTGTGGGTCTAGATATGGTCAATCCAGGTTGCATCACAGCCCCTGAACGAATTTTGTAAGAATTTCTCTCTCTTTCACCGTCTTTGTTTCACGGGTTTAGAAAAGTAATTTATTTTTATAATGGGGTTTAGCTGCTTTTCACGGCTGTGTTTATGCCGCTTTACATCCCCTTGACTCACTTACAGAGAGATATCAATACATAGGTTTGAAGATTCTTACTAGTCAGATATATTCTTGTGCGGTGAATAGGGGGTGTTGAGTCCAGTTCACTGAAAAAGGAATAGGTCTTGTCTCTTACATATTGGGTTTATGGAACGGTATCTGAGCTAATTTGAAACCCTTGTTTTATGCATCACCCCACCTCACCTTTCCCGTTCAGCAGCCATAGTGTGTTTCCTAAACGTGTGACTCTGTTCTGTTTTGTAATTCAGTTCAAGTGTAGCGGTTTTTACATTCCCTCTAGAAGTGATATCGTATGATAAGTGTCTTTTTCTGTGTGACTTATTTCACTTAGAATCGTCGTACCTAAATCCACTCATCGTGCTGCTACTAGCCTTATGACGTGGATTTCATGGCTGAGTGATATTCCATTGTACATGAGGACCACAACTTCTTTATCCATTTTTCTCTTTCCTAGGATATTTAAGGTGTAATGAAGTGGGGGTTCTTGTAAACAGAGCAGCCCTAAACTTTGGGGTGCCTGTGTCTTGCTGATTTTTAGTTTTCCCAATTTATACGCCCATGAGTGGAAGTGCCCTATGCTCTCCAAGCTGTGTTTTTTAGATGTTTCAGAACACACCGTACACTTCTCCAGAGTGGCTGTTGGCAATTTACATCCCACCCTTCAGCTTAGCAAGGCTCCCATTTCTGCAAGGCCGGTCCTGCATTTCTGGTTTGGACACTTTTTTCCGCATGGCCCTTTTGCCCGCTGGGAAGCGAGACTTCTTTGGAGCGCTGATTGGCCTTTCCAGGTTGCTTGGTTGGCCAAAAAGGGCGTATGCGTTTTTTCCTGAATATATTCAGGAAAAAACGCATACGCCCTTTTTGGCCAAGGGCATAATTGTCCACGTTTTGCCGCTTTTCATGTGCTTTCAAGGCGATTCGAATCTACCTCCTGAAATCTGTTTCCTGCAATTCTGCCTTGCTTTCAAAGCCTCTTCGTTGCCTTCCCTTAATATATTTGTGGACGAGAGGTATCATTTAAAACTCTGCAGGTTTGTGAATTGCAGTGCCCCTGAGCTCCATTTTTCAACTCGCTTTTTTGGGAGCTGGCCGCAAAAGCGCAGGATTCCTTCAGGCCCTCTTCTGGTTCTGGGGGGCAGGCTGAGCTTGTGCTTAATTCTTCTTCCTGATGGGAAAATAGAGTGACCTGTGCCTGTCCCAACACCTAGAGCTAGTCTCTCATTGGTTCCCCCTCTTCCCGTTCATCCTCAGGACAAATTGCAACCTGTACGGAACAGGAGGTTAAAGGTGCTGATTCTCCAAGGAGGGAGATGGCTAGTAAATCGGCTGGAATGGCGAACCCGAGCAAAGGAGATGAGAAATGAGGTGCGTTTTAGAAACCTTTCCCGATCACACGGTGTACCATCTTCTGGGTTTCTCATGCCTGTTTTCGACGTAGGAAGATGCCCTTGAACCTGGAGATTTGGGACCCATGGGATGGGTACCATGCAGTATTACTTGAAAGGGTCTGCGTTGGCTCACCCAACCTCACCGAACCTCTCAGCCCCAAGAGTGTCCACCCTTATGTCTCAATCAGCTGAGGGTCTAGATATGGTCAATCCAGGTTGCATCACAGCCCCTGAACGAATTTTGTAAGAATTTCTCTCTCTTTCACTGTCTTTGTTTCACGGGTTTTGAAAAGTAATTTATTTTTATAATGGGGTTTAGCTGCTTTTCACGGCTGTGTTTATGCCACTTTACACCCCCTTGACTCACTTACAGAGAGATATCAATACATAGGTTTGAAGATTCTTACTAGTCAGATATATTCTTGTGCGGTGAATAGGGGGTGTTGAGTCCAGTTCACTGAAAAAGGAATAGGTCTTGTCTCTTACATATTGGGTTTATGGAACGGTATCTGAGCTAATTTGAAACCCTTGTTTTATGCATCACCCCACCTCACCTTTCCCTTTCAGCAGCCATAGTGTGTTTCCTAAACGTGTGACTCTGTTCTGTTTTGTAATTCTGTTCAAGTGTAGCGGTTTTTACATTCCCTCTAGAAGTGATATCTTATGATAAGTGTCTTTTTCTGTGTGACTTATTTCACTTAGAATCGTCGTACCTAAATCCACTCATCGTGCTGCTACTAGCCTTATGACGTGGATTTCATGGCTGAGTGATATTCCATTGTATATGAGGACCACAACTTCTTTATCCATTTTTCTCTTTCCTAGGATATTTAAGGTGTAATGAAGTGGGGGTTATTGTCAACAGAGCAGCCCTAAACTTTGGGGTGCCGGTGTCTTGCTGATTTTTAGTTTTCCCAATTTATACGCCCATGAGTGGAAGTGCCCTATGCTCTCCAAGCTGTGTTTTTTAGATGTTTCAGAACACACCGTACACTTATCCAGAGTGGCTGTTGGCAATTTAAATCCCAACCATCAGCTTAGCAAGGCTCCCATTTCTCCATGGCCGGTCCTGCATTTCTGGTTTGGACACTTTTTTCCGCATGGCCCTTTTGCCCGCTGGGATGCGAGACTTCTTTGGAGCGCTGATTGGCCTTTCCAGGTTGCTTGGTTGGCCAAAAAGGGCGTATGCGTTTTTTCCTGAATATATTCAGGAAAAAACGCATACGCCCTTTTTGGCCAAGGGCATCATTGTCCACGTTTTGCCGCTTTTCATGTGCTTTCAAGGCGATTCGAATCTACCTCCTGAAATCTGTTTCCTGCAATTCTGCCTTGCTTTCAAAGCCTCTTCGTTGCCTTCCCTTAATATATTTGTGGACGAGAGGTATCATTTAAAACTCGGCAGGTTTGTGAATTGCAGTGCCCCTGAGCTCCATTTTTCAACTCGCTTTTTTGGGAGCTGGCCGCAAAAGCGCAGGATTGCTTCAGGCCCTCTTCTGGTTCTGGGGGGCAGGCTGAGCTTGTGCTTAATTCTTCTTCCTGATGGGAAAATAGAGTGACCTGTGCCTGTCCCAACACCTAGAGCTAGTCTCTCATTGGTTCCCCCTCTTCCCGTTCATCCTCAGGACAAATTGCAACCTGTACGGAACAGGAGGTTAAAGGTGCTGATTCTCCAAGGAGGGAGATGGCTAGTAAATCGGCTGGAATGGCGAACCCGAGCAAAGGAGTTGAGAAATGAGGTGCGTTTTAGAAACCTTTCCCGATCACCCGGTGTACCATCTTCTGGGTTTCTCATGCCTGTTTTCGATGTAGGAAGATGCCCTTGAACCTGGAGATTTGGGACCCATGGGATGGGTACCATGCAGTATTACTTGAAAGGGTCTGCGTTGGCTCACCCAACCTCACCGAACCTCTCAGCCCCAAGAGTGTCCACCCTTATGACTCAATCAGCTGTGGGTCTAGATATGGTCAATCCAGGTTGCATCACAGTCCCTGAACGAATTTTGTAAGAATTTCTCTCTCTTTCACTGTCTTTGTTTCACGGGTTTTGAAAAGTAATTTATTTTTATAATGGGGTTTAGCTGCTTTTCACGGCTGTGTTTATGCCGCTTTACATCCCCTTGACTCACTTACAGAGAGATATCAATACATAGGTTTGAAGATTCTTACTAGTCAGATATATTCTTGTGCGGTGAATAGGGGGTGTTGAGTCCAGTTCACTGAAAAAGGAATAGGTCTTGTCTCTTACATATTGGATTTATGGAACGGTATCTGAGCTCATTTGAAACCCTTGTTTTATGCATCACCCCACCTCACCTTTCCCGTTCAGCAGCCATAGTGTGTTTCCTAAACGTGTGACTCTGTTCTGTTTTGTAATTCAGTTCAAGTGTAGCGGTTTTTAATTTCCCTCTAGAAGTGATATCTTATGATAAGTGTCTTTTTCTGTGTGACTTATTTCACTTAGAATCGTCGTACCTAAATCCACTCATCGTGCTGCTACTAGCCTTATGACGTGGATTTCATGGCTGAGTGATATTCCATTGTACATGAGGACCACAACTTCTTTATCCATTTTTCTCTTTCCTAGGATATTTAAGGTGTAATGAAGTGGGGGTTCTTGTCAACAGAGCAGCCCTAAACTTTGGGGTGCCTGTGTCTTGCTGATTTTTAGTTTTCCCAATTTATACGCCCATGAGTGGAAGTGCCCTATGCTCTCCAAGCTGTGTTTTTTAGATGTTTCAGAACACACCGTACACTTCTCCAGAGTGGCTGTTGGCAATTTACATCCCACCCATCAGCTTAGCAAGGCTCCCATTTCTGCAAGGCCGGTCCTGCATTTCTGGTTTGGACACTTTTTTCCGCATGGCCCTTTTGCCCGCTGGGAAGCGAGACTTCTTTGGAGCGCTGATTGGCCTTTCCAGGTTGCTTGGTTGGCCAAAAAGGGCGTATGCGTTTGTTCCTGAATATATTCAGGAAAAAACGCATACGCCCTTTTTGGCCAAGGGCATCATTGTCCACGTTTTGCCGCTTTTCATGTGCTTTCAAGGCGATTCGAATCTACCTCCTGAAATCTGTTTCCTGCAATTCTGCCTTGCTTTCAAAGCCTCTTCTTTGCCTTCCCTTAATATATTTGTGGACGAGAGGTATCATTTAAAACTCTGCAGGTTTGTGAATTGCAGTGCCCCTGAGCTCCATTTTTCAACTCGCTTTTTTGGGAGCTGGCCGCAAAAGCGCAGGATTGCTTCAGGCCCTCTTCTGGTTCTGGGGGGCAGGCTGAGCTTGTGCTTAATTCTTCTTCCTGATGGGCAAATAGAGTGACCTGTGCCTGTCCCAACACCTAGAGCTAGTCTCTCATTGGTTCCCCCTCTTCCCGTTCATCCTCAGGACAAATTGCAACATGTACGGTACAGGAGGTTAAAGGTGCTGATTCTCCAAGGAGGGAGATGGCTAGTAAATCGGCTGGAATGGCGAACCCGAGCAAAGGAGATGAGAAATGAGGTGCGTTTTAGAAACCTTTCCCGATCACACAGTGTACCATCTTCTGGGTTTCTCATGCCTGTTTTCGATGTAGGAAGATGCCCTTGAACCTGGAGATTTGGGACCCATGGGATGGGTACCATGCAGTATTACTTGAAAGGGTCTGCGTTGGCTCCCCCAACCTCACCGAACCTCTCAGCCCCAAGAGTGTCCACCCTTATGTCTCAATCAGCTGTGGGTCTAGATATGGTCAATCCAGGTTGCATCACAGCCCCTGAACGAATTTTGTAAAAATTTCTCTCTCTTTCACCGTCTTTGTTTCACGGGTTTAGAAAAGTAATTTATTTTTATAATGGGGTTTAGCTGCTTTTCACGGCTGTGTTTATGCCGCTTTACATCCCCTTGACTCACTTACAGAGAGATATCAATACATAGGTTTGAAGATTCTTACTAGTCAGATATATTCTTGTGCGGTTAATAGGGGGTGTTGAGTCCAGTTCACTGAAAAAGGAATAGGTCTTGTCTCTTACATATTGGGTTTATGGAACGGTATCTGAGCTAATTTGAAACCCTTGTTTTATGCATCACCCCACCTCACCTTTCCCGTTCAGCAGCCATAGTGTGTTTTCTGAACGTGTGACTCTGTTCTGTTTTGTAATTCAGTTCAAGTGTAGCGGTTTTTACATTCCCTCTATAAGTGATATCTTATGAAAGTGTCTTTTTCTGTGTGACTTATTTCAGTTAGAATCGTCGTACCTAAATCCACTCATCGTGCTGCTACTAGCCTTATGACGTGGATTTCATGGCTGAGTGATATTCCATTGTACATGAGGACCACAACTTCTTTATCCACTTTTCTCTTTCCTAGGATATTTAAGGTGTAATGAAGTGGGGGTTCTTGTCAACAGAGCAGCCCTAAACTTTGGGGTGCCTGTGTCTTGCTGATTTTTAGTTTTCACAATTTATATGCCCATGAGGGGAAGTGCCCTATGCTCTCCAAGCTGTGTTTTTTAGATGTTTCAGGACACAACGTACACTTCTCCAGAGTGGCTGTTGGCAATTTACATCCCGCCCATCAGCGTAGCAAGGCTCCCATTTCTCCATGGCCGGTCCTGCATTTCTGGTTTGGACACTTTTTTCCGCATGGCCCTTTTGCCCGCTGGGAAGCGAGACTTCTTTGGAGCGCTGATTGGCCTTTCCAGGTTGCTTGGTTGGCCAAAAAGGGCGTATGCGTTTTTTCCTGAATATATTCAGGAAAAAACGCATACGCCCTTTTTGGCCAAGGGCATCATTGTCCACGTTTTGCCGCTTTTCATGTGCTTTCAAGGCGATTCGAATCTACCTCCTGAAATCTGTTTCCTGCAATTCTGCCTTGCTTTCAAAGCCTCTTCGTTGCCTTCCCTTAATATATTTGTGGACGAGAGGTATCATTTAAAACTCGGCAGGTTTGTGAATTGCAGTGCCCCTGAGCTCCATTTTTCAACTCGCTTTTTTGGGAGCTGGCCGCAAAAGCGCAGGATTGCTTCAGGCCCTCTTCTGGTTCTGGGGGGCAGGCTGAGCTTGTGCTTAATTCTTCTTCCTGATGGGAAAATAGAGTGACCTGTGCCTGTCCCAACACCTAGAGCTAGTCTCTCATTGGTTCCCCCTCTTCCCGTTCATCCTCAGGACAAATTGCAACCTGTACGGAACAGGAGGTTAAAGGTGCTGATTCTCCAAGGAGGGAGATGGCTAGTAAATCGGCTGGAATGGCGAACCCGAGCAAAGGAGATGAGAAATGAGGTGCGTTTTAGAAACCTTTCCCGATCACCCGGTGTACCATCTTCTGGGTTTCTCATGCCTGTTTTCGATGTAGGAAGATGCCCTTGAACCTGGAGATTTGGGACCCATGGGATGGGTACCATGCAGTATTACTTGAAAGGGTCTGCGTTGGCTCACCCAACCTCACCGAACCTCTCAGCCCCAAGAGTGTCCACCCTTATGAATCAATCAGCTGTGGGTCTAGATATGGTCAATCCAGGTTGCATCACAGTCCCTGAACGAATTTTGTAAGAATTTCTCTCTCTTTCACTGTCTTTGTTTCACGGGTTTTGAAAAGTAATTTATTTTTATAATGGGGTTTAGCTGCTTTTCACGGCTGTGTTTATGCCGCTTTACATCCCCTTGACTCACTTACAGAGAGATATCAATACATAGGTTTGAAGATTCTTACTAGTCAGATATATTCTTGTGCGGTGAATAGGGGGTGTTGAGTCCAGTTCACTGAAAAAGGAATAGGTCTTGTCTCTTACATATTGGGTTTATGGAACGGTATCTGAGCTCATTTGAAACCCTTGTTTTATGCATCACCCCACCTCACCTTTCCCGTTCAGCAGCCATAGTGTGTTTCTTAAACGTGTGACTCTGTTCTGTTTTGTAATTCAGTTCAAGTGTAGCGGTTTTTACATTCCCTCTAGAAGTGATATCTTATGATAAGTGTCTTTTTCTGTGTGACTTATTTCACTTAGAATCGTCGTACCTAAATCCACTCATCGTGCTGCTACTAGCCTTATGACGTGGATTTCATGGCTGAGTGATATTCCATTGTACATGAGGACCACAACTTCTTTATCCATTTTTCTCTTTCCTAGGATATTTAAGGTGTAATGAAGTGGGGATTCTTGTCAACAGAGCCGCCCTAAACTTTGGGGTGCCGGTGTCTTGCTGATTTTTAGTTTTCCCAATTTATACGCCCATGAGTGGAAGTGCCCTATGCTCTCCAAGCTGTGTTTTTTAGATGTTTCAGAACACACCGTACACTTATCCAGAGTGGCTGTTGGCAATTTATATCCCACCCATCAGCTTAGCAAGGCTCCCATTTCTCCATGGCCGGTCCTGCATTTCTGGTTTGGACACTTTTTTCCGCATGGCCCTTTTGCCCGCTGGGAAGCGAGACTTCTTTGGAGCGCTGATTTGCCTTTCCAGGTTGCTTGGATGGCCAAAAAGGGCGTATGCGTTTTTTCCTGAATATATTCAGGAAAAAACGCATACGCCCTTTTTGGCCAAGGGCATCATTGTCCACGTTTTGCCGCTTTTCATGTGCTTTCAGGCGATTCGAATCTACCTCCTGAAATCTGTTTCCTGCAATTCTGCCTTGCTTTCAAAGCCTCTTCGTTGCCTTCCCTTAATATATTTGTGGACGAGAGGTATCATTTAAAACTCTGCAGGTTTGTGAATTGCAGTGCCCCTGAGCTCCATTTTTCAACTCGCTTTTTTGGGAGCTGGCCGCAAAAGCGCAGGATTGCTTCAGGCCCTCTTCTGGTTCTGGGGGGCAGGCTGAGCTTGTGCTTAATTCTTCCTCCTGATGGGAAAATAGAGTGACCTGTGCCGGTCCCAACACCTAGAGCTAGTCTCTCATTGGTTCCCCCCCTTCCCGTTAATCCTCAGGACAAATTGCAACCTGTACGGAACAGGAGGTTAAAGGTGCTGATTCTCCAAGGAGGGAGATGGCTAGTAAATCGGCTGGAATGGCGAACCCGAGCAAAGGAGATGAGAAATGAGGTGCGTTTTAGAAACCTTTCCCGATCACACGGTGTACCATCTTCTGGGTTTCTCATGCCTGTTTTCGATGTAGGAAGATGCCCTTGAACCTGGAGATTTGGGACCCATGGGATGGGTACCATGCAGTATTACTTGAAAGGGTCTGCGTTGGCTCACCCAACCTCACTGAACCTCTCAGCCCCAAGAGTGTCCACCCTTATGACTCAATCAGCTGTGGGTCTAGATATGGTCAATCCAGGTTGCATCACAGTCCCTGAACGAATTTTGTAAGAATTTCTCTCTCTTTCACTGTCTTTGTTTCACGGGTTTTGAAAAGTAATTTATTTTTATAATGGGGTTTAGCTGCTTTTCACGGCTGTGTTTATGCCGCTTTACATCCCCTTGACTCACTTACAGAGAGATATCAATACATAGGTTTGAAGATTCTTACTAGTCAGATATATTCTTGTGCGGTGAATAGGGGGTTTTGAGTCCAGTTCACTGAAAAAGGAATAGGTCTTGTCTCTTACATATTGGGTTTATGGAACGGTATCTGAGCTAATTTGAAACCCTTGTTTTATGCATCACCCCACCTCACCTTTCCCGTTCAGCAGCCATAGTGTGTTTCCTAAACGTGTGACTCTGTTCTGTTTTGTAATTCAGTTAAAGTGTAGCGGTTTTTACATTCCCTCTCTAAGTGATATCTTATGATAAGTGTCTTTTTCTGTGTGACTTATTTCACTTAGAATCGTCGTCCCTAAATCCACTCATCGTGCTGCTACAAGCCTTATGACGTGGATTTCATGGCTGAGTGATATTCCATTGTACATGAGGACCACAACTTCTTTATCCATTTTTCTCTTTCCTAGGATATTTAAGGTGTAATGAAGTGGGGGTTCTTGTCAACAGAGCAGCCCTAAACTTTGGGGTGCCTGTGTCTTGCTGATTTTTAGTTTTCCCAATTTATACGCCCATGAGTGGAAGTGCCCTATGCTCTCCAAGCTGTGTTTTTTAGATGTTTCAGAACACACCGTACACTTCTCCAGAGTGGCTGTTGGCAATTTACATCCCACCCATCAGCTTAGCAAGGCTCCCATTTCTGCAAGGCCGGTCCTGCATTTCTGGTTTGGATACTTTTTTCCGCATGGCCCTTTTGCCCGCTGGGAAGCGAGACTTCTTTGGAGCGCTGATTGGCCTTTCCAGGTTGCTTGGTTGGCCAAAAAGGGCGTATGCGTTTTTTCCTGAATATATTCAGGAAAAAACGCATACGCCCTTTTTGGCCAAGGGCATCATTGTCCACGTTTTGCCGCTTTTCATGTGCTTTCAAGGCGATTCGAATCTACCTCCTGAAATCTGTTTCCTGCAATTCTGCCTTGCTTTCAAAGGCTCTTCTTTGCCTTCCCTTAATATATTTGTGGACGAGAGGTATCATTTAAAACTCTGCAGGTTTGTGAATTGCAGTGCCCCTGAGCTCCATTTTTCAACTCGCTTTTTTGGGAGCTGGCCGCAAAAGCGCAGGATTGCTTCAGGCCCTCTTCTGGTTCTGGGGGGCAGGCTGAGCTTGTGCTTAATTCTTCTTCCTGATGGGAAAATAGAGTGACCTGTGCCTGTCCCAACACCTAGAGCTAGTCTCTCATTGGTTCCCCCTCTTCCCGTTCATCCTCAGGACAAATTGCAACCTGTACGGAACAGGAGGTTAAAGGTGCTGATTCTCCAAGGAGGGAGATGGCTAGTAAATCGGCTGGAATGGCGAACCCGAGCAAAGGAGATGAGAAATGAGGTGCGTTTTAGAAACCTTTCCCGATCACACGGTGTACCATCTTCTGGGTTTCTCATGCCTGTTTTCGACGTAGGAAGATGCCCTTGAACCTGGAGATTTGGGACCCATGGGATGGGTACCATGCAGTATTACTTGAAAGGGTCTGCGTTGGCTCACCCAACCTCACCGAACCTCTCAGCCCCAAGAGTGTCCACCCTTATGTCTCAATCAGCTGTGGGTCTAGATATGGTCAATCCAGGTTGCATCACAGCCCCTGAACGAAATTTGTAAGAATTTCTATCTCTTTCACTGTCTTTGTTTCACGGGTTTTGAAAAGTAATTTATTTTTATAATGGGGTTTAGCTGCTTTTCGCGGCTGTGTTTATGCCGCTTTACACCCCCTTGACTCACTTACAGAGAGATATCAATACATAGGTTTGAAGATTCTTACTAGTCAGATATATTCTTGTGCGGTGAATAGGGGGTGTTGAGTCCAGTTCACTGAAAAAGGAATAGGTCTTGTCTCTTACATATTGGGTTTATGGAACGGTATCTGAGCTAATTTGAAACCCTTGTTTTATGCATCACCCCACCTCATCTTTCCCTTTCAGCAGCCATAGTGTGTTTCCTAAACGTGTGACTCTGTTCTGTTTTGTAATTCAGTTCAAGTGTAGCGGTTTTTACATTCCCTCTAGAAGTGATATCTTATGATAAGTGTCTTTTTCTGTGTGACTTATTTCACTTAGAATCGTCGTACCTAAATCCACTCATCGTGCTGCTACTAGCCTTATGACGTGGATTTCATGGCTGAGTGATATTCCATTGTACATGAGGACCACAACTTCTTTATCCATTTTTCTCTTTCCTAGGATATTTAAGGTGTAATGAAGTGGGGGTTCTTGTCAACAGAGCAGCCCTAAACTTTGGGGTGCCGGTGTCTTGCTGATTTTTAGTTTTCCCAATTTATACGCCCATGAGTGGAAGTGCCCTATGCTCTCCAAGCTGTGTTTTTTAGATGTTTCAGAACACACCGTACACTTATCCAGAGTGGCTGTTGGCAATTTATATCCCACCCATCAGCGTAGCAAGGCTCCCATTTCTCCATGGCCGGTCCTGCATTTCTGGTTTGGACACTTTTTTCCGCATGGCCCTTTTGCCCGCTGGGAAGCGAGACTTCTTTGGAGCGCTGATTGGCCTTTCCAGGTTGCTTGGTTGGCCAAAAAGGGCGTATGCGTTTTTTCCTGAATATATTCAGGAAAAAACGCATACGCCCTTTTTGGCCAAGGGCATCATTGTCCACGTTTTGCCGCTTTTCATGTGCTTTCAAGGCGATTCGAATCTACCTCCTGAAATCTGTTTCCTGCAATTCTGCCTTGCTTTCAAAGCCTCTTCGTTGCCTTCCCTTAATATATTTGTGGACGAGAGGTATCATTTAAAACTCGGCAGGTTTGTGAATTGCAGTGCCCCTGAGCTCCATTTTTCAACTCGCTTTTTTGGGAGCTGGCCGCAAAAGCGCAGGATTGCTTCAGGCCCTCTTCTGGTTCTGGCGGGCAGGCTGAGCTTGTGCTTAATTCTTCTTCCTGATGGGAAAATAGAGTGACCTGTGCCTGTCCCAACACCTAGAGCTAGTCTCTCATTGGTTCCCCCTCTTCCCGTTCATCCTCAGGACAAATTGCAACCTGTACGGAACAGGAGGTTAAAGGTGCTGATTCTCCAAGGAGGGAGATGGCTAGTAAATCGGCTGGAATGGCGAACCCGAGCAAAGGAGATGAGAAATGAGGTGCGTTTTAGAAACCTTTCCCGATCACACGGTGTACCATCTTCTGGGTTTCTCATGCCTGTTTTCGACGTAGGAAGATGCCCTTGAACCTGGAGATTTGGGACCCATGGGATGGGTACCATGCAGTATTACTTGAAAGGGTCTGCGTTGGCTCACCCAACCTCACCGAACCTCTCAGCCCCAAGAGTGTCCACCCTTATGACTCACTCAGCTGTGGGTCTAGATATGGTCAATCCAGGTTGCATCACAGCCCCTGAACGAATTTTGTAAGAATTTCTCTCTCTTTCACTGTCTTTGTTTCACGGGTTTTGAAAAGTAATTTATTTTTATAATGGGGTTTAGCTGCTTTTCACGGCTGTGTTTATGCCGCTTTACACCCCCTTGACTCACTTACAGAGAGATATCAATACATAGGTTTGAAGATTCTTACTAGTCAGATATATTCTTGTGCGGTGAATAGGGGGTGTTGAGTCCAGTTCACTGAAAAAGGAATAGGTCTTGTCTCTTACATATTGGGTTTATGGAACGGTATCTGAGCTAATTTGAAACCCTTGTTTTATGCATCACCCCACCTCACCTTTCCCTTTCAGCAGCCATAGTGTGTTTCCTAAACGTGTGACTCTGTTCTGTTTTGTAATTCAGTTCAAGTGTAGCGGTTTTTACATTCCCTCTAGAAGTGATATCTTATGATAAGTGTCTTTTTCTGTGTGACTTATTTCACTTAGAATCGTCGTACCTAAATCCACTCATCGTGCTGCTACTAGCCTTATGACGTGGATTTCATGGCTGAGTGATATTCCATTGTACATGAGGACCACAACTTCTTTATCCATTTTTCTCTTTCCTAGGATATTTAAGGTGTAATGAAGTGGGGGTTCTTGTCAACAGAGCAGCCCTAAACTTTGGGGTGCCGGTGTCTTGCTGATTTTTAGTTTTCCCAATTTATACGCCCATGAGTGGAAGTGCCCTATGCTCTCCAAGCTGTGTTTTTTAGATGTTTCAGAACACACCGTACACTTATCCAGAGTGGCTGTTGGCAATTTATATCCCACCCATCAGCTTAGCAAGGCTCCCATTTCTCCATGGCCGGTCCTGCATTTCTGGTTTGGACACTTTTTTCCGCATGGCCCTTTTGCCCGCTGGGAAGCGAGACTTCTTTGGAGCGCTGATTGGCCTTTCCAGGTTGCTTGGTTGGCCAGAAAGGGCGTATGCGTTTTTTCCTGAATATATTCAGGAAAAAACGCATACGCCCTTTTTGGCCAAGGGCATCATTGTCCACGTTTTGCCGCTTTTCAGGTGCTTTCAAGGCGATTCGAATCTACCTCCTGAAATCTGTTTCCTGCAATTCTGCCTTGCTTTCAAAGCCTCTTCGTTGCCTTCCCTTAATATATTTGTGGACGAGAGGTATAATTTAAAACTCGGCAGGTTTGTGAATTGCAGTGCCCCTGAGCTCCATTTTTCAACTCGCTTTTTTGGGAGCTGGCCGCAAAAGCGCAGGATTGCTTCAGGCCCTCTTCTGGTTCTGGGGGGCAGGCTGAGCTTGTGCTTAATTCTTCCTCCTGATGGGAAAATAGAGTGACCTGTGCCTGTCCCAACACCTAGAGCTAGTCTCTCATTGGTTCCCCCCCTTCCCGTTAATCCTCAGGACAAATTGCAACCTGTACGGAACAGGAGGTTAAAGGTGCTGATTCTCCAAGGAGGGAGATGGCTAGTAAATCGGCTGGAATGGCGAACCCGAGCAAAGGAGATGAGAAATGAGGTGCGTTTTAGAAACCTTTCCCGATCACACGGTGTACCATCTTCTGGGTTTCTCATGCCTGTTTTCGACGTAGGAAGATGCCCTTGAACCTGGAGATTTGGGACCCATGGGATGGGTACCATGCAGTATTACTTGAAAGGGTCTGCGTTGGCTCACCCAACCTCACCGAACCTCTCAGCCCCAAGAGTGTCCACCCTTATGACTCAATCAGCTGTGGGTCTAGATATGGTCAATCCAGGTTGCATCACAGCCCCTGAACGAATTTTGTAAGAATTTCTCTCTCTTTCACTGTCTTTGTTTCACGGGTTTTGAAAAGTAATTTATTTTTATAATGGGGTTTAGCTGCTTTTCACGGCTGTGTTTATGCCGCTTTACATCCCCTTGACTCACTTACAGAGAGATATCAATACATAGGTTTGAAGATTCTTACTAGTCAGATATATTCTTGTGCGGTGAATAGGGGGTGTTGAGTCCAGTTCACTGAAAAAGGAATAGGTCTTGTCTCTTACATATTGGGTTTATGGAACGGTATCTGAGCTAATTTGAAACCCTTGTTTTATGCATCACCCCACCTCACCTTTCCCGTTCAGCAGCCATAGTGTGTTTCCTAAACGTGTGACTCTGTTCTGTTTTGTAATTCAGTTCAAGTGTAGCGGTTTTTACATTCCCTCTCTAAGTGATATCTTATGATAAGTGTCTTTTTCTGTGTGACTTATTTCACTTAGAATCGTCGTACCTAAATCCACTCATCGTGCTGCTACTAGCCTTATGACGTGGATTTCATGGCTGAGTGATATTCCATTGTACATGAGGACCACAACTTCTTTATCCATTTTTCTCTTTCCTAGGATATTTAAGGCGTAATGAAGTGGGGGTTCTTGTCAACAGAGCAGCCCTAAACTTTGGGGTGCCTGTGTCTTGCTGATTTTTACTTTTCCCAATTTATACGCCCATGAGTGGAAGTGCCCTATGCTCTCCAAGCTGTGTTTTTTAGATGTTTCAGAACACACCGTACACTTCTCCAGAGTGGCTGTTGGCAATTTACATCCCACCCATCAGCTTAGCAAGGCTCCCATTTCTGCAAGGCCGGTCCTGCATTTCTGGTTTGGACACTTTTTTCCGCATGGCCCTTTTGCCCGCTGGGAAGCGAGACTTCTTTGGAGCGCTGATTGGCCTTTCCAGGTTGCTTGGTTGGCCAAAAAGGGCGTATGCGTTTTTTCCTGAATATATTCAGGAAAAAACGCATACGCCCTTTTTGGCCAAGGGCATCATTGTCCACGTTTTGCCGCTTTTCATGTGCTTTCAAGGCGATTCGAATCTACCTCCTGAAATCTGTTTCCTGCAATTCTGCCTTGCTTTCAAAGCCTCTTCGTTGCCTTCCCTTAATATATTTGTGGACGAGAGGTATCATTTAAAACTCTGCAGGTTTGTGAATTGCAGTGCCCCTGAGCTCCATTTTTCAACTCGCTTTTTTGGGAGCTGGCCGCAAAAGCGCAGGATTCCTTCAGGCCCTCTTCTGGTTCTGGGGGGCAGGCTGAGCTTGTGCTTAATTCTTCTTCCTGATGGGAAAATAGAGTGACCTGTGCCTGTCCCAACACCTAGAGCTAGTCTCTCATTGGTTCCCCCTCTTCCCGTTCATCCTCAGGACAAATTGCAACCTGTACGGAACAGGAGGTTAAAGGTGCTGATTCTCCAAGGAGGGAGATGGCTAGTAAATCGGCTGGAATGGCGAACCCGAGCAAAGGAGATGAGAAATGAGGTGCGTTTTAGAAACCTTTCCCGATCACACGGTGTACCATCTTCTGGGTTTCTCATGCCTGTTTTCGATGTAGGAAGATGCCCTTGAACCTGGAGATTTGGGACCCATGGGATGGGTACCATGCAGTATTACTTGAAAGGGTCTGCGTTGGCTCACCCAACCTCACCGAACCTCTCAGCCCCAAGAGTGTCCACCCTTATGACTCAATCAGCTGTGGGTCTAGATATGGTCAATCCAGGTTGCATCACAGTCCCTGAACGAATTTTGTAAGAATTTCTCTCTCTTTCACTGTCTTTGTTTCACGGGTTTTGAAAAGTAATTTATTTTTATAATGGGGTTTAGCTGCTTTTCACGGCTGTGTTTATGCCGCTTTACATCCCCTTGACTCACTTACAGAGAGATATCAATACATAGGTTTGAAGATTCTTACTAGTCAGATATATTCTTGTGCGGTGAATAGGGGGTGTTGAGTCCAGTTCAATGAAAAAGGAATAGGTCTTGTCTCTTACATATTGGGTTTATGGAACGGTATCTGAGCTAATTTGAAACCCTTGTTTTATGCATCACCCCACCTCACCTTTCCCGTTCAGCAGCCATAGTGTGTTTCCTAAACGTGTGACTCTGTTCTGTTTTGTAATTCAGTTAAAGTGTAGCGGTTTTTACATTCCCTCTCTAAGTGATATCTTATGATAAGTGTCTTTTTCTGTGTGACTTATTTCACTTAGAATCGTCGTCCCTAAATCCACTCATCGTGCTGCTACTAGCCTTATGACGTGGATTTCATGGCTGAGTGATATTCCATTGTACATGAGGACCACAACTTCTTTATCCATTTTTCTCTTTCCTAGGATATTTAAGGTGTAATGAAGTGGGGGTTCTTGTCAACAGAGCAGCCCTAAACTTTGGGGTGCCTGTGTCTTGCTGATTTTTAGTTTTCCCAATTTATTCGCCCATGAGTGGAAGTGCCCTATGCTCTCCAAGCTGTGTTTTTTAGATGTTTCAGAACACACCGTACACTTCTCCAGAGTGGCTGTTGGCAATTTACATCCCACCCATCAGCTTAGCAAGGCTCCCATTTCTGCAAGGCCGGTCCTGCATTTCTGGTTTGGACACTTTTTTCCGCATGGCCCTTTTGCCCGCTGGGAAGCGAGACTTCTTTGGAGCGCTGATTGGCCTTTCCATGTTGCTTGGTTGGCCAAAAAGGGCGTATGCGTTTTTTCCTGAATATATTCAGGAAAAAACGCATACGCCCTTTTTGGCCAAGGGCATCATTGTCCACGTTTTGCCGCTTTTCATGTGCTTTCAAGGCGATTCGAATCTACCTCCTGAAATCTGTTTCCTGCAATTCTGCCTTGCTTTCAAAGCCTCTTCTTTGCCTTCCCTTAATATATTTGTGGACGAGAGGTATCATTTAAAACTCTGCAGGTTTGTGAATTGCAGTGCCCCTGAGCTCCATTTTTCAACTCGCTTTTTTGGGAGCTGGCCGCAAAAGCGCAGGATTGCTTCAGGCCCTCTTCTGGTTCTGGGGGGCAGGCTGAGCTTGTGCTTAATTCTTCTTCCTGATGGGAAAATAGAGTGACCTGTGCCTGTCCCAACACCTAGAGCTAGTCTCTCATTGGTTCCCCCTCTTCCCGTTCATCCTCAGGACAAATTGCAACCTGTACGGAACAGGAGGTTAAAGGTGCTGATTCTCCAAGGAGGGAGATGGCTAGTAAATCGGCTGGAATGGCGAACCCGAGCAAAGGAGATGAGAAATGAGGTGCGTTTTAGAAACCTTTCCCGATCACACGGTGTACCATCTTCTGGGTTTCTCATGCCTGTTTTCGACGTAGGAAGATGCCCTTGAACCTGGAGATTTGGGACCCATGGGATGGGTACCATGCAGTATTACTTGAAAGGGCCTGCGTTGGCTCACCCAACCTCACCGAACCTCTCAGCCCCAAGAGTGTCCACCCTTATGTCTCAATCAGCTGTGGGTCTAGATATGGTCAATCCAGGTTGCATCACAGCCCCTGAACAAATTTTGTAAGAATTTCTCTCTCTTTCACTGTCTTTGTTTCACGGGTTTTGAAAAGTAATTTATTTTTATAATGGGGTTTAGCTGCTTTTCGCGGCTGTGTTTATGCCGCTTTACACCCCCTTGACTCACTTACAGAGAGATATCAATACATAGGTTTGAAGATTCTTACTAGTCAGATATATTCTTGTGCGGTGAATAGGGGGTGTTGAGTCCAGTTCACTGAAAAAGGAATAGGTCTTGTCTCTTACATATTGGGTTTATGGAACGGTATCTGAGCTAATTTGAAACCCTTGTTTTATGCATCACCCCACCTCACCTTTCCCGTTCAGCAGCCATAGTGTGTTTCCTAAACGTGTGACTCTGTTCTGTTTTGTAATTCAGTTCAAGTGTAGCGGTTTTTACATTCCCTCTAGAAGTGATATCTTATGATAAGTGTCTTTTTCTGTGTGACTTATTTCACTTAGAATCGTCGTACCTAAATCCACTCATCGTGCTGCTACTAGCCTTATGACGTGGATTTCATGGCTGAGTGATATTCCATTGTACATGAGGACCACAACTTCTTTATCCATTTTTCTCTTTCCTAGGATATTTAAGGTGTAATGAAGTGGGGGTTCTTGTCAACAGAGCAGCCCTAAACTTTGGGGTGCCGGTGTCTTGCTGATTTTTAGTTTTCCCAATTTATACGCCCATGAGTGGAAGTGCCCTATGCTCTCCAAGCTGTGTTTTTTAGATGTTTCAGAACACACCGTACACTTATCCAGAGTGGCTGTTGGCAATTTATATCCCACCCATCAGCGTAGCAAGGCTCCCATTTCTCCATGGCCGGTCCTGCATTTCTGGTTTGGACACTTTTTTCCGCATGGCCCTTTTGCCCGCTGGGAAGCGAGACTTCTTTGGAGCGCTGATTGGCCTTTCCAGGTTGCTTGGTTGGCCAAAAAGGGCGTATGCGTTTTTTCCTGAATATATTCAGGAAAAAACGCATACGCCCTTTTTGGCCAAGGGCATCATTGTCCACGTTTTGCCGCTTTTCATGTGCTTTCAAGGCGATTCGAATCTACCTCCTGAAAACTGTTTCCTGCAATTCTGCCTTGCTTTCAAAGCCTCTTCGTTGCCTTCCCTTAATATATTTGTGGACGAGAGGTATCATTTAAAACTCGGCAGGTTTGTGAATTGCAGTGCCCCTGAGCTCCATTTTTCAACTCGCTTTTTTGGGAGCTGGCCGCAAAAGCGCAGGATTGCTTCAGGCCCTCTTCTGGTTCTGGGGGGCAGGCTGAGCTTGTGCTTAATTCTTCTTCCTGATGGGAAAATAGAGTGACCTGTGCCTGTCCCAACACCTAGAGCTAGTCTCTCATTGGTTCCCCCTCTTCCCGTTCATCCTCAGGACAAATTGCAACCTGTAAGGAACAGGAGGTTAAAGGTGCTGATTCTCCAAGGAGGGAGATGGCTAGTAAATCGGCTGGAATGGCGAACCCGAGCAAAGGAGATGAGAAATGAGGTGCGTTTTAGAAACCTTTCCCGATCACACGGTGTACCATCTTCTGGGTTTCTCATGCCTGTTTTCGATGTAGGAAGATGCCCTTGAACCTGGAGATTTGGGACCCATGGGATGGGTACCATGCAGTATTACTTGAAAGGGTCTGCGTTGGCTCACCCAACCTCACCGAACCTCTCAGCCCCAAGAGTGTCCACCCTTATGACTCACTCAGCTGTGGGTCTAGATATGGTCAATCCAGGTTGCATCACAGCCCCTGAACGAATTTTGTAAGAATTTCTCTCTCTTTCACTGTCTTTGTTTCACGGGTTTTGAAAAGTAATTTATTTTTATAATGGGGTTTAGCTGCTTTTCACGGCTGTGTTTATGCCGCCTTACATCCCCTTGACTCACTTACAGAGAGATATCAATACATAGGTTTGAAGATTCTTACTAGTCAGATATATTCTTGTGCGGTGAATAGGGGGTGTTGAGTCCAGTTCACTGAAAAAGGAATAGGTCTTGTCTCTTACATATTGGGTTTATGGAACGGTATCTGAGCTAATTTGAAACCCTTGTTTTATGCATCACCCCACCTCACCTTTCCCGTTCAGCAGCCATAGTGTGTTTCCTAAACGTGTGACTCTGTTCTGTTTTGTAATTCAGTTCAAGTGTAGCGGTTTTTACATTCCCTCTCTAAGTGATATCTTATGATAAGTGTCTTTTTCTGTGTGACTTATTTCACTTAGAATCGTCGTACCTAAATCCACTCATCGTGCTGCTACTAGCCTTATGACGTGGATTTCATGGCTGAGTGATATTCCATTGTACATGAGGACCACAACTTCTTTATCCATTTTTCTCTTTCCTAGGATATTTAAGGTGTAATGAAGTGGGGGTTCTTGTCAACAGAGCAGCCCTAAACTTTGGGGTGCCTGTGTCTTGCTGATTTTTAGTTTTCCCAATTTATACGCCCATGAGTGGAAGTGCCCTATGCTCTCCAAGCTGTGTTTTTTAGATGTTTCAGAACACACCGTACACTTCTCCAGAGTGGCTGTTGGCAATTTACATCCCACCCATCAGCGTAGCAAGGCTCCCATTTCTCCATGGCCGGTCCTGCATTTCTGGTTTGGACACTTTTTTCCGCATGACCCTTTTGCCCGCTGGGAAGCGAGACTTCTTTGGAGCGCTGATTGGCCTTTCCAGGTTGCTTGGTTGGCCAAAAAGGGCGTATGCGTTTTTTCCTGAATATATTCAGGAAAAAACGCATACGCCCTTTTTGGCCAAGGGCATCATTGTCCACGTTTTGCCGCTTTTCATGTGCTTTCAAGGCGATTCGAATCTACCTCCTGAAATCTGTTTCCTGCAATTCTGCCTTGCTTTCAAAGCCTCTTCGTTGCCTTCCCTTAATATATTTGTGGACGAGAGGTATCATTTAAAACTCGGCAGGTTTGTGAATTGCAGTGCCCCTGAGCTCCATTTTTCAACTCGCTTTTTTGGGAGCTGGCCGCAAAAGCGCAGGATTGCTTCAGGCCCTCTTCTGGTTCTGGGGGGCAGGCTGAGCTTGTGCTTAATTCTTCTTCCTGATGGGAAAATAGAGTGACCTGTGCCTGTCCCAACACCTAGAGCTAGTCTCTCATTGGTTCCCCCTCTTCCCGTTCATCCTCAGGACAAATTGCAACCTGTACGGAACAGGAGGTTAAAGGTGCTGATTCTCCAAGGAGGGAGATGGCTAGTAAATCGGCTGGAATGGCGAACCCGAGCAAAGGAGATGAGAAATGAGGTGCGTTTTAGAAACCTTTCCCGATCACACGGTGTACCATCTTCTGGGTTTCTCATGCCTGTTTTCGACGTAGGAAGATGCCCTTGAACCTGGAGATTTGGGACCCATGGGATGGGTACCATGCAGTATTACTTGAAAGGGTCTGCGTTGGCTCACCCAACCTCACCGAACCTCTCAGCCCCAAGAGTGTCCACCCTTATGTCTCAATCAGCTGAGGGTCTAGATATGGTCAATCCAGGTTGCATCACAGCCCCTGAACGAATTTTGTAAGAATTTCTCTCTCTTTCACTGTCTTTGTTTCACGGGTTTTGAAAAGTAATTTATTTTTATAATGGGGTTTAGCTGCTTTTCACGGCTGTGTTTATGCCGCTTTACACCCCCTTGACTCACTTACAGAGAGATATCAATACATAGGTTTGAAGATTCTTACTAGTCAGATATATTCTTGTGCGGTGAATAGGGGGTGTTGAGTCCAGTTCACTGAAAAAGGAATAGGTCTTGTCTCTTACATATTGGGTTTATGGAACGGTATCTGAGCTAATTTGAAACCCTTGTTTTATGCATCACCCCACCTCACCTTTCCCTTTCAGCAGCCATAGTGTGTTTCCTAAACGTGTGACTCTGTTCTGTTTTGTAATTCAGTTCAAGTGTAGCGGTTTTTACATTCCCTCTAGAAGTGATATCTTATGATAAGTGTCTTTTTCTGTGTGACTTATTTCACTTAGAATCGTCGTACCTAAATCCACTCATCGTGCTGCTACTAGCCTTATGACGTGGATTTCATGGCTGAGTGATATTCCATTGTACATGAGGACCACAACTTCTTTATCCATTTTTCTCTTTCCTAGGATATTTAAGGTGTAATGAAGTGGGGGTTCTTGTCAACAGAGCAGCCCTAAACTTTGGGGTGCCGGTGTCTTGCTGATTTTTAGTTTTCCCAATTTATACGCCCATGAGTGGAAGTGCCCTATGCTCTCCAAGCTGTGTTTTTTAGATGTTTCAGAACACACCGTACACTTATCCAGAGTGGCTGTTGGCAATTTATATCCCACCCATCAGCTTAGCAAGGCTCCCATTTCTCCATGGCCGGTCCTGCATTTCTGGTTTGGACACTTTTTTCCGCATGGCCCTTTTGCCCGCTGGGAAGCGAGACTTCTTTGGAGCGCTGATTGGCCTTTCCAGGTTGCTTGGTTGGCCAAAAAGGGCGTATGCGTTTTTTCCTGAATATATTCAGGAAAAAACGCATACGCCCTTTTTGGCCAAGGGCATCATTGTCCACGTTTTGCCGCTTTTCATGTGCTTTCAAGGCGATTCGAATCTACCTCCTGAAATCTGTTTCCTGCAATTCTGCCTTGCTTTCAAAGCCTCTTCGTTGCCTTCCCTTAATATATTTGTGGACGAGAGGTATCATTTAAAACTCGGCAGGTTTGTGAATTGCAGTGCCCCTGAGCTCCATTTTTCAACTCGCTTTTTTGGGAGCTGGCCGCAAAAGCGCAGGATTGCTTCAGGCCCTCTTCTGGTTCTGGGGGGCAGGCTGAGCTTGTGCTTAATTCTTCTTCCTGATGGGAAAATAGAGTGACCTGTGCCTGTCCCAACACCTAGAGCTAGTCTCTCATTGGTTCCCCCTCTTCCCGTTCATCCTCAGGACAAATTGCAACCTGTACGGAACAGGAGGTTAAAGGTGCTGATTCTCCAAGGAGGGAGATGGCTAGTAAATCGGCTGGAATGGCGAACCCGAGCAAAGGAGATGAGAAATGAGGTGCGTTTTAGAAACCTTTCCCGATCACACGGTGTACCATCTTCTGGGTTTCTCATGCCTGTTTTCGATGTAGGAAGATGCCCTTGAACCTGGAGATTTGGGACCCATGGGATGGGTACCATGCAGTATTACTTGAAAGGGTCTGCGTTGGCTCACCCAACCTCACCGAACCTCTCAGCCCCAAGAGTGTCCACCCTTATGACTCAATCAGCTGTGGGTCTAGATATGGTCAATCCAGGTTGCATCACAGTCCCTGAACGAATTTTGTAAGAATTTCTCTCTCTTTCACTGTCTTTGTTTCACGGGTTTTGAAAAGTAATTTATTTTTATAATGGGGTTTAGCTGCTTTTCACGGCTGTGTTTATGCCGCTTTACATCCCCTTGACTCACTTACAGAGAGATATCAATACATAGGTTTGAAGATTCTTACTAGTCAGATATATTCTTGTGCGGTGAATAGGGGGTGTTGAGTCCAGTTCACTGAAAAAGGAATAGGTCTTGTCTCTTACATATTGGGTTTATGGAACGGTATCTGAGCTAATTTGAAACCCTTGTTTTATGCATCACCCCACCTCACCTTTCCCGTTCAGCAGCCATAGTGTGTTTCCTAAACGTGTGACTCTGTTCTGTTTTGTAATTCAGTTAAAGTGTAGCGGTTTTTACATTCCCTCTCTAAGTGATATCTTATGATAAGTGTCTTTTTCTGTGTGACTTATTTCACTTAGAATCGTCGTACCTAAATCCACTCATCGTGCTGCTACTAGCCTTATGACGTGGATTTCATGGCTGAGTGATATTCCATTGTACATGAGGACCACAACTTCTTTATCCATTTTTCTCTTTCCTAGGATATTTAAGGTGTAATGAAGTGGAGGTTCTTGTCAACAGAGCAGCCCTAAACTTTGGGGTGCCTCTGTCTTGCTGATTTTTAGTTTTCCCAATTTATACGCCCATGAGTGGAAGTGCCCTATGCTCTCCAAGCTGTGTTTTTTAGATGTTTCAGAACACACCGTACACTTCTCCAGAGTGGCTGTTGGCAATTTACATCCCACCCATCAGCTTAGCAAGGCTCCCATTTCTGCAAGGCCGGTCCTGCATTTCTGGTTTGGACACTTTTTTCCGCATGGCCCTTTTGCCCGCTGGGAAGCGAGACTTCTTTGGAGCGCTGATTGGCCTTTCCAGGTTGCTTGGTTGGCCAAAAAGGGCGTATGCGTTTTTTCCTGAATATATTCAGGAAAACACGCATACGCCCTTTTTGGCCAAGGGCATCATTGTCCACGTTTTGCCGCTTTTCATGTGCTTTCAAGGCGATTCGAATCTACCTCCTGAAATCTGTTTCCTGCAATTCTGCCTTGCTTTCAAAGCCTCTTCGTTGCCTTCCCTTAATATATTTGTGGACGAGAGGTATCATTTAAAACTCTGCAGGTTTGTGAATTGCAGTGCCCCTGAGCTCCATTTTTCAACTCGCTTTTTTGGGAGCTGGCCGCAAAAGCGCAGGATTGCTTCAGGCCCTCTTCTGGTTCTGGGGGGCAGGCTGAGCTTGTGCTTAATTCTTCTTCCTGATGGGAAAATAGAGTGACCTGTGCCTGTCCCAACACCTAGAGCTAGTCTCTCATTGGTTCCCCCTCTTCCCGTTCATCCTCAGGACAAATTGCAACCTGTACGGAACAGGAGGTTAAAGGTGCTGATTCTCCAAGGAGGGAGATGGCTAGTAAATCGGCTGGAATGGCGAACCCGAGCAAAGGAGATGAGAAATGAGGTGCGTTTTAGAAACCTTTCCCGATCACACGGTGTACCATCTTCTGGGTTTCTCATGCCTGTTTTCGATGTAGGAAGATGCCCTTGAACCTGGAGATTTGGGACCCATGGGATGGGTACCATGCAGTATTACTTGAAAGGGTCTGCGTTGGCTCACCCAACCTCACCGAACCTCTCAGCCCCAAGAGTGTCCACCCTTATGACTCAATCAGCTGTGGGTCTAGATATGGTCAATCCAGGTTGCATCACAGTCCCTGAACGAATTTTGTAAGAATTTCTCTCTCTTTCACTGTCTTTGTTTCACGGGTTTTGAAAAGTAATTTATTTTTATAATGGGGTTTAGCTGCTTTTCACGGCTGTGTTTATGCCGCTTTACATCCCCTTGACTCACTTACAGAGAGATATCAATACATAGGTTTGAAGATTCTTACTAGTCAGATATATTCTTGTGCGGTGAATAGGGGGTGTTGAGTCCAGTTCACTGAAAAAGGAATAGGTCTTGTCTCTTACATATTGGGTTTATGGAACGGTATCTGAGCTAATTTGAAACCCTTGTTTTATGCATCACCCCACCTCACCTTTCCCGTTCAGCAGCCATAGTGTGTTTCCTAAACGTGTGACTCTGTTCTGTTTTGTAATTCAGTTCAAGTGTAGCGGTTTTTACATTCCCTCTCTAAGTGATATCTTATGATAAGTGTCTTTTTCTGTGTGACTTATTTCACTTAGAATCGTCGTACCTAAATCCACTCATCGTGCTGCTACTAGCCTTATGACGTGGATTTCATGGCTGAGTGATATTCCATTGTACATGAGGACCACAACTTCTTTATCCATTTTTCTCTTTCCTAGGATATTTAAGGTGTAATGAAGTGGAGGTTCTTGTCAACAGAGCAGCCCTAAACTTTGGGGTGCCTCTGTCTTGCTGATTTTTAGTTTTCCCAATTTATACGCCCATGAGTGGAAGTGCCCTATGCTCTCCAAGCTGTGTTTTTTAGATGTTTCAGAACACACCGTACACTTCTCCAGAGTGGCTGTTGGCAATTTACATCCCACCCATCAGCTTAGCAAGGCTCCCATTTCTGCAAGGCCGGTCCTGCATTTCTGGTTTGGACACTTTTTTCCGCATGGCCCTTTTGCCCGCTGGGAAGCGAGACTTCTTTGGAGCGCTGATTGGCCTTTCCAGGTTGCTTGGTTGGCCAAAAAGGGCGTATGCGTTTTTTCCTGAATATATTCAGGAAAACACGCATACGCCCTTTTTGGCCAAGGGCATCATTGTCCACGTTTTGCCGCTTTTCATGTGCTTTCAAGGCGATTCGAATCTACCTCCTGAAATCTGTTTCCTGCAATTCTGCCTTGCTTTCAAAGCCTCTTCGTTGCCTTCCCTTAATATATTTGTGGACGAGAGGTATCATTTAAAACTCTGCAGGTTTGTGAATTGCAGTGCCCCTGAGCTCCATTTTTCAACTCGCTTTTTTGGGAGCTGGCCGCAAAAGCGCAGGATTGCTTCAGGCCCTCTTCTGGTTCTGGGGGGCAGGCTGAGCTTGTGCTTAATTCTTCTTCCTGATGGGAAAATAGAGTGACCTCTGCCTGTCCCAACACCTAGAGCTAGTCTCTCATTGGTTCCCCCTCTTCCCGTTCATCCTCAGGACAAATTGCAACCTGTACGGAACAGGAGGTTAAAGGTGCTGATTCTCCAAGGAGGGAGATGGCTAGTAAATCGGCTGGAATGGCGAACCCGAGCAAAGGAGATGAGAAATGAGGTGCGTTTTAGAAACCTTTCCCGATCACACTGTGTACCATCTTCTGGGTTTCTCATGCCTGTTTTCGATGTAGGAAGATGCCCTTGAACCTGGAGATTTGGGACCCATGGGATGGGTACCATGCAGTATTACTTGAAAGGGTCTGCGTTGGCTCACCCAACCTCACCGAACCTCTCAGCCCCAAGAGTGTCCACCCTTATGACTCAATCAGCTGTGGGTCTAGATATGGTCAATCCAGGTTGCATCACAGCCCCTGAACGAATTTTGTAAGAATTTCTCTCTCTTTCACCGTCTTTGTTTCACGGGTTTAGAAAAGTAATTTATTTTTATAATGGGGTTTAGCTGCTTTTCACGGCTGTGTTTATGCCGCTTTACATCCCCTTGACTCACTTACAGAGAGATATCAATACATAGGTTTGAAGATTCTTACTAGTCAGATATATTCTTGTGCGGTGAATAGGGGGTGTTGAGTCCAGTTCACTGAAAAAGGAATAGGTCTTGTCTCTTACATATTGGGTTTATGGAACGGTATCTGAGCTAATTTGAAACCCTTGTTTTATGCATCACCCCACCTCACCTTTCCCGTTCAGCAGCCATAGTGTGTTTCCTAAACGTGTGACTCTGTTCTGTTTTGTAATTCAGTTCAAGTGTAGCGGTTTTTACATTCCCTCTAGAAGTGATATCGTATGATAAGTGTCTTTTTCTGTGTGACTTATTTCACTTAGAATCGTCGTACCTAAATCCACTCATCGGGCTGCTACTAGCCTTATGACGTGGATTTCATGGCTGAGTGATATTCCATTGTACATGAGGACCACAACTTCTTTATCCATTTTTCTCTTTCCTAGGATATTTAAGGTGTAATGAAGTGGGGGTTCTTGTCAACAGAGCAGCCCTAAACTTTGGGGTGCCTGTGTCTTGCTGATTTTTAGTTTTCCCAATTTATACGCCCATGAGTGGAAGTGCCCTATGCTCTCCAAGCTGTGTTTTTTAGATGTTTCAGAACACACCGTACACTTCTCCAGAGTGGCTGTTGGCAATTTACATCCCACCCATCAGCTTAGCAAGGCTCCCATTTCTGCAAGGCCGGTCCTGCATTTCTGGTTTGGACACTTTTTTCCGCATGGCCCTTTTGCCCGCTGGGAAGCGAGACTTCTTTGCAGCGCTGATTTGCCTTTCCAGGTTGCTTGGTTGGCCAAAAAGGGCGTATGCGTTTTTTCCTGAATATATTCAGGAAAAAAACGCATACGCCCTTTTTGGCCAAGGGCATCATTGTCCACGTTTTGCCGCTTTTCATGTGCTTTCAAGGCGATTCGAATCTACCTCCTGAAATCTGTTTCCTGCAATTCTGCCTTGCTTTCAAAGCCTCTTCGTTGCCTTCCCTTAATATATTTGTGGACGAGAGGTATCATTTAAAACTCTGCAGGTTTGTGAATTGCAGTGCCCCTGAGCTCCATTTTTCAACTCGCTTTTTTGGGAGCTGGCTGCAAAAGTGCAGGATTGCTTCAGGCCCTCTTCTGGTTCTGGGGGGCAGGCTGAGCTTGTGCTTAATTCTTCTTCCTGATGGGAAAATAGAGTGACCTGTGCCTGTCCCAACACCTAGAGCTAGTCTCTCATTGGTTCCCCCTCTTCCCGTTCATCCTCAGGACAAATTGCAACCTGTACGGAACAGGAGGTTAAAGGTGCTGATTCTCCAAGGAGGGAGATGGCTAGTAAATCGGCTGGAATGGCGAACCCGAGCAAAGGAGATGAGAAATGAGGTGCGTTTTAGAAACCTTTCCCGATCACACGGTGTACCATCTTCTGGGTTTCTCATGCCTGTTTTCGATGTAGGAAGATGCCCTTGAACCTGGAGATTTGGGACCCGTGGGATGGGTACCATGCAGTATTACTTGAAAGGGTCTGCGTTGGCTCACCCAACCTCACCGAACCTCTCAGCCCCAAGAGTGTCCACCCTTATGACTCAATCAGCTGTGGGTCTAGATATGGTCAATCCAGGTTGCATCACAGTCCCTGAACGAATTTTGTAATAATTTCTCTCTCTTTCACTGTCTTTGTTTCACGGGTTTTGAAAAGTAATTTATTTTTATAATGGGGTTTAGCTGCTTTTCACGGCTGTGTTTATGCCGCTTTACATCCCCTTGACTCACTTACAGAGAGATATCAATACATAGGTTTGAAGATTCTTACTAGTCAGATATATTCTTGTGCAGTGAATAGGGGGTGTTGAGTCCAGTTCACTGAAAAAGGAATAGGTCTTGTCTCTTACATATTGGGTTTATGGAACGGTATCTGAGCTAATTTGAAACCCTTGTTTTATGCATCACCCCACCTCACCTTTCCCGTTCAGCAGCCATAGTGTGTTTCCTAAACGTGTGACTCTGTTCTGTTTTGTAATTCAGTTAAAGTGTAGCGGTTTTTACATTCCCTCTCTAAGTGATATCTTATGATAAGTGTCTTTTTCTGTGTGACTTATTTCACTTAGAATCGTCGTACCTAAATCCACTCATCGTGCTGCTACTAGCCTTATGACGTGGATTTCATGGCTGAGTGATATTCCATTGTACATGAGGACCACAACTTCTTTATCCATTTTTCTCTTTCCTAGGATATTTAAGGTGTAATGAAGTGGAGGTTCTTGTCAACAGAGCAGCCCTAAACTTTGGGGTGCCTCTGTCTTGCTGATTTTTAGTTTTCCCAATTTATACGCCCATGAGTGGAAGTGCCCTATGCTCTCCAAGCTGTGTTTTTTAGATGTTTCAGAACACACCGTACACTTCTCCAGAGTGGCTGTTGGCAATTTACATCCCACCCATCAGCTTAGCAAGGCTCCCATTTCTCCAAGGCCGGTCCTGCATTTCTGGTTTGGACACTTTTTTCCGCATGGCCCTTTTGCCCGCTGGGAAGCGAGACTTCTTTGGAGCGCTGATTGGCCTTTCCAGGTTGCTTGGTTGGCCAAAAAGGGCGTATGCGTTTTTTCCTGAATATATTCAGGAAAAAACGCATACGCCCTTTTTGGCCAAGGGCATCATTGTCCACGTTTTGCCGCTTTTCATGTGCTTTCAAGGCGATTCGAATCTACCTCCTGAAATCTGTTTCCTGCAATTCTGCCTTGCTTTCAAAGCCTCTTCGTTGCCTTCCCTTAATATATTTGTGGACGAGAGGTATCATTTAAAACTCTGCAGGTTTGTGAATTGCAGTGCCCCTGAGCTCCATTTTTCAACTCGCTTTTTTGGGAGCTGGCCGCAAAAGCGCAGGATTGCTTCAGGCCCTCTTCTGGTTCTGGGGGGCAGGCTGAGCTTGTGCTTAATTCTTCTTCCTGATGGGAAAATAGAGTGACCTCTGCCTGTCCCAACACCTAGAGCTAGTCTCTCATTGGTTCCCCCTCTTCCCGTTCATCCTCAGGACAAATTGCAACCTGTACGGTACAGGAGGTTAAAGGTGCTGATTCTCCAAGGAGGGAGATGGCTAGTAAATCGGCTGGAATGGCGAACCCGAGCAAAGGAGATGAGAAATGAGGTGCGTTTTAGAAACCTTTCCCGATCACACTGTGTACCATCTTCTGGGTTTCTCATGCCTGTTTTCGATGTAGGAAGATGCCCTTGAACCTGGAGATTTGGGACCCATGGGATGGGTACCATGCAGTATTACTTGAAAGGGTCTGCGTTGGCTCACCCAACCTCACCGAACCTCTCAGCCCCAAGAGTGTCCACCCTTATGACTCAATCAGCTGTGGGTCTAGATATGGTCAATCCAGGTTGCATCACAGCCCCTGAACGAATTTTGTAAGAATTTCTCTCTCTTTCACCGTCTTTGTTTCACGGGTTTAGAAAAGTAATTTATTTTTATAATGGGGTTTAGCTGCTTTTCACGGCTGTGTTTATGCCGCTTTACATCCCCTTGACTCACTTACAGAGAGATATCAATACATAGGTTTGAAGATTCTTACTAGTCAGATATATTCTTGTGCGGTGAATAGGGGGTGTTGAGTCCAGTTCACTGAAAAAGGAATAGGTCTTGTCTCTTACATATTGGGTTTATGGAACGGTATCTGAGCTAATTTGAAACCCTTGTTTTATGCATCACCCCACCTCACCTTTCCCGTTCAGCAGCCATAGTGTGTTTTCTAAACGTGTGACTCTGTTCTGTTTTGCAATTCAGTTCAAGTGTAGCGGTTTTTACATTCCCTCTAGAAGTGATATCTTATGATTAGTGTCTTTTTCTGTGTGACTTATTTCACTTAGAATCGTCGTACCTAAATCCACTCATCGTGCTGCTACTAGCCTTATGACGTGGATTTCATGGCTGAGAGATATTCCATTGTACATGAGGACCACAACTTCTTTATCCATTTTTCTCTTTCCTAGGATATTTAAGGTGTAATGAAGTGGGGGTTCTTGTCAACAGAGCAGCCCTAAACTTTGGGGTGCCTGTGTCTTGCTGATTTTTAGTTTTCCCAATTTATACGCCCATGAGTGGAAGTGCCCTATGCTCTCCAAGCTGTGTTTTTTAGATGTTTCAGAACACACCGTACACTTCTCCAGAGTGGCTGTTGGCAATTTACATCCCACCCATCAGCTTAGCAAGGCTCCCATTTCTGCAAGGCCGGTCCTGCATTTCTGGTTTGGACACTTTTTTCCGCATGGCCCTTTTGCCCGCTGGGAAGCGAGACTTCTTTGGAGCGCTGATTGGCCTTTCCAGGTTGCTTGGTTGGCCAAAAAGGGCGTATGCGTTTTTTCCTGAATATATTCAGGAAAAAACGCATACGCCCTTTTTGGCCAAGGGCATAATTGTCCACGTTTTGCCGCTTTTCATGTGCTTTCAAGGCGATTCGAATCTACCTCCTGAAATCTGTTTCCTGCAATTCTGCCTTGCTTTCAAAGCCTCTTCGTTGCCTTCCCTTAATATATTTGTGGACGAGAGGTATCATTTAAAACTCTGCAGGTTTGTGAATTGCAGTGCCCCTGAGCTCCATTTTTCATCTCGCTTTTTTGGGAGCTGGCCGCAAAAGCGCAGGATTGCTTCAGGCCCTCTTCTGGTTCTGGGGGGCAGGCTGAGCTTGTGCTTAATTCTTCTTCCTGATGGGAAAATAGAGTGACCTGTGCCTGTCCCAACACCTAGAGCTAGTCTCTCATTGGTTCCCCCTCTTCCCGTTCATCCTCAGGACAAATTGCAACCTGTACGGAACAGGAGGTTAAAGGTGCTGATTCTCCAAGGAGGGAGATGGCTAGGAAAGCGGCTGGAATGGCGAACCCGAGCACAAGGAGATGAGAAATGAGGTGCGTTTTAGAAACCTTTCCCGATCACACGGTGTACCATCTTCTGGGTTTCTCATGCATGTTTTCGACGTAGGAAGATGCCCTTGAACCTGGAGATTTGGGACCCATGGGATGGGTACCATGCAGTATTACTTTAAAGGGTCTGCGTTGGCTCATGCAACCTCACCAAACCTCTGAGCCCCAAGAGTGTCCACCCTTATGTCTCAATCAGCTGTGGGTCTAGATATGGTCAATCCAGGTTGCATCACAGCCCCTGAACGAATTTTGTAAGAATTTCTCTCTCTTTCACTGTCTTTGTTTCACGGGTTTTGAAAAGTAATTTATTTTTATAATGGGGTTTAGCTGCTTTTCACGGCTGTGTTTATGCCGCTTTACACCCCCTTGACTCACTTACAGAGAGATATCAATACATAGGTTTGAAGATTCTTACTAGTCAGATATATTCTTGTGCGGTGAATAGGGGGTGTTGAGTCCAGTTCACTGAAAAAGGACTAGGTCTTGTCTCTTACATATTGGGTTTATGGAACGGTATATGAGCTAATTTGAAACCCTTGTTTTATGCATCACCCCACCTCACCTTTCCCTTTCAGCAGCCATAGTGTGTTTCCTAAACGTGTGACTCTGTTCTGTTTTGTAATTCAGTTCAAGTGTAGCGGTTTTTACATTCCCTCTAGAAGTGATATCTTATGATAAGTGTCTTTTTCTGTGTGACTTATTTCACTTAGAATCGTCGTACCTAAATCCACTCATCGTGCTGCTACTAGCCTTATGACGTGGATTTCATGGCTGAGTGATATTCCATTGTACATGAGGACCAAAACTTCTTTATCCATTTTTCTCTTTCCTAGGATATTTAAGGTGTAATGAAGTGGGGGTTCTTGTCAACAGAGCAGCCCTAAACTTTGGGGTGCCGGTGTCTTGCTGATTTTTAGTTTTCCCAATTTATACGCCCATGAGTGGAAGTGCCCTATGCTCTCCAAGCTGTGTTTTTTAGATGTTTCAGAACACACCGTACACTTATCCAGAGTGGCTGTTGGCAATTTATATCCCACCCATCAGCTTAGCAAGGCTCCCATTTCTCCATGGCCGGTCCTGCATTTCTGGTTTGGACACTTTTTTCCGCATGGCCCTTTTGCCCGCTGGGAAGCGAGACTTCTTTGGAGCGCTGATTGGCCTTTCCAGGTTGCTTGGTTGGCCAAAAAGGGCGTATGCGTTTTTTCCTGAATATATTCAGGAAAAAACGCATACGCCCTTTTTGGCCAAGGGCATCATTGTCCACGTTTTGCCGCTTTTCATGTGCTTTCAAGGCGATTCGAATCTACCTCCTGAAATCTGTTTCCTGCAATTCTGCCTTGCTTTCAAAGCCTCTTCGTTGCCTTCCCTTAATATATTTGTGGACGAGAGGTATCATTTAAAACTCTGCAGGTTTGTGAATTGCAGTGCCCCTGAGCTCCATTTTTCAACTCGCTTTTTTGGGATCTGGCCGCAAAAGCGCAGGATTGCTTCAGGCCCTCTTCTGGTTCTGGGGGGCAGGCTGAGCTTGTGCTTAATTCTTCTTCCTGATGGGAAAATAGAGTGACCTGTGCCTGTCCCAACACCTAGAGCTAGTCTCTCATTGGTTCCCCCTCTTTCCGTTCATCCTCAGGACAAATTGCAACCTGTACGGAACAGGAGGTTAAAGGTGCTGATTCTCCAAGGAGGGAGATGGCTAGTAAATCGGCTGGAATGGCGAACCCGAGCAAAGGAGATGAGAAATGAGGTGCGTTTTAGAAACCTTTCCCGATCACACGGTGTACCATCTTCTGGGTTTCTCATGCCTGTTTTCGACGTAGGAAGATGCCCTTGAACCTGGAGATTTGGGACCCATGGGATGGGTACCATGCAGTATTACTTGAAAGGGTCTGCGTTGGCTCACCCAACCTCACCGAACCTCTCAGCCCCAAGAGTGTCCACCCTTATGTCTCAATCAGCTGTGGGTCTAGATATGGTCAATCCAGGTTGCATCACAGCCCCTGAACGAAATTTGTAAGAATTTCTCTCTCTTTCACTGTCTTTGTTTCACGGGTTTTGAAAAGTAATTTATTTTTATAATGGGGTTTAGCTGCTTTTCGCGGCTGTGTTTATGCCGCTTTACACCCCCTTGACTCACTTACAGAGAGATATCAATACATAGGTTTGAAGATTCTTACTAGTCAGATATATTCTTGTGCGGTGAATAGGGGGTGTTGAGTCCAGTTCACTGAAAAAGGAATAGGTCTTGTCTCTTACATATTGGGTTTATGGAACGGTATCTGAGCTAATTTGAAACCCTTGTTTTATGCATCACCCCACCTCACCTTTCCCGTTCAGCAGCCATAGTGTGTTTCCTAAACGTGTGACTCTGTTCTGTTTTGTAATTCAGTTCAAGTGTAGCGGTTTTTACATTCCCTCTCTAAGTGATATCTTATGATAAGTGTCTTTTTCTGTGTGACTTATTTCACTTAGAATCGTCGTACCTAAATCCACTCATCGTGCTGCTACTAGCCTTATGACGTGGATTTCATGGCTGAGTGATATTCCATTGTACATGAGGACCACAACTTCTTTATCCATTTTTCTCTTTCCTAGGATATTTAAGGTGTAATGAAGTGGGGGTTCTTGTCAACAGAGCAGCCCTAAACTTTGGGGTGCCGGTGTCTTGCTGATTTTTAGTTTTCCCAATTTATACGCCCATGAGTGGAAGTGCCCTATGCTCTCCAAGCTGTGTTTTTTAGATGTTTCAGAACACACCGTACACTTATCCAGAGTGGCTGTTGGCAATTTATATCCCACCCATCAGCTTAGCAAGGCTCCCATTTCTCCATGGCCGGTCCTGCATTTCTGGTTTGGACACTTTTTTCCGCATGGCCCTTTTGCCCGCTGGGAAGCGAGACTTCTTTGGAGCGCTGATTGGCCTTTCCAGGTTGCTTGGTTGGCCAAAAAGGGCGTATGCGTTTTTTCCTGAATATATTCAGGAAAAAACGCATACGCCCTTTTTGGCCAAGGGCATCATTGTCCACGTTTTGCCGCTTTTCATGTGCTTTCAAGGCGATTCGAATCTACCTCCTGAAATCTGTTTCCTGCAATTCTGCCTTGCTTTCAAAGCCTCTTCGTTGCCTTCCCTTAATATATTTGTGGACGAGAGGTATCATTTAAAACTCGGCAGGTTTGTGAATTGCAGTGCCCCTGAGCTCCATTTTTCAACTCGCTTTTTTGGGAGCTGGCCGCAAAAGCGCAGGATTGCTTCAGGCCCTCTTCTGGTTCTGGGGGGCAGGCTGAGCTTGTGCTTAATTCTTCTTCCTGATGGGAAAATAGAGTGACCTGTGCCTGTCCCAACACCTAGAGCTAGTCTCTCATTGGTTCCCCCTCTTCCCGTTCATCCTCAGGACAAATTGCAACCTGTACGGAACAGGAGGTTAAAGGTGCTGATTCTCCAAGGAGGGAGATGGCTAGTAAATCGGCTGGAATGGCGAACCCGAGCAAAGGAGATGAGAAATGAGGTGCGTTTTAGAAACCTTTCCCGATCACACGGTGTACCATCTTCTGGGTTTCTCATGCCTGTTTTCGACGTAGGAAGATGCCCTTGAACCTGGAGATTTGGGACCCATGGGATGGGTACCATGCAGTATTACTTGAAAGGGTCTGCGTTGGCTCACCCAACCTCACCGAACCTCTCAGCCCCAAGAGTGTCCACCCTTATGTCTCAATCAGCTGTGGGTCTAGATATGGTCAATCCAGGTTGCATCACAGCCCCTGAACGAATTTTGTAAGAATTTCTCTCTCTTTCACTGTCTTTGTTTCACGGGTTTTGAAAAGTAATTTATTTTTATAATGGGGTTTAGCTGCTTTTCGCGGCTGTGTTTATGCCGCTTTACACCCCCTTGACTCACTTACAGAGAGATATCAATACATAGGTTTGAAGATTCTTACTAGTCAGATATATTCTTGTGCGGTGAATAGGGGGTGTTGAGTCCAGTTCACTGAAAAAGGAATAGGTCTTGTCTCTTACATATTGGGTTTATGGAACGGTATCTGAGCTAATTTGAAACCCTTGTTTTATGCATCACCCCACCTCACATTTCCCGTTCAGCAGCCATAGTGTGTTTCCTAAACGTGTGACTCTGTTCTGTTTTGTAATTCAGTTCAAGTGTAGCGGTTTTTACATTCCCTCTCTAAGTGATATCTTATGATAAGTGTCTTTTTCTGTGTGACTTATTTCACTTAGAATCGTCGTACCTAAATCCACTCATCGTGCTGCTACTAGCCTTATGACGTGGATTTCATGGCTGAGTGATATTCCATTGTACATGAGGACCACAACTTCTTTATCCATTTTTCTCTTTCCTAGGATATTTAAGGTGTAATGAAGTGGGGGTTCTTGTCAACAGAGCAGCCCTAAAGTTTGGGGTGCCTGTGTCTTGCTGATTTTTAGTTTTCCCAATTTATACGCCCATGAGTGGAAGTGCCCTATGCTCTCCAAGCTGTGTTTTTTAGATGTTTCAGAACACACCGTACACTTCTCCAGAGTGGCTGTTGGCAATTTACATCCCACCCATCAGCTTAGCAAGGCTCCCATTTCTGCAAGGCCGGTCCTGCATTTCTGGTTTGGACACTTTTTTCCGCATGGCCCTTTTGCCCGCTGGGAAGCGAGACTTCTTTGGAGCGCTGATTGGCCTTTCCAGGTTGCTTGGTTGGCCAAAAAGGGCGTATGCGTTTTTTCCTGAATATATTCAGGAAAACACGCATACGCCCTTTTTGGCCAAGGGCATCATTGTCCACGTTTTGCCGCTTTTCATGTGCTTTCAAGGCGATTCGAATCTACCTCCTGAAATCTGTTTCCTGCAATTCTGCCTTGCTTTCAAAGCCTCTTCGTTGCCTTCCCTTAATATATTTGTGGACGAGAGGTATCATTTAAAACTCTGCAGGTTTGTGAATTGCAGTGCCCCTGAGCTCCATTTTTCAACTCGCTTTTTTGGGAGCTGGCCGCAAAAGCGCAGGATTGCTTCAGGCCCTCTTCTGGTTCTGGGGGGCAGGCTGAGCTTGTGCTTAATTCTTCTTCCTGATGGGAAAATAGAGTGACCTCTGCCTGTCCCAACACCTAGAGCTAGTCTCTCATTGGTTCCCCCTCTTCCCGTTCATCCTCAGGACAAATTGCAACCTGTACGGAACAGGAGGTTAAAGGTGCTGATTCTCCAAGGAGGGAGATGGCTAGTAAATCGGCTGGAATGGCGAACCCGAGCAAAGGAGATGAGAAATGAGGTGCGTTTTAGAAACCTTTCCCGATCACACTGTGTACCATCTTCTGGGTTTCTCATGCCTGTTTTCGATGTAGGAAGATGCCCTTGAACCTGGAGATTTGGGACCCATGGGATGGGTACCATGCAGTATTACTTGAAAGGGTCTGCGTTGGCTCACCCAACCTCACCGAACCTCTCAGCCCCAAGAGTGTCCACCCTTATGACTCAATCAGCTGTGGGTCTAGATATGGTCAATCCAGGTTGCATCACAGCCCCTGAACGAATTTTGTAAGAATTTCTCTCTCTTTCACCGTCTTTGTTTCACGGGTTTAGAAAAGTAATTTATTTTTATAATGGGGTTTAGCTGCTTTTCACGGCTGTGTTTATGCCGCTTTACATCCCCTTGACTCACTTACAGAGAGATATCAATACATAGGTTTGAAGATTCTTACTAGTCAGATATATTCTTGTGCGGTGAATAGGGGGTGTTGAGTCCAGTTCACTGAAAAAGGAATAGGTCTTGTCTCTTACATATTGGGTTTATGGAACGGTATCTGAGCTAATTTGAAACCCTTGTTTTATGCATCACCCCACCTCACCTTTCCCGTTCAGCAGCCATAGTGTGTTTCCTAAACGTGTGACTCTGTTCTGTTTTGTAATTCAGTTCAAGTGTAGCGGTTTTTACATTCCCTCTAGAAGTGATATCGTATGATAAGTGTCTTTTTCTGTGTGACTTATTTCACTTAGAATCGTCGTACCTAAATCCACTCATCGGGCTGCTACTAGCCTTATGACGTGGATTTCATGGCTGAGTGATATTCCATTGTACATGAGGACCACAACTTCTTATCCATTTTTCTCTTTCCTAGGATATTTAAGGTGTAATGAAGTGGGGGTTCTTGTCAACAGAGCAGCCCTAAACTTTGGGGTGCCTGTGTCTTGCTGATTTTTAGTTTTCCCAATTTATACGCCCATGAGTGGAAGTGCCCTATGCTCTCCAAGCTGTGTTTTTTAGATGTTTCAGAACACACCGTACACTTCTCCAGAGTGGCTGTTGGCAATTTACATCCCACCCATCAGCTTAGCAAGGCTCCCATTTCTGCAAGGCCGGTCCTGCATTTCTGGTTTGGACACTTTTTTCCGCATGGCCCTTTTGCCCGCTGGGAAGCGAGACTTCTTTGCAGCGCTGATTTGCCTTTCCAGGTTGCTTGGTTGGCCAAAAAGGGCGTATGCGTTTTTTCCTGAATATATTCAGGAAAAAAACGCATACGCCCTTTTTGGCCAAGGGCATCATTGTCCACGTTTTGCCGCTTTTCATGTGCTTTCAAGGCGATTCGAATCTACCTCCTGAAATCTGTTTCCTGCAATTCTGCCTTGCTTTCAAAGCCTCTTCGTTGCCTTCCCTTAATATATTTGTGGACGAGAGGTATCATTTAAAACTCTGCAGGTTTGTGAATTGCAGTGCCCCTGAGCTCCATTTTTCAACTCGCTTTTTTGGGAGCTGGCTGCAAAAGTGCAGGATTGCTTCAGGCCCTCTTCTGGTTCTGGGGGGCAGGCTGAGCTTGTGCTTAATTCTTCTTCCTGATGGGAAAATAGAGTGACCTGTGCCTGTCCCAACACCTAGAGCTAGTCTCTCATTGGTTCCCCCTCTTCCCGTTCATCCTCAGGACAAATTGCAACCTGTACGGAACAGGAGGTTAAAGGTGCTGATTCTCCAAGGAGGGAGATGGCTAGTAAATCGGCTGGAATGGCGAACCCGAGCAAAGGAGATGAGAAATGAGGTGCGTTTTAGAAACCTTTCCCGATCACACGGTGTACCATCTTCTGGGTTTCTCATGCCTGTTTTCGATGTAGGAAGATGCCCTTGAACCTGGAGATTTGGGACCCGTGGGATGGGTACCATGCAGTATTACTTGAAAGGGTCTGCGTTGGCTCACCCAACCTCACCGAACCTCTCAGCCCCAAGAGTGTCCACCCTTATGACTCAATCAGCTGTGGGTCTAGATATGGTCAATCCAGGTTGCATCACAGTCCCTGAACGAATTTTGTAATAATTTCTCTCTCTTTCACTGTCTTTGTTTCACGGGTTTTGAAAAGTAATTTATTTTTATAATGGGGTTTAGCTGCTTTTCACGGCTGTGTTTATGCCGCTTTACATCCCCTTGACTCACTTACAGAGAGATATCAATACATAGGTTTGAAGATTCTTACTAGTCAGATATATTCTTGTGCAGTGAATAGGGGGTGTTGAGTCCAGTTCACTGAAAAAGGAATAGGTCTTGTCTCTTACATATTGGGTTTATGGAACGGTATCTGAGCTAATTTGAAACCCTTGTTTTATGCATCACCCCACCTCACCTTTCCCGTTCAGCAGCCATAGTGTGTTTCCTAAACGTGTGACTCTGTTCTGTTTTGTAATTCAGTTAAAGTGTAGCGGTTTTTACATTCCCTCTCTAAGTGATATCTTATGATAAGTGTCTTTTTCTGTGTGACTTATTTCACTTAGAATCGTCGTACCTAAATCCACTCATCGTGCTGCTACTAGCCTTATGACGTGGATTTCATGGCTGAGTGATATTCCATTGTACATGAGGACCACAACTTCTTTATCCATTTTTCTCTTTCCTAGGATATTTAAGGTGTAATGAAGTGGAGGTTCTTGTCAACAGAGCAGCCCTAAACTTTGGGGTGCCTCTGTCTTGCTGATTTTTAGTTTTCCCAATTTATACGCCCATGAGTGGAAGTGCCCTATGCTCTCCAAGCTGTGTTTTTTAGATGTTTCAGAACACACCGTACACTTCTCCAGAGTGGCTGTTGGCAATTTACATCCCACCCATCAGCTTAGCAAGGCTCCCATTTCTCCAAGGCCGGTCCTGCATTTCTGGTTTGGACACTTTTTTCCGCATGGCCCTTTTGCCCGCTGGGAAGCGAGACTTCTTTGGAGCGCTGATTGGCCTTTCCAGGTTGCTTGGTTGGCCAAAAAGGGCGTATGCGTTTTTTCCTGAATATATTCAGGAAAAAACGCATACGCCCTTTTTGGCCAAGGGCATCATTGTCCACGTTTTGCCGCTTTTCATGTGCTTTCAAGGCGATTCGAATCTACCTCCTGAAATCTGTTTCCTGCAATTCTGCCTTGCTTTCAAAGCCTCTTCGTTGCCTTCC